>NC_133105.1:39179591-39547973 GCF_022965805.1 Primulina eburnea
TAAAGCTTCATTGTTGCCACGACTTGATATGTATGTTCCTTCGATGCATATTGATACATACAACTGCCAACTTATTGAGTTTTATAAACTCACGTAGCTCATGTATTACAGGATCAGGTAGTGAAGAGACCTAGGATGCCAGTTTGCCAATGGATGCTTGTGAAGTGTCTCACCTCGACAAGAACCGGGCTTCTTATTGTATAGCTTCCGCATATGTATTATAAGTTTTACAATGTCAGGGTTTGAAACATGTTTTACAATGTTTATGTCTATGTGTAGAATGAAGCAGAATACGTTTGTGTAGATGAAATATGTTTTTATATATATGAATGTAGTTGCTTGAGTTTTGGGTTAAACAAAATGTAGGGGCATCATGCCAAAATTTTTCTAAACCGTCAAAGTGTTGTTCCTTGGTTGATTTGCTTCATACTATAGTGATATCAATCAAACCCTATTTTGATTATGGTAATTATGCTAAGTATAGAGTAAGGGTGTGACACTAAGGTCACAAGCATGTTCACCAACTCTTTAAGGCTTGGCTCAAGCTTGTTCATATTGAAATTAACCACAAAAGGATCAAACGAGCTCGGCAGTGACAACAGTAACACGTCGGTGGTCAACTCCGAAGGCAAGATCAAATCCATGCCAACGAGCTTATCAACGAGCCCAATCAACTTTAGGCCATGCTCATGGATCGAAGCCCCATCTCGCATGCGTAAAGTGATGAGCTCCTTGACTGTGGCATGCCTTAGAGGCCGAGTCTGCTCACCAAAGAGCTCCTTGAGGTGCATATGAATGTCAGCAGCATTCTTAGCATCCTCGAATCGCCTCTGCAGCTCATCGTTCATCGAAGCCTGCATATAACACCTCGCCTTCAAGTCATGGTCGCACCAATCCTTGTAGGTCTGCCCACACTGTACCTGCGGTGCTAAGACTACCGCACCCGCGGTGTATGTGACAGAAAGGTGATGGATTTGTGCGAAGCAACACCGCACCCGCGGTGCGAGCAAGAACGCACCCGCGGTGGTGAGACCGCACCCGCGGTCGTGCAAGAGCCGCACCCGCGGTGATCGAAATTCAGAAAATGCATGGGCTGCCGAAGCATCAGCGCACCCGAGCTCTTGAGGTACCGCACCCGCGGTCGTGCGTGTCATTTGAAAACAATAACACTCGTCCCTTGCATGCAATATATGATAGGTGTCTTCATTTCCATTTTCATTCAGAACAAGAGCCGAGAGCACTTAAGGGGATAAGCTTTCATTTCTTTTGATCTTTGACTTGGGGATTTTGAGTGATTTAGCCATCCGATTTGTACTTTGAGTTAAGATTTGTGCTCCTTGCATCAACGGCTATAAGATTTGTATTGGCTATTGTGAACTCGAGACTTCGACTACGACACCGACTATTCGACAAGAAAGGTATAATTCATGTGTTCACGGGATTGCACAACTCGATTCAGATTTGATACGAGTTTCCCTAAATCACATACTAGATTGTTATTACATTTCATTATGTAATGCCTTGTTTATTGATTTATATTCGAGTCCTGAGATAGGAGATATTGGCAGACTGGCCAAAACTAGACGTTTCGGTGTATCGACGCATAGGAGTAGATTTGCTCTATGTGTAGACCCTCGATACAGAGTTGACCGAAGTCTAGGAATAAGACGTACCGTCGCCCCGAGTGGTTGGGTAGGTGACAGACCGTCTTATTCACACCGGGATCCCTAGATTAGAAATGAGTCGAGTCAAGATTTAAATGTTGAATACAGATTTGTATTCTTCGACATGTTTAGATTTGCATTCATGTTAATTGATATATGCTATGCTTTTGTACATGATTTATGACATGGCATGCATCCATGTTTTATACTGGGATATGTTTTCACCGGAGTTATCCGGCTGTTGTCGTGTCTGTATGTGTGCATGGCAACAGGTGGGGCAGGATCTGGGTCACGAGCTAGATGAGAGGTTGATGATAGCGTGGAGATCTCGGGCATGGAAGATTTATAGTGGTTTCTATTTAGATTTGTATCACCTATGTTTGTAGTTGGTATGTAAACACTGGTGTATGGTTGTACTAGACAGACATGTATGTACATTATGTTGTTTATTTCAGTTAAAGACATGATATGCTTTAGTTATACATTTGAATTAATATTAAAAGCAAAATTTTGACCCACATTTTCGAGCAAAGATCCAATTAAATCCCAAAAGAATTGAGTTAGAGCCCGGGTCCCCACAACAGGTGGTATCAGAGCCGTAGGTTCTGTAGACTCAGATAGAATAGAATGAGCGGGGTAGATCGAGTCATCTTCCTTGCTTTTGAGATGCTAGCATGATTTATTGCTTTCCCTATTATATGTGGTTGTATTATCTGAATTGATTTACAGCATTTCAAGCCTGAATCAGAACCGATTCTCGATCAGAGGTATATGATCAGAGGAGGGCTGAGACAGATGATATTGATTGAGTACTAATCAGTTTGATAATCAGATTTATGCCGCCTAGACGTATACCACAGCCAGAGCAGGGTAGCACATCAGGTGCACATATGGATGTTACCGCTACGCCGATGGAGACCTTATTGAAAAGATTTCAGTCTTTCCATCCGCCCACCCTGAAGGGCACAGAGAGTGCAGTAGAGTGCGAGAGCTGGCTTGATGATATCGAGATGCTGTTTGAGTCTTTGGCATATACTGATGAGCGACGTGTGAAGTTGATAGGGCATCAGATGCAAGAGGTTGCCAAGAGCTGGTGGTTGACTACGAAGAGAGCCTTGGAGCACCGAGGCATTGATATCACATGGAAAGTCTTCAAAGATGAGTTCTATCAGCGCTTCTTCCCCGTTTCCTACCGAAAAGTTAAAGTAGCTGAATTTGCGAATTTGAAGCAGGGACAGTGGAACATCGAGGAGTATGTGGCTAAATTTTCTGCATTGTTACGATTTGCACCGCATGTGGCCGGGAACGACGAGGCAGTGGCCGATCAGTTCATCAACGGGCTGAACCCCGATGTCTTTACCTTGGTGAACACGGGCCGGCCTAGTACTTTTTCAGAGGCACTGAACCGAGCGAAGGGAGCAGAGGCTGGCTTGATCAGGCAGCGAGGGGCTTCCTACGGTGTTCAGGGGCAGAGACCGCCACAGCCTACTACCGTACAGTTTCCACCACCTCCTCCTCGTTTCGATAGTGGATCTAGTGGTAGTGGCAAGAAGGAATTTTTGAAGGCTAAGGGTAAGCAGTTTAAGAAGTTCGGGAGTAGTTCATCGAGTTCGAGTAGATCTCGACAGAGAGGTCAGGGTTCAGATTACAGTGGCGTATATTGTAGCTCGTGTGGAGGACGACATGCGACGGAGCAGTGTCAAGGAGTTATGGGACGCTGCAACATCTGTAGGCAACAGGGACACTTCTCTAGAGTTTGTCCCCAGAGAGGTGCACCACGATTCTAGAGTGCAGGGTCATCAGCACCAGTGCCACAGATGGAGAGACAGGCATCCTCTGTACACTCCTTCCAGCCACCCTCCACACAGACCCAGCAGAGACCAGGAGGTAGTCAGACAGTGAGTCAACCTCCGAGACAGCAGGCTAGGGTGTTTGCCCTGACAGAGGAGCAGGCGCAGGAGGCGCCAGATGACGTCATTGCAGGTAACTGTTTTCTTTGCGGTTATCCTGCATATGTGTTGATTGACACAGGTGCATCTCATACTTTCATAGCTGAACATTTTGCAATGAGACATTCATTGCCTGTTGAGTCGATATCGACAGTAGTGTCTATAGCTTCTCCGTTGGGAAGTGGTTTGATATCCGTGACTACTGTTAGACACTGTATGCTTCAGTTTGAGGGGCATGAGATTGATCTTGATTGTGTAGTACTTGGTCTAGCTGATTTTGATTGTATATTTGGTATAGACATGTTGACCAGGTACAGGGCCACGGTAGATTGTTTCCCCAAAATTGTCAGATTCAGACCCGACATGACAGATGAGTGGAAATTCTACGGCAAGGGTTCCAGATCTCGGATTCCCTTAGTATCTGCTCTGACTATGAGTAGATTGCTTCAGAGAGGAGCAGAGGGCTTTCTCGTATATTCAGTAGATCTACTGAAGTCGAGCCCAGCATTGGCAGATCTGCCAGTGGTTTGCGAGTTTGCAGATGTTTTTCCTGATGAGATTCTAGGGTTGCCTCCGGTTCGGGAGGTAGATTTTAGCATAGATCTTGTGCCAGGCAGTGTTCCTATTTCGAGAGCTCCGTATAGGATGGCACTGATAGAGCTGAAAGAGTTGAAAGCACAGTTGGAAGATCTTCTGTCCAAGGGATATATCAGACCCAGTGTATCTCCTTGGGGTGCTCAGGTGCTTTTTGTTAGAAAGAAGGATGGTTCGATGCGATTGTGTATTGATTACAGACAGTTGAACAAGGCAACAGTGAAGAACAAGTATCCTTTGCCTCGCATCGACGATTTGTTTGATCAGTTACAGGGATATTCTGTATACTCGAAGATTGATTTGAGATCAGGGTATCATCAGCTCAGAGTTAGAGACGTTGATATACCGAAGACTGCATTCCGAACCAGGTACGGACATTATGAGTTTGTTGTTATGCCTTTTGGTTTGACGAATGCACCAGCGGTATTTATGAGTTTGATGAACCGCATTTTTCAGAGATATTTAGATGATTTTGTGATTGTGTTCATTGATGATATTTTGGTATATTCGAAGAGTCTGACTCAGCATGCAGATCATCTGAGAATTGTACTGAAGACTTTGAGAAAAGAGCAGTTGTATGCTAAACTGTCCAAGTGCGAATTTTGGCTGAGACAAGTTGTCTTCTTGGGGCATATTATATCTGGAGAGGGTATTGCGGTAGATCCGAGTAAAGTTGAGGCTGTGATCAGTTGGCCGAGACCGATTTCTGTGCCTGAGATACGCAGTTTCATGGGTCTAGCCGGGTATTATCGTCGTTTTATCCGAGATTTCTCCAGTATAGCGAAGCCTATCACCCAGTTGACACAGAAGAATATGCCATTTGTGTGGTCTGAAGATTGTGAAGCTAGTTTTGTAGAGCTGAAGAAGAGGCTGACCAGTGCGCCTGTCTTGACAATTCATTCAGGTACAGGTGAGTTCGTTGTATACTGTGACGCATCTCACAGAGGGCTAGGATGTGTTCTTATGCAGCGAGGGCACGTGATAGCATACGCCTCTAGACAGCTGAAGCCGCACGAGACTCGTTACCCGATTCATGATCTTGAATTGGCGGCGATTGTTTTTGCACTCAAGATCTGGCGTCATTATCTGTATGGCGAGAAATTTGAGATCTATTCCGATCATAAGAGCCTGAAGTACCTCATTTCTCAGTCAGAGTTGAACATGAGGCAGCGACGATGGCTTGATCTGCTGAAAGATTTTGATTGCGAGATCAAGTACTATCCAGGAAAGTCGAATGCAGAGGCAGACGCCTTGATTCAAAAGGTATGTGCTCTTTCCTTATCGACTGTAGGTGTATCGAATTTAGTAGAGGATTGTTGCTTGTCTGGGTTCACATTTAATACAGAGAGTAGACCGTTGCGACTTGCTGCGATTCAGATTGAGCCAGACTTGATTTTAAGGATCAAAGAAGCGCAGAGAACCGATCCAAGCGTTCAGAAATCGATTGATATGGTCAGAGCTGGTCATATATTAGAGTATCAGGTTAGAGATTCTGTTCTGTATGTGAATAACCGCTTAGTAGTGCCAGAGATTTCAGATTTGAGACGACAGATCATGTCGGAGGCACACTGTAGTCGGTTCAGCATTCATCCTGGTGGCTGGAAGATGTACAATGACTTGAAGACGCAATTCTGGTGGAAGCAGATGAAGACAGATATTGCAGAATTTGTGTCTAAATGTCTGAATTGCCAGCAGGTGAAGGCAGAAAGAAAGAAGCCTGAAGGATTACTTCAGAGTTTGTCTGTTCCTGAATGGAAATAGGACCACATTTCCATGGATTTCGTGACGAAGTTACCTCTATCTTCGCGGGGCTGTGACGCGATTTGGGTTGTGATAGACAGACTGACCAAATCAGCGTGCTTTATTCCGTACAGAATGACCTATCGACACAATCAGATGGCAGAGTTGTAAGTCAGAGAGGTCGTCAGATTGCACGGTGTGCCGAAGTCGATCGTATCAGATCGAGATCCACGATTCACTTCTCACTTCTGGCACAGCTTGCAGCAGGATTTGGGTACGACTTTACACCTGAGCACTGCTTATCATCCTCAGACGGACGGACAGTCAGAGCGGACTATCCAGACTTTAGAGGACATGCTGAGAGCTGTAGTACTAGACTTTGGTACTAGTTGGCAAGATTCATTGCCGTTGTGTGAGTTTTCATACAACAACAGCTATCAGACTAGCATTGAGATGGCACCGTTCGAAGCTTTATACGGAAAGAAGTGCAGATCTCCGTTGTACTGGGATGATATCTCTGAGGTACCAGAGATAGGGCCTGATATGATTCGTGAGATGACCGAGAAAGTGAAGGTCATTCAGAGGAGAATGAAGACAGCACAGGATAGACAAGCGAAATACGCCAATGTCAGACGCAGACCGTTGGTATTTGAGCAGGGAGACAGAGTATTTTTGAAGATTTCACCTTTCAGAGGCGTTGTCAGATTTGGCAAGCGAGGAAAGTTGTCTCCTAGATACGTCGGTCCGTATGAGATTCTTGAGAAGATTGGCGATCGAGCTTACAGACTTGCTGTTCCTCCTTCATTGTCCGGTATACATGACGTTTTTCATGTATCGATGTTGCGCAGATACATGCCGGATGATTCTTATGTCATTCAACCTGACGAAGCCGAGCTAGATCAGACTCTGAGCTATGTTGAAAGACCGATACGAATTCTTGATTGGAAGGAGAAACAACTCAGAACCAAGACCATTCCGCTTGTGAAGGTGCAATGGAGTCTTCATGGCACCGAGGAAGCAACTTGGGAGACGGAATCTGATATGAGGCAGAGACATCCCGAGCTATTCAGTTGATGTAAGTATTTGGCTATTTTGATGTTAATATTTCTATATATGCTTGCATTAGTAGAATGGCATGCGATTTCGAGGACGAAATCATTTCTTAGAGGGGGAGAAATGTAAGGCTCGAGATTTATCGGTTGTTATTAATGTTAGACTTGAAGCCATGAGAATGCATGATATTTAGATTGGAATTGTGAAGCATGGCCGAAGCCACACTGCACCTGCGGTGCTAAGACTACCGCACCCGCGGTGTATGTGACAGAAAGGTGATGGATTTGTGCGAAGCAACACCGCACCCGCGGTGCGAGCAAGAACGCACCCGTGGTGGTGAGACCGCACCCGCGGTCGTGCAAGAGCCGCACCTGCGGTGATCGAAATTCAGAAAATGCATGGGCTGCCGAAGCATCAGCGCACCCACGCTCTTGAGGTACCGCACCCGCGGTCGTGCGTGTCATTTGAAAAAAAATAACACTCGTCCCTTGCATGCAATATATGATAGGTGTCTTCATTTCCATTTTCATTCAGAACAAGAGCCGAGAGCACTTAAGGGGATGAGCTTTCATTTCTTTTGATCTTTGACTTGGGGATTTTGAGTGATTTAGCCATCCGATTTGTACTTTGAGTTAAGATTTGTGCTCCTTGCATCAACGGCTATAAGATTTGTATTGGCTATTGTGAACTCGAGACTTCGACTACAACACCGACTATTCGACAAGAAAGGTATAATTCATGTGGTCACGGGATTGCACAACTCGATCAGATTTGATACGAGTTTCCCTAAATCACATACTAGATTGTTATTATATTTCATTATGTAATGCCTTGTTTATTGATTTATATTCGAGTCCTGAGATAGGATATATTGGCAGACTGGCCAAAACTAGACGTTTCGGTGTATCGACGCATAGGAGTAGATTTGCTCTATGTGTAGACCCTCGATACAGAGTTGACCGAAGTCTAGGAATAAGACGTACCGTCGCCCCGAGTGGTTGGGTAGGCGACAGGCCGTCTTATTCACACCGGGATCCCTAGATTAGAAATGAGTCGAGTCAAGATTTAAATGTTGAATACAGATTTGTATTCTTCGACATGTTTAGATTTGCATTCATGTTAATTGATATATGCTATGCTTTTGTACAAGATTTATGACATGGCATGCATCCATGTTTTATACTGGGATATGTTTTCACCGGAGTTATCCGGCTGTTGTCGTGTCTGTATGTGTGCATGGCAACAGGTGGGGCAGGATCTGGGTCACGAGCTAGATGAGAGGTTGATGATAGCGTGGAGATCTCGGGCATGGAAGATTTCTAGTGGTTTCTATTTAGATTTGTATCACCTATGTTTGTAGTTGGCATGTAAACACTGGTGTATGGTTGTACTAGACAGACATGTATGTACATTATGTTGTTTATTTCAATTAAAGACATGATATGCTTTAGTTATACATTTGAATTAATATTAAAAGCAAAATTTTGACCCACATTTTCGAGCAAAGATCCAATTAAATCCCAAAAGAATTGAGTTAGAGCCCGGGTCCCCACATTAAGAACTTGATTAGCGTCCGGGTCCCCACAATGAACCCACGGCTAGTTGTATCAATGAACCATTGAGGGCCACACAAGTACTAGCTTTCTAGATCTCGTTGAGAAGTAAAAATAGTTCAAAGTGTTGAACGGCTTATAAATAATTTTATAAGCGTAAGGAAAAGTAGAAGTATGACTTCTATAAAAGAGAAATAGTTCAATGTGTTGAACGGATTATAAAGGAGTTTATAAGCGTAAAGAAAAATTAGAAGTATGACTTCCATAAAGGAGAAATTAGTTCCATGTGTTGAACGGCTTATAAATGAGTTTATAAGCATAAAGGAAAATTAGAAGTATGACTTCTATGAGAAAAATGTAAACTTTAATTTATGGAAGTGTTCCTAAATTAAAAGTTGGCCAAACAAATAATGTATTTGAAAATTGTGATTTTCATAAACATTATTATGGACTAAATTAAATTAATTCAAGTGTTGAACTAATTAAACACTAGTGGGCCTAGTAGAGTCCAAATAATTAAATTAATTCAAGTGTTGAATTAATTAAACAATATTGGGTCTTGTAGAGCCCAATTAAAAATAATTATTAGACTAGTGGGATTGAGTAAAATCAAGCAATGGTTAAATGGTCTCAAATGTGTTTGAGACATTTAAATAAAAGTCCATGGGCTTTGTAATTGTTACAAACCCAAATAGAACGGCATGCAAGGGAGGTGAAAGGTTGGGAGACAACTTTTTGTATAACCAAGGCTTGGTATGCAACTTTTTTACTTTAACTTTTCCCACAACCAAAAAAATGTCTCTCCTTCTCTCCTAGAATGAATAGTGGCCGAAAATACTATTTATCCTCTCCAATTTTTTTGTTCTTCAAATGTTGAAGAAACACTACACTTCTCAAAGAAAAATGCTCTAATTTTTCTAGTGCAAAATTAGAGTGGTTCTAGCTAGTTGGTGGTGGGCCTAATTTGAAGGAAAGATTCAAGAACAAGGAGAGCTTGTAGATAGTTTCTACCATTGAAGAGCTAAGGTGTTTACACCTTAGTTGGAGCCATACATCAATCCTTGTGATTGATAGGTACATTTCTTAACACACTATGAATGTCATTTTGTGTTTTATTGTATTTGCTACACACTTTCACTAGGTGGCCGAAATTTCTTGATGAAAATTAAAATTTTTAAACTTCCGTTGCGCTTCCGGTCACCGTAACTGATCCCCTTTCATGTACAACATTAGTCCTTATGACCCGGGACAACATTGAGACTCTATGTGCTAGAATTACACTTTGACTTGTTTACCGACTCTCATGGGGTCATCAGGTGGCAAGGTTGGGTGTTCTGTCGAAACATATAGGAGTCGATGCATTGTAGTCGGGGATTCACCGCTTACCTTCGGGTATGGATATCCTATGTGTTATCATGTGTATGTAGATTGAAATCTCTGATCAGAGTATGATGGTAATTATGAAATGGGTTTCATAGATTACACCATCGATGCAACTACGACATGACACATAGTATCGATTCATTGACAACTCTCGATAAACCAATGGTTGTCGAATCGGTCGGGATATATGAGTTGAGGGGACCGTACTGTACGCTAACCATAATTGAATGGTTCTTGCAGGCACTATCATTTGATACCTAGGGAATCATGTAAGCGATGCTGCTAGGCGTTTAACATGATTGGTTGGGTACTATCAGACTTGAGTTCTGACGTTCTTGTTATCAAGGAGTTGATAAGTAAGAATGGAGCAATTGGGGTATGCTCGTATAAGGACATGTTTAGTCCGAATCACATGGAGATGTGAACCCACGGCTAGTTGTATCAATGAACCATTGAGGGCCACACAAGTACTAGCTTTCTAGATCCCGTTGAGAAGTTAAAATAGTTCAATGTGTTGAACGGCTTATAAATGAGTTTATAAGCGAAAAGAAAAATAGAAGTATGACTTCTATGAGAGAAATATAAATTTTAATTAATGGAAGTGTTCCTAAATTAAAATTTGGCCAAGTGAATAATCTATTTGAAAATTGTGATTTTCATAAACATTATTATGGACTAAATTAAATTAATTCAAGTGTTGAATTAATTAAACACTAGTAGGCCTAGTAGAGTCCAAATAATTAAATTAACTCAAGTGTTGGATTAATTAAATAACATTGGGCCTTGTAGAGCCCAATTGGAAATAATTATTTAACTAGTGGGCTTGAGTAAAATCAAATAAAGTCTAATTGGGCTCAAATGGGTTTGAGACAATTTAAATAAAAGTCCATGGGCCCTTTGTAAATGTTACAAGCCCACTAGGGTTTGCATGCTTAGGAGGTGAAGGGTTGTAGAATAATATTGCATGGCACGCAAGACAACTTTTCCCACAACCAAGGCAACTCTTCCCTCTCTCATTCATGTACCTTGGCCGAAATTTCTAAAAAAATTTCTCTCAATATTTCTCCTCATTTTGGTAGAGGATTTCTTACACTTCTCTTTGAAAAATCCTCAAATTTTTCTAGTGCAAAAATTTGAGGGGATCTACCTAGTTAGTGGTGCGCCTTATTTTGAAAAAAAGGAGGAGAGCTTGTAGATCAATTCATCCTTTCAAGAGCTAAAGTGTTTACACTTTAGTTGGAGCCATTATAAACCTTAAGAGGTTGATAGGTAACGATTTTCTCAACACCCTATGCATGAAAGTTGAGATTTTTGTATATGCTTACACACTAGTACATGGTTTTCGAATTTTAAAAATTTTTCTTGCCAAAATTTCGGTTTTCATGAGATGAAAACATTTTGAGCTTCCGTTGCGATTTCGAACACCTTAAAACGATCCCTTTCACAAAGTTTGTAGCCTCTTAAACTGGAAGGGGATCGGTTAAGGTGACCGGAAGCGCAACGGAAGTTTAAAAAATCAAAATTTTCATCAAAAATTTCGGCCACCATGAGGATAGTGTGTAGCAAATACAAAAACACAAAAATGACATTCATAGTGTGTTTAAAAATGTACCTATCAATCTTAAAAGATTGATGATGGCTCCAACTTAGTTGATATACAACTAAGCTCTTCAATGGCAAGACAATCTTCAAGCTTCCTTTGAGCCCACCTTGCTCAAATATTAAGCCCAACACCAACTATCTAGAACCACTCTAATTTTGCACTAGAAAAATTAGAGCATTTTTCTTTGAGAAGTGTATTGTTTCCTCAACAATTGAAGAACAAAAATATGAGAGAAAATGAATAGTATTTTCGGCACTATTCATCCTAGGAGAGAAGGAGAGACATTTTTTTTTGTTGTGGGAAAAGTTAAGTCAAAAGGTTGCATGCCAAGCCTTGGTTATACAAAAAGTTGTCTCCCAACCTTTCATCTCCCCATGCACATTCATAAAATAATAGTAACATTTCTCTCATAGAATTCATACTTCTATTTTTCTTATGCTTATAAACTCATTTATAAGCCGTTCAACACATTGAACTAATTTCTCCTTTATAGAAGTCATACTTCTAATTTTCCTTACGCTTATAAACTCCTTTATAAGCCGTTCAACACATTGAACTATTTTTACTTCTCAACGGGTTCTAGAAAGCCAGTACTTGTGTGGCCCTCAATGGTTCATTGATACAACTAGTCGTGGGTTCACATCTCCATGTGATTCGGACTAAACATGTCCTTATATGAGCATACCCCAATTGCTCCATTATTACTTATCAACTCTTTGATAACAAGAACGTCAGAACTCAAGTCTGATAGTACCCAACCAATCATGTTAAACGCCTAGCAGCATCGCTTACATGATTCCATAGGTATCAAATGATAGTGCCTGCAAAAACCATTCAATTATGGTTAGCGTACAGTACGGTCCCTTCCACTCATATATCCCGACCGATTCGACAACCATTGGTTTATCGAGAGTTGTCAATGAATTGATACTATGTGTCATGTCGTAGTTGCATCGATGGTGTAATCTATGAAACCCCTTTCATAATTACCACCATAATCTGGCCAGAGATTTCAACCTACATACACATGATAAAACATAGGATATCCATACCCGAAGGTAAGCGGTGAATCCCCGACTACAATGCATCGACTCCTATGTGTTTCGACAGAACACCCAACCTTGCCACCTGATGACCCCATGAGAGTCGGTAAACAAGTCAAAGTGTAATTCTAACACATAGAGTCTCAATGTTGTCCCGGGTCATAAGGACTAATGGTGTAAAACCATAAACTAGGACGTTTCCACTCGATAAGTGAGAACCACTTAGAAAGTCCTTTTATGGAGGGTTGTTCAGTGCACTCTACCAGGAGCACCTATTTGCATGCTCGGACATCTCAATGTCCCCTACCAATGAAACATGGTACTCACATCGCAGATACTAGTCTCTAACTCGAGCGGCCTATATCCTTCTTAGTGGCGGCTGAATCGACTAGGAACCGTTTAGAATATACAGTATTAAAATTATGAGTTCCATGATACTCATCATATGAGCATCTCATATTCTTTCTACTATTTGTATATTCAAGGGCTTTATCTATGCAACTAGCATGGGTATACAGATAAAGATGTGCCAAAATAATAATTTCAAATATTACTAAAATAAAGATTGCTTATACATAGAGTTTCATTGTGAACACTCGGCCAACACTTGGCTCGACGGGCACCTACTCTAACATAAACATCTCCCTATAATAGTGATTGGGCACAAATCTCTTTCTCATTAGCCTCTTCATCTCATCCCAAGAATCAATGGGTCTCTCGTTATAACTCCTTCTAGTGGTCACTAATTGATCCCACCAAATGAGAGCATAGTCTAAGAATTCCACCACCGCTAACCTCACCTTCTTTTGTTCGGAGTAGTGGTGACACTCAAAAACAAATTCTACCCTCTTTTCCCATTCTAAGTACGCCTCCGGGTCAGATTTGCCATGGAAGGAAGGAATTTTCATCTTAATGCTACCCATGTTACCATCTTCTCTATGCCCATCATTAAATCTACCCCTCATAGCTTCTCCTCTTCCTCTACCGACTCCTCTACCTCTTCCATTCCTACCCCAATTTTCATTTTGACTCTCCTCTTCTTCCCCCAAATCATATTCCTCATCTTCGCGTCTACCCAAGTCTCTAACCTTAGATTTACCCCCACTAGGACTCACTTCAATCCTATCCAAACGCTCATGTAGTGACTCCATCTCAATCTTTATCATCCTAGAAAAATGTCCAGTCAATGCCTCCATTTGGACCATAGATAACCCAGGATTTGAACCATCTCCTACCTCTCTCTCCATTTAATTTCAAATTTGTACCTGCAAGAAAAGGTTAGTAGAAATAAAATAATTCTCACCCAAATGCTCACGATCACTCCAAAGAAATTCACTCGTCTTTTCTCTCATTTTTTTTTGGCTGTCAACAAATACTCACTAGTCACTCTAAAGAAAATTCTCTCACACTCAAGTATTGTCACTCAAGTCCGAGAGTGCTCTCAAGGTGCTCAAGCTTTGTATTTGAATTTATAAAACAATCAAGTTTAAACTTGTGAACAAATGCGACCGACTCACTTGGACTGTGTAGACAAGAAATTCGAATATATGAAAATTTTTTTTTTTTGACTGTGAGAGGCAATCGAATATGACTCTCTAAAGGAAATAGAACAATATATAAAAAAGAAATAATAGTGGATTTTCGGAATTTTTGTACTCGTTTTTTTTTTTGGCTTGAGTACTACTCGAAAATCCCAAAAAAAATTAAGTAGATTGACCTAAGTTTCGAGAAACACTGTTTCACGAAAACTAGATGGTGATAGAACGAAACAGATCTGTTAACGATTGAATAAATAACACAGATCTAAATTTTAATAACAAGATAATTACTTGATTTCAATAAACCTGGCCCTGATACCACCTGATGCGATCCCGCCCACGAGATCTTTGATTTGTCCCGATCTTTGAAACAAGTAATTGATAGGTGTGATAATCGCCTCTAGATCACACGGTCTAGCAACAACTAATCAACGATAGGAACAATTGCGTTCAAGAGAACCTCCAAAGAACCCGTCCTTGGCAACCCTCGTGATATTCGATTGACAAACGCCACAAAAGATAAATCTTTTGATAAGTTTGATTTGATACAACGCAAAAGTTATAACGAAACTTAAGCTTGTTTTTGAGAAAATTCTCAAAGAAGTTTTTATAAACTCAATCAATGAACAAAAAGTTTTTTTTTACAATGATAGATTTTTGAGTATATATTGTTCACAAATCTAAAAGATATCAAATCTAGTTACCAAAAAAAATAAAACTCTAAAATAGAAAAAATCTTCTCGCCAAACGTAAAGGACACGGACCCCGTGTATAGGTCCGGAAGAGGGTCCGTGTAGGCACTGTAATTTTCATGTCTCGAAATTAGTGGACACGGACCCCGTGTACGGGTCCGTGTAGGCTCGGGATTTCTCTTCTTCAAGTGTAATGGACACGGACCTGTGTACAGGTCCGTGTACACATCCGTGTAGCCTCGGTCGACCAGAATGATGCTTGAATAATGTTCTTTTGATCTCCAGACATACTCCCATGCATCACGAGCCCTTCTTCCCTGATCATCACTCCTTGTAGTGCCTATTTGAACTTCCTTAGCCGTCCTTTGAACACCATGCCCGACCAGATTCGCATAATACTCCCCTTCTTCAATAAGATTTTTCCTCAAATCTTGCCTACCTACACAAAAACGAAACAAGTTAATAATAAAAAGAATTAAATTATCAACATGCTCACCTTTCAACACTAGGTTGTAGATGCCATCTCCCACACGCACCATCAACGTTTTGAGCCCTAACTCCATGGCAGCATTCACTATCAACTCATCAACCTGAATATATACCAGGTAACAGATGACATAAAATGATAAAATACCGTTAAGTATCACAAAAATCAAGTTCCTCCCCTTCTTAGACCTAGTTAACACAAAAATGATATCCATACATGTGTACGACCATAGTTCACCAGGAATAAGACATAGTTCATGCACGATATAAGAATCTAGCCCAAATGTCCATCTCTTATATGCAATGCATGCCTCACAATCCCACTCAACATACCTCTTCATATGCAACCAGCACATATAATCTTGCATTTTATCAAAGATAAAAACACCACTATATGCATCACTAGTACGTAACTCATGCAATGAATATGGAATGAAGAATTTATTCTCCTTAAAATTGTACTCATTATGCACATAAAAATTCTTATATTCAGTCATGCTATTTCCAAAGCCATCTTCAAACAAATATGACTCATGCAAATAGAACATACTAGATGTACTACCCATGTAAACATTTAACACATCACAAAGATTTGAGTATAATGCATACAATCCATTGTCATGACAAAGATTCATCAATTTGACATCTTTTGAAAAGTCACAATCACTAACATTTAAATTTAATTCATGCATTATATCACCATCTTCAACGTTGTGACTCCTTGACAAAATCGTCATCTCATCGTTAGACCATTTGGACATCACACTTTCAACACTCACCCCAAATTCTTGAGCACAACACAATTATGAATTAAGGTAAGGCCTAAAATCATACATCATGTTTGTTGCGTTGGCAATTATGCTTACCTCACGGTGATTGCTCTCAACACCAAATGGATCATCCCATTGCATTTTTACACCTTCCACATTTGCTGGTCTCCTCATCACATCTTCATCATAACCCTGCAAATGAGAAATAACAATGCTCGAGATTGAACCGGCTATATCATCACAAGAATAATAAACAACTTTGTACAAAGGTACTTTAAGGGGTTTATACAAAAGTAAACAACTCTCATCCTCTCTCTTTTCACTCTTTTGGGCCTTAAAATTATTTTTCTTTTCTTTCTCTTTTTCTTTTTCTTTGGTCCTCCAACACTTGCTTTGGGGACAAATGAAGCAATACAATGGATTCTTTCTTTAAAACAAATGAATAACGATTTTTGAACCCATCATGAGTAACGTGCCTATCAAATTGCCATGGTCTACCCAACAAAATATGACAAGCATGCATGGGCACCACGTCACACAAAACCTCATCCACATACTTCCCAATAGAAAAGGACACTAGAACTTGCCTATTTACTTTCACCTCCGCACAATCATTCAACCATTGAAGCCTATATGGTTGAGAGTGTTTTATTGTAGGCAATCTCAATTTTTCCACCATCTCAACACTAGCCACATTAGTGCAACTCCCCCCATCTATGATTACATTGCAAACTGATGCGAACATGGACGTCGCAAGGAAAGCATGGGATCCTTTGCAGTTGCCGGAGGGACCAATCACGAGGGGTCGACTAAAGAGATTCAAGGAGGCACTACAAGGAGTCATGAGCAAGCCTGAAGGGGTCGTGATGCATGGGAGTACGTTTGGAGGCCAGCGGAATATCATTCAAGCATTGATGGAGCAGACCGAGTCTGAACGGACCTGCACACGGGGTCCGTGTCCTGTACTTCATGAGATGAGTTATTCAAGTAGCTCCACGGACCTGAAGACGGACCCAGGCACGGGGTCCGTGCCCTATGTATTTGGCGAAGACAGTGCCTACACGGACCCGTACACGGAGGTGAGCACGAGGTCCGTGTCCCTTGTTTCCGATTGAAGATTATTTACAGTATGTACACAGACCCGGACACGGAGGTCTGCACGGGGTCCGTGTCTAGTGTTTTCTGCGCGATTTTATTTCCTTCTTTAGAGTTTTACTTTGTTAGGAAACTAGATTCTAGTAATCCTTTTTGATATGTAAACATCTTGGACGAAATTTTAACACACAATACACATCTTATTTTGAGTTTATCAAACTTGTGAGAATTTTCTCTCAACTTTTCAAGGCTTTAGCTTTGTTAAATCAAATCAAACTTATCAAAGTTTATAACTTTGTGGCGTTTGTCGATCGTTCTTGTGCGGATTGTCGTAGGCGTCGTTCTTCAAAGGTTCGTGTAGTATCCCGATGCCTAATTTGAGTTAAATATTGGATTAATTTTGTGTCGGTGAGATCGGAAAGACCGAACTGGGTTCGGAACGTCCGAAGTGGGTTCGGATGGACCGATCAGGGTTCGGATCGTCCGAAGACAGGTGTCTGGACACGTGGAAGACATGCAGAGTCCGGATCGTCCGATCAGGGTTCGGATCGTCCGAAGACAGGTGTCTGGACACGTGGAAGACATGCAGAGTTCGGATCGTCCGATCAGGGTTCGGATCGTCCGAAGACAGGTGTCTGGACACGTGGAAGACATGCAGAGTTCGGATCGTCCGGTAGGGTTCGGAAGGTCCGAAGTAGCCAGGGTTCGGAAGGTCCGAAGTGGTTCGGATCGTCCGAAGTGGATCGGATCGTCCGATCATTGTCTATAAATAGAGGCGCGAGGCTTCACTATTCCCTCGCCAATTCCGAGTGTTCCAGAGCGTTTTAGTCGTTTCTGATAGATTTCTAGTCTTTTCCCGAGGTTTAGGCACTAGCGAGGAACTACTGGTTCTGTAGCGGAGCTGTGCTCTAGTTGGGAGCTAGCGGCATCAGTGGGGCTGACTGTGGACACAGACTTGAGTCTAGGGCTGATTGCTAGGATCTACTGATTTGAGGTACGAAAGTACTATCCGAGATAGCAGGATTGAGTATGCTTTACTATGTGTTGCATGTTTATATGTTGCATTATTATCTGTCATATGATGCATGGTTTATTATGCGGCATTTGCATAATCATGTTGAGCCTGATTATCTTTGAGATAGCCTGTTGAGAGGGTGCTCAGCCCTCGTTTGTTGTGGATGGTTGGACCCCGTTGGCCGACGGTGGTCAGGTCACCGGTATATCCACAGGTTTATTTTGGTATGGGAGCCACCTCCTGGTGCGACGGCGCAGAGTGCTACATACCTTGACGTCATTTGTCTGAGCAGTATTTCGTTATACCCAGATCCTGGTATCCAGTACATTTTTGCATACATACATGTCATAGTCTTGTATACTCATGCTTTCGGTGCTGAGCGTTTTATGCTCACGTCCTCGGTTTATCTCTGTTTTGGGCACCCTATTTGATGGGGCAGGTCTCAGGTTGGACGGTCCAGGAGGGAGTGGACAGAGAGCTAGCAGAGGTTGACCTGTAGTGGTTGGTATTTATTATTGGATTTTAGTTCGATCTGGTTGTTTAAGTATTTTTGTACTTACAGATTCGATTGGGTTGTATTATTGTTTTTTCCGCTGTATTACCTGATTCAGTTTAAATGTTAATTTTGCATGCTTAAGTTATGATTAGTAGGTGACTCTGGAACGGGTCACTACAGTTCGTATCAAATTTCGATTGTTATCCTCGTGATTATTTGTTGCTAAACTTTTATAGTTTAGAGGTGAATAACACATCAATTACTTGATTCAAAAGATCGGGACAACACACGAGTCTTATTATCGTAATTAAATAGAGGGTGCGATTGCGTTTTAATCGTGTTTGCTATTTATTCGTACAAAGATTCACATCATTTGGTATCAGAGCTTTGGGTTTATTGAATTCAAGTAAGTATCTTGTTATTAAATTTCAGATCTGTGATATTCTTTAATTCCGCTTTCAGATCTGTTTCTTCTATCGTCTTCGTAAAATTTTTCGTGAATCTGTGATTCTCGAAATTTGTTGGTGTCTTTTTTTTTTGGGGATTTTCGAGTAGTACTCAGGCCAAAAAAAAAAAAAAAAAAAGACTGCAAAATTTCGAAAATTTGCCTACACAATTGTTTTGGTATATTGTTCTATTCCCTTTAGAGAGTCATATTCAATTGTCTCTCACAGTCAAAAATATATATATTTATATATATATATATATATATATATATATATATATATATAGATATATATATATATAATCCCTATATTCGAATTTCTTGTCTACACAGTCCAAGTGAGTCGGTCGCATTTGTTCACAAGTTTGAACCTTGATTGTTTGATATACCCAGAATACAAAGCTTGAGCACTTCCAAGAGAGCTCTCAAAATTTGAGTGATACACTTGAGTGCGAGTGACTTTTTTTTTGGAGTGAACGGTGAGTATTTGTTGTGAGCAAACAAAATTGTGAGAAAAGACGAGTGAATTTCTTTGGAGTGACCGTGAGCATTTGGGTGAGGATTATTTTATTTCTACTAACCTTTTCTTGCAGGTACAAATTGACATTAAATGGAGAGAGAGGTAGGAGATAGTTCGAATTCGGGGTTGTCCAAGGCCCAACTAGATGCGTTGTTTGGGGATTTTAGTAGTGTGATGACAACCCAAATGGAGTCGTTGCATGAGAGGTTGGGTAAACTTGAGGTTAGTGTTAGTGGGGGTAAACCTAAGCCTAAGGATTTGGGTAGAGATGATGAGGAGTATGATTTGGGAGGAGGCGATGAGAGTCAAAATGAGAATTGGGGTAGGAATGGAAGAGATAGAGGATTTGGGAGAGGGAGAAGGGAAGCCATGCAGGGTAGATATGAGGAGACTAGGGAAGATGGTCACATGGGTAGCATTAAGATAAAAATTCCATCGTTCCATGGGAAATCTGACCAGGAGTCATACCTAGAGTGGGAAAAGAGGGTAGAGTTCGTATTTGAATGTCACCACTACTCCGATCAAAAGAAGGTGAGGTTGGCGGTGGTTGAATTCTTAGACTATGCTCTCATTTGGTGGGATCAATTAGTGTCCTCTAAAAGGAAGTATAATGAGAGACCCATTGAGTCTTGGTATGAGATGAAGAGGGTACTGAGGAAGAGGTTTGTGCCTAACCACTATTATAGGGAGATGTTTAAGAGGTTACAAACTTTGAGGCAAGGGTTGAAGAGTGTTGAGGACTACTATAAGGAGATGAAAGTAGTCATGATTAGGACCAATGTTGAGGAAGATAATGAAGCAACTATGGCTCGTTTCCTTTGTGGTTTGAACAGGGAGATCCAAGATCAAGTGAAGCTTCGGCACTACTTAGATCTAGACGAGATGGTGCAAATGGCCATAAAGGTGGAGCAACAACTCAAGAGGCGAGGAGTTGGCCGCACCAATCAAACCGGAGGTGCATCATCTTCTTGGCGGTCAGGCGTAGTGAAGCGTGAGGAAAATAAAGTAGTGACCAAACCAAGATTTGACACTAAGCAAGAGGCACCTAAGCAAGGAGTCCAAGGTAAATCTGAAACTCCTTCTAATCGGTCTAGGGATGTTAGATGTTTTAGGTGTCAAGGGATGGGTCATATTTCTAGTGATTGTCCTAATAAGAGGGTGATGATATTGAATGATTATGGTGAGTATGAATCTCAAAGTGAGGGAGATGGCGAGGGTAGTGATGATAATATGCCTGCGTTGGAGGATCCCGATGAGGGATATGGGGCGGTTGTAGGAGAAGCGCTAGTGACTAGACGAATCATGAGTGCCCAAGTCAAGAATGAGGAGGCTAGCCAAAGGGAGAATTTGTTCCACACTAGATGCTTTGTGAATGGTAAGGTTTGCAATGTAATCATAGATGGGGGAAGTTGCACTAATGTAGCTAGTGTTGAGATGGTGGAAAAATTGGGATTGCCTACAATAAAACATCCTCAACCATATAGGCTTCAATGGTTGAATGGTTGTGCGGAGGTGAAAGTAAATAGGCAAGTTCTAGTGTCCTTTTCTATTAGGAAGTATGTGGATGAGGTTTTGTGTGACATGGTGCCAATGCATGCTTGCCATATTTTGTTGGGTAGGCCTTGGCAATTTGATAGGCATGTTACTCATGATGGGTTCAAAAATAGTTATTCATTTGTTTTAAAGAAAGAATCCATTGTATTGCTTCCTTTGTCCCCAAAGCAAGTATTGGAGGACCAATTGAAAAAGAAAAAGAGAGATGAGGCCGAAAAAAAGAGTGAACTAAAAAGTGAGATGGCCTTTGAAAACAAAAATGAAGTGGCTCAAAAAAAAGTGATCAAAAGAGTGAGATAGCCATAAAAACAAAAAAGAGAGGATAGAAAATGAGAGAAAAGAAAAAGAGAGGAAAGAGGCCAAAAAGAAATCATACATGGCCCAAAAAGGTGAGTTGAAACAATTATTGCACACACATGAACCACTTGTGTTAATTCTTTACAAGGAGATCCTCCTTAACACAAGTGATATAGTCGGATCCCTTCTGAGCGTTATTGTTTCACTATTGCAGGAATTTGACGATGTATTTCCGGAGGAGCTACCTCAAGGCTTACCACCATTGAGGGGGTTGAACACCAAATTGATTTGGTGCCCGGGAGTGCCTTGCCGAACCGTCCAGCTTATAGGAGCAATCCGGAGGAGACTAAGGAGCTGCAACAACAGGTAAGTGAGCTATTAGATAAGGGGTTTGTGCGTGAGTCCATGTCACCTTGTGCGGTGCCCGTTTTATTGGTCCCTAAGAAAGATGGCTCATGGCGTATGTGTGTGGATTGTAGGGCAATCAATAACATAACCATTAAGTATAGGCATCCCATACCTAGACTAGATGATATGTTAGATGAATTGCATGGGTCTTGCATTTTTAGTAAAATTGATTTGAGAAGTGGGTATCACCAAATTAGGATGAGAGAAGGTGATGAGTGGAAAACTGCTTTTAAAACTAAATATGGGTTGTATGAGTGGATGGTTATGCCTTTTGGCTTAACTAATGCACCTAGCAGTTTTATGAGGTTGATGAATCATATTTTGCGTGCACACATAGGAAAATTTGTTGTGGTCTATTTTGATGATATCCTAGTGTATAGCAAAAATTTAGAAGAGCATGTTAACCACTTGAAACTTGTGCTAATCACATTAAGGGCTGAAAATCTATACGCTAACTTGAAGAAATGTGATTTTTGTACTAGCAAACTTGTCTTCCTTGGTTTTGTGGTAAGTTCACAGGGTATACAAGTTGATGAAGACAAGGTAAGTGCTATTCGAGATTGGCCAACGCCTACTAATGTTGGTCAAGTTCGAAGTTTTCATGGTCTTGCAAGCTTCTATAGGAGGTTTGTCAAAGATTTTAGCACATTGGCGGCACCGATGACGGCGGTGATCAAGAAAAACGTTCCATTCTATTGGGGCGGGGAGCAAGAGAAGTCCTTTAATCTCATTAAGCAAAAGTTGATTAATGCTCCTTTACTTGTGTTACCTGATTTTGCTAATACATTTGAAATTGAATGTGATGCTTCAGGTGTAGGTATTGGTGGCGTGTTGATGCAAGGAGGGAGGCCGGTGGCATACTTTAGTGAGAATCTCAATGGGGCAGCGCTGAACTATCCCACGTATGACAAGAAGTTCTATGCACTTGTGAGGGCTCTTGAGACGTGGCAGCACTACTTGAGGCCTAAAGAGTTTGTGATTCATACGGATCATGAGTCTTTAAAGCACCTCAAGGGGCAACAAAATCTGAACAAGCGGCATGCTAAGTGGGTGGCCTTCATAGAGACATTCCCCTACATGATCAAGTATAAGCAAGGTAAGGAAAACATAGTGGCCGACACACTATCACGGAGGTATGTACTTTTCTCTACTTTGGAATCTAAAATCTTGGTGTTTGAGCTTGTTAAAGAATTGTATGTGCTAGATGAGGATTTTAAGGATGTGTTTAAAACTTGTATGCATGGTCCACATGATAAATTATACTTGCATAAGGGTTTCTTTTTTAGAGAAGATAGATTGTGTGTAATGCCCGAGATTTAATGACTGTAATCAGACTTTGATTAATTGTCAGAATTGTGATTAGTAAATATCACAGGAACTCAAATGACGAAGCCGGGCGTTGGGTTATTTGAAGCCAAGATGTTGAACCGAACATCTCGCGCCCGAGCGGTAGAAAAGAACCGCCCGAGCGCCAATTTTAATTCTTGGACAGAATGTTTGGCGCCCGAGCGGTAGAATATTACCGCCCGAGCGCCAGGAGATGTTCAGCCGGGTATCTATGCAGAAACTTCCGCGCCCGAGCGGTAAAGATTAACCGCCCGAGCGCCAATCGATGATAAGTTGAAACTTCGGACAGAATATGCCGCGCCTGAGCGGTAAAAAGTAACCGCTCGAGCGCGAGTCATGCAGAACGTGAATTTACCACTTGGTCTTGTGTGCAACGTGGACCACTTAATTATCAGAAGAAAATCGAGAATTGAAGGGAAAGCTTACTTCTTGATTTTAGAATTCGATTTGTGAGAAATCCGTCCGTTTGATTTTGAATCTGAGTACAGTACCGAGTTCCTGTCAACGTAGGCTACAACTGGACGTAAGTTTTGCTACGTTTTGACATGTTTGAAATTATGCTATTGTCAGAATTGAATAGAATTCATATATGATGTTCTTGTCATGTTAGACATCATAGAATCGAAGTCAGATTGAGAAACAGGCTGATTATGTAATTGTTATGATTTTTGGAATCGATTTGACTGAGAATTCATATCAGATATGTATTGTTATTGAGATTATGACTGATATCGATATCGATTATGAGTTCTGGTATTATATCTGTGATGTTCGGACTGACGGAGATTATCGAGACTGTATGGTTATACCGTCGAAACATCAGTGGGTTGATATTTATTAGATTCGGTATTGATTTAGATTGGATTGTGATACCGTATGTCGATTGACATTAATCAGATTATATGTTTCGATTTAAATATTAATCAGAACAGGTATTGAATTGAGTTGTTTACTGATACTATATCTGTTCGATATTGTTATTACCAGATTGAGAATGGACCGAGATAAAGTCGGGTCTTCTTCTTCTGAGCGAGAAGATAAAGGTATAAATTAATGTTGAGTTGGGATTGCACAACTCGAGTGAGGTTTGACTCGAGTTTCCTTAAATCACTTACTTTATTTTATTGCATTGTTATTTTCAATTGAATACGATTGATATCTTTGGTCTATGGATTTATAGACAATGTATGTCTTGAGTCCTAGGCGGATATGCTTAGTCATAGACATTTCATCTTGTGACAGAAGGGCCGGATAGTGAGGACTCGTCACTGGCCCATTGCACTTTGTCACAGGACATGATATTGGTGATAGAACAACAGTCCATGACGGATAGGTCAGGACACTGGATGTTTGGTTATATCGACGTGGATAGAACTGGAGTCTTTTCTATTACTGTTGTTCGATATAGGAATACCACATCTGGAAACCGGGATCCCTAGGCTAGGACTGAGTCTAGTCTAAAACGTGGAGTCACGAGTCTGAATGACAATTATATTGAGTTATATTTATTGATGTTGATTATGTTCCTGAATATGGTTCATGTTCCTCGCTGTTCTTGATATTGGTACAGGTTTAGAATAGGAGTTATTCTTGATATTGATTATGTTCCGGATTAGGGTACATGTATAGAATAGGATTTATTCTTGTTATGAATTGATATCATGATTTTGATATATGATATGATTTTTTATATATGCTTTTATATTGTTTATATGATTGCATGTATACATGATTTATACTGGGATATTTATATCTCACCGGAGTTATCCGGCTGTTGTATTGTCTGTATGTGTGCATGGCAACAGGTGGGATAGAAGCGGGGTCAGGATGAGAACGAGGCTGGACTAGATAGCGTGGAGATCCGGGCTTTGAAGCAACGTAGGATTCAGCACGGACTTGTAGTTGAACCTAGACGGATTTTTGTAGATCATACAATAGTTGTATGTGATATTTAATATGTAATTTGAATTTAATTACGTTATGTTTCCGCTATGTAATTTAGAAAAAAAAAAAAAAATTAGACCCTGCTTATTATACTTGATTATTTATTCTTAGAGACGATTAAGAAATGAATTAGCGTCCGGGTCCCCACAACAGGTGGTATCAGAGCCGTAGGTCCTTGAACTGTAGGTTCCTTAGCACTGAGATAGAGAAGAGTGAGCGGGGTAGAATGAGTTTTCTTTCCTTGCATGTGATTGCTAGTATGTGATTGATCATAATGTGGAATTACATTGTGTGTGCTAGCATGATATTATGTTTTACTGCCTGGATTTATATGGCATATGATTGAATATAATGTTGAGATTACATTGTATATGCTAAGATTTCAGTATGTTTTTACTGCATATTAAGCTACATGTTACCTGAATATCTGAGTTGATTTGGTACTATGTATTATTTGAAACTGGATCAAAACCAATTCTTGATCAGAGGTAAGCTGATCAGGATTGGGATTGAGACAGATTTGTCTCCTGTTACTACTAATGTGGGGACCCGGGCTCTAACTCAATTCTTTTGAGATTTATTGGATCTTTGCTCGAAAATGTTGGACAAAATTTTGCTTTTAACATTAAATCAAATGTATACTCAAAGCATAACACATCTTTATAATAATTAAACAACATCAGGTACATACAAGTCTGTTTGTACAAGCATACACTATTACTCCAATACCAACTACAAACATAAATTGTACAGGTCTAGTAGGACAACCCTAGAAATCTTCAACGCCCGAGATCTCCACGCTATCATCAATCTCTCATCTAGCTCGAGACCCAGATCCTGCCCCACCTGTTGCCATGCACACATACAGACACGACAACGGCCGGATAACTCCGGTGAGAACAAATCCCAGTATAAAACATGGATGTATGCAATGTAATTAAATCAAGTACAAAGGCATAGCATATGTCAACTAACATGAATTATAATCTAAAACATGTAAAAGAATACAAATCTGTATTCAACATTTATATCTTGACTCGACTCATTTCTAATCTAGGGATCCCGGTGTGAATAAGACGGTCTGTCACCTACCCATCCACTCGGGGTGACGGTACGTCTTATTCCTAGACTTCGGTCAACTCTGTATTGAGGGTCTACACATAGAAGAAATCTACTACTATGCGTCGATACACCGAAACGTCTAGTTTAGGCCAATCTGCCAATGTCTCCTATCTCAGGACTCGAATATAAATCAATAAACAAGACATTACATAATTAAATGTAATAACAATCTAGTATGTGATTTAGGGAAACTCGTATCAAATCTGAATCGAGTTGTGCAATCCCGTGACCACATGAATTATACCTTTCTTGTCGAACAATCGGTCGTAGACGAATTCTCGGATTCAATGTAGCCAATACCAATCTGAAATGGCAATGTGTAGAAACATTCTATCAATATACATCTCAATCAACTCAATGTACAAATCTGTAGTTGATTTCAATACAATTCAACGGCGTAACGGCGTAGTTTCGCGATACCGATAACTCAATCTCAACATATATCAATAATATACAGTCCTCAACTCATCATCATCATCATAAGCATAGGACCATACTCAAAATCTTTATCACTTCAATCTACACATGCTTGGAACCAACAACCGTAGCATATAACATCCGTTTCTTGATCAGGTTGCGAATATATCATGCTCAATACCCCAAGAATACAATATAACTAACATATTACAATTTCTCCAACACCTATAATTCGAAACATGTTGGAATTACATAAAATTTACATCACCTTGTAGTCGTCGATGCAAGGAACACAAATCTTAACTCGAATACAATTCGGATGGCTAAATCATTCAAACTTCCAAGTAAAAGATCAAAAGAAATGAAAGCTTTCTCCCTGAATTCTCTCGGCTCTCAAATGGTGAAGTGCAAGGAAATGAAGACACATAATTTATATTGCATGGTTTATAACACATGGTTTATTCTTCAAAGGCCACGCATGACCGCAGGTGCGGTAACTCAGGAGCGCGGTTGCGCTGTGCTCACGGCGAGTTCATCCAAAAGTGCAGCACCTAGACCGTGGGTGCGGTTCCTGCATGACCGCGTGTGCGGTCACACCACCGCGGGTGTGGTCTTGCTTGCACCGCGGGTGCGGTCTTGCTTCGGATATATTCACCAACTTTCTATCTAAACACCGCGGGTGCGGTCTTGTCTGAGGCGCAGGTGCGGTGTGGCTTCGACCTTTCCTTCAAAAATTCTCATTTTTATGTCATGCATTCTTACCTCTTCAAATCTAACATCAATGACAACTGATAATTCTCGAGCCTTACATTTCTCCCCCTCTTAAAGAGGAGTTCGTCCTCGAACTCATAAATCAGTAATCATGCAAGTATACACAAAAGCAGTAAAATCAAACTAACAAAATACTCACATCAACTGAATAGCTCGGGATGTTTCTGTTTCATATCAGATTCTGTTTCCCACGTTGCTTCCTCGATGCCATGACGACTCCACTGAACCTTCACAAGCGGAATGGTCTCGGTTCTAAGATGTTTCTCCATTCGATCAAGAATCTGTATCGGCTGTTCAACATAGCTCAAAGTCTGATCTAATTCTGCTTCGTTAGGCCGAATGACATGTGAACTATCTGGCATATATTTGCGCAACATTGATACATGAAAAACATCATGAATGCCAGATAATGAAGGAGGAAGAGAAAGTCTGTAAGCTCTATCGCCAATCTTCTCAAGAATCTCATACGGACCGACGTATCTAGGAGACAACTTCCCCCGCTTGCCAAATCTGACAACGCCTCTGAAAGGAGAAATCTTCAAAAATACTCTGTCTCCCTGTTCAAATACCAACGGTCTACGTCTGACATTGGCGTATTTGGCTTGCCTATCCTGTGCCGTCTTCATTCGCTTCTGAATGATCTTCACTTTCTCGGTCATCTCACGAATCATATCAGGCCCCAACTCTGGTACCTCGGAGATATCCTCCCAGTACAACGGAGATATGCACTTTTTTCCGTATAAAGCTTCGAACGGTGCCATCTCAATGCTAGTCTGATAGCTGTTATTGTATGAAAACTCACACAACGGCAATGAATCTTGCCAACCAGTACCAAAATCTAGTACTACAGCTCTCAGCATGTCCTCTAAAGTCTGGATAGTCTGCTCTGACTGTCCGTCTGTCTGAGGATGATAAGCAGTGCTCAGATGTAAAGTCGTACCTAGAGCCTGCTGTAAGCTGTGCCAGAAGTGAGAAGTAAATCGTGGATCACGATCTGATACGATCGACTTCGGCACACCGTGCAATCTGACGACCTCTCTAACATACAACTCTGCCATCTGATCGTGTCGATAGGTCATTCTGTACGGAATAAAGCATGATGACTTGGTCAGTCTATCTATCCCAACCCAAATCGCGTCACAGCCCCACGAAGATCGAGGTAACTTCGTCACGAAATCCATGGAAATGTGGTCCCATTTCCATTCAAGAACAGACAAACTCTGAAGTAAACCTCCGGGCTTCTTTCTTTCTGCCTTCACCTGCTGGCAATTCAAGCATTTAGACACAAATTCTGCAATATCTGTCTTCACTCTTCAAGTCATTGTACATCTTACTGCCACCAGGATGAATGCTGAACCGACTACAGTGTGCTTCTGACATGATCTGTCGTCTCAAATCTGAAATCTGTGGCACTACTAAGCGGTTATTCACATACAGAACAGAATCTCTAACCTGATACTCTGATATATGACCAGCTCTGACCATATCAATCGATCTCTGAACACTCGAATCGGTTCTCTGCGCTTCTTTGATCCTCAAAATCAGATCTGGCTCAATCTGAATCGCAGTAAGTCGCAACGGTCTACTCTCTGTATCAAATGTCAATCCAGACAAGCAACAATTCTCTACTAAATTCGATACACCTACTGTCGATAAGGAAAGAGCACATACCTTTCGACTCAAGGCGTCTGTGGGGACCCGGGCTCTAATTCTTTTTCTTGGGATTAAATGGATCGTTGTTATAAAACGTGGGGCAAATTTTCGCTTTTTACATTAAATCAAATGTAACTAAACAAACATAAGTTCTTAATTTAATTTACAATATAAAACATAAAATACATGTCTTGGTCTATATACAACTAGTGTTCACTATCATCTAAACTCAAATGATAGTACAAGTCTAACAAAAGAACCACTAGTCCTCTGCTGCGCCCGAGATCACCACGCTATCACGATCATCGTTGTCTCGACCCAGATCATGCCCCACCTGTTGTTATGCACACATACAGACATAACAACAGCCGGAAAACCGGTGAGAACAAATCCCAGTATAAACATGTATACATGCATTAAAACAATCTAAAAACATGAAACATGCTAATATGAATATCATTCATATATAATCATGCAATGCGAATCTAATCATGTCTAGACTCGACTTGAATAGAACTCTAGGGATCCCGGTGTGAATAAGACGTCAATGGCTGTCACCTACCCTCCCAATCTGGGTGACTGTACATCTTATTCCTAGACTTCGGCCTGATCTGTATCCACGTCTACAATAGGAGAATGATCTTCCCCTAAGCTGTGATATCACCGAACGTCTAGAAGTTTGACTGATCTGTCAAGAATCCCTATCTTAAATGCAATGCAACATAATCTGTAAACAAAGCATGTTCATCTTACAAAGAATTGCATACAAGTTCTATAAACAATTCATAATCATATCCTAAGATAAACAATAAAACTAGTATGTGATTTTGGTTGGGAAACTCAAATGTGATCTCATTGAGTTGTGTCTTCCCAAACAAAACATGTACTATACCTTTCTTGATCAATCGTTATCGATGTCGAGGTCTCGATGTCGAAGTGAAGTGAAACAAATCTGAAATAGCAATGTATAATAAATACACGATCAATTACTAACTCTAGTCAATACCTACACTATCAATAATCAATCTCGGTATAGACTTCGACGGCATAACGATGTAAATTCTCAATACCGGTCAACACACACCTCAATCCTCAATTATTCTCATTCATAATCCACCACACTATCAATCTAAAACACAATAATTATGCCCCAACTATTCATAAACCATGCTGAAATTCATAAGAAATGCATGCGATAACATTTCTTCGTTCCGGTTTCGATTATAAACTCATAATCTTCACAAGAACATCTAAATACAATTATAATAGCATTTCCTTTACATGCAATTCTCGAAACATGTTGAAATGATATAAAAAGTATACCCTTTTGATGCCTTCGATGCAAGGAACAAGAATCTCAACTCGGAATATAATTTGGATGGCTAAATCTTGAGATATCCAACTTTAAAGCCTTGAGAAATTTGAGGAATTCTCGGTTCTGCCTGCTGGAAATGAGAAGAAGATGACTCATGTTCGAATTATATTTATACCCCTGCCATGTGTCAAGTTGAGAACAAGAGTGGATTCCTCGGCTGCATCACCGGTGGTGCGTTCATATCATTACCGCTGGTGCGCTCATGCTTCGGCAGCCCTACAATTTTTCCAAAACTGTCGACCGCGGGTGCGGTGTAGTTAAGACCGCGGGTGCGGTCTTGCTTCGCACCAAATCTTATTTTCTCTCTTTACACCGCGTGTGCGGTGCTGTCTTATACCGCAGGTGCGGTGTGGCTTCGAATTAAAATTGCATAATTCTACATTTCAAGCCCAACTTCTTCATCTCTTATTTCTTATCTCTATGCACATTATTCATAACATATCTATCAATTCAGAATGATCACTCAGTGTTCTGGGCATTACATTTCTCCCCCTCTAAGACATAAGTTCGTCCTCGAACTTGAAATAAATCAATTAGAGTATTTAAAACAGTATTACAATCTATAACTGAATAAATACTTACATCATATAAATAACTCGGGGTGTTTCTGCCTCATGTCTGCCTCTGTTTCCCAAGTCGCTTCCTCGATGCCATGACGACTCCACTGAACTTTCACAAGTGGAATAGTCTTCGTTCTGAGTTGCTTGTCTTTCCGATCAAGAATCTGTATCGGTTGTTCCACATAGCTCAAAGTCTGATCAAGTTCAGCTTCGTCAGGTTGAATGACATGAGAAACATCTGGCATATATCTTCGCAACATTGATACATGAAACACGTCATGTATTCCGGATAGAGAAGGGGGAAGAGCAAGTCTGTAAGCTCGATCGCCAATCTTCTCAAGAATTTCGTAAGGCCCAATGTATCGAGGAGATAGTTTCCCGCGTTTGCCAAATCTTACAACTCCTCTGAAAGGAGAAATCTTTAAGAATACTCTATCTCCTGCCTCAAATATGAACGGTCTACGTCGGATATTGGCGTACTTTGCTTGTCTATCATGTGCTGTCTTCATTCTTTTCTGAATAACTTTTACCTTCTCAGTCTTGTCACGAATCATGTCTGGCCCCAGTTCTGGTACTTCTGAGATATCATCCCAATATAGCGGAGATCTGCACTTCTTGCCATACAAAGCTTCAAACGGTGCCATCTCGATACTCGTCTGATAGCTATTATTGTAAGAAAATTCGCAAAGAGGTAGGGAATCTTGCCAACTAATGCCAAAATCTAGTACAACGGCTCTCAACATATCCTCTAGTGTCTGGATAGTCCGTTCTGACTGTCCGTCTGTCTGAGGGTGATAAGCAGTACTCAGGTGTAATGTCGTACCCAAAGCCTGCTGTAAGCTGTGCCAAAAGTGAGAAGTGAATCGTGGATCACGATCTGATACGATAGACTTCGGCACTCCATGCAATCTGACTACCTCTCGAATATATATCTCTGCCATCTGATCTTGTCTATACGTCATTCTGTACGGAATGAAACAAGCAGATTTGGTCAATCTGTCGATAATGACCCAAATCGCATCGCAGCCTCTGGATGATCGAGGTAACTTCGTCACGAAATCCATGGAAATGTGGTCCCATTTCCATTCTGGAATAGATAAACTCTGAAGTAAACCTCCCGGCTTCTTTCTTTCAGCTTTTACCTGTTGGCAATTCAAACACTTAGACACAAATTCTGCAATATCTGATTTCATTTGTTACCACCAGAATTGTGTCTTCAAGTCATTATACATCTTCCTGCCACCAGGATGAATGCTGAACCGACTACAATGTGCCTCTGACAGAATCTGCTGTCTCAACTCTGCAACATCTGGCACAACAAGACGGTTATTCACGTACAGCACATGATCATGTACCTGATATTCGGACATATGCCCTGATCTGACCATTTGAATCGATCTTTGCACGTTCTGATCTCTTCTCTGTGCTTCTTTGATCCTCATAATCAAATCAGGTTCAACTTGGATCGTAGCAAGTCGGAGTGGCTTACTATCTGTATCAAATTCTAACCCAGACAAGCAGCATTTCTCAACTAAATTATTAACACCTATCGTCGATAAGGACAAGGCACATACCTTTTGACTCAAGGCATCTGCTGCTGCATTTGACTTTCCTGGATAATATTTGATTTCACAATCAAAATCTTTTAGTAGATCAAGCCATCTACGCTGCCTCATGTTCAATTCTGATTGAGAAAATAGGTACTTCAGGTTCTTGTGATCAGAGAAGATCTCAAATTTCTCACCGTAGAGATAATGACGCCAAATCTTTAATGCAAATACGATAGCCGCCAATTCCAGATCATGAATGGGGTATCGTACTTCATGTGGCTTCAGTTGTCTCGAGGCGTATGCGATCACATGACCTCGCTGCATAAGTACACATCCCAAACCTCTGTGAGAAGCATCACAATAGACAACGAAATCACCCGTACCTGAAGGTATCGTCAACACTGGAGCACTAGTCAGCCTTTTCTTCAGTTCTAGGAAGCTAGACTCGCACTCCTCTGACCAAACGAATGGCATATTCTTCTGTGTCAATTGTGTAATTGGCTTTGCAATACTGGAGAAATCTTGAATAAATCTTCGGTAGTATCCTGCCAGACCCATGAAACTGCGTATTTCTGGTACCGAAGTCGGTCTTGGCCAATTGATCACAGCTTCCACTTTACTCGGATCAACAGAAATACCATCTCCAGAAATGATATGCCCCAAGAATACAACTTGATTCAGCCAAAACTCACACTTTGACAATTTCGCATACAGTTGCTCGTTTCTCAACGTCTGCAAGACTATTCTGAGATGCTCTGCATGCTCATTTCTGTTCTTCGAATACACCAAAATATCATCAATGAAGACAATCACAAATTCATCCAAATATCTCTGAAACACTTGTTCATCAAGCCCATAAATACCGCAGGAGCATTTGTTAAACCAAAAGGCATGACAATAAATTCGTAATGTCCATACCTGGTTCGAAATGCTGTCTTCGGTATATCTACATCTCGAACTCTGAGCTGATGATACCCAGAACGCAAATCAATCTTAGAATAGACAGAGGATCCCTGCAACTGATCAAATAGATCATCAATTCTAGGCAAAGGATATTTGTTCTTGATCGTTGCCTTATTCAGTTGCCGGTAGTCTATACACAATCGCATCGAACCGTCTTTCTTTCGCACAAACAGCACCGGAGCGCCCCAAGGAGATACACTAGGTCTGATATATCCCTTGGCCAGAAGATCTTCTAACTGTGCTTTCAATTCTTTTAGTTCGATGGGTGCCACCCGATACGGAGTTCTCGAAATAGGGACGGTACCTGGTACAAGATCAATACTAAAATCTACCTCTCGCACCGGAGGTAATCCTGGGATATCATATGGAAAAATATCTGCAAATTCCCGTACTACTGGCAGATCCGCCAATGCCGGGCTCGACTTCTGTATATCTACAGCATAAATAAAGAAACCATCTGCTCCTTTTTGTAACAATCTGTTCATAGTAAGAGCCGAAATCAAGGGAATCCGAGATCTGGAACCCTTACCGTAGAATTTCCACTCGTCTGTCATCTCGGGTCTGAATCTGACAATCTTATGGAAACAATCTACAGTGGCTCTGTACTTCGTTAGCATGTCAATACCGACTATACAATCAAAATCAGCTAGACCCAACACTATACAATCTAGGTCAATCTCATGCCCCTCAAACTGTAGAATGCAATGTCTAACCGTAGTTACAGATATCAATCCACTTCCCAACGGAGAATTAATAGACACAACATCTAACAAAGACTCAACAGGCAATGAATGTAACAATGCAAATCGCTCCGAAATGAATGTATGCGATGCACCTGTATCTATCAAGATATAAGCAGGATGACCATAAAGAGAGCGGTTACCTGCTATAACATCATCAGGTGCATCTTGTGCTTGCTCTTCTGTCAGTGCAAACACTTGAGCCTGTTGCCTCGGAGGTTGACTCACTGTCTGACTACCTCGAGCTCTGGGTTGAGTCGGTGCTGGTGGAGGCTGAAAAGAGTGAACCGATGGTGCCTGCCGCTCAAACTGAGGTACTGACCCGGATGCTCGTCCACTCTGGGCTGGCTGTACACTCCTCTGTGGACAGACTTTGGCAAAATGCCATGGTTGCCTACAAATGTTGCATCGGCCTGTAACTCCCTGGCACTGTTCAGTCGCATGTTTTCCTCCACAGGAACTGCAATAAACACCTGAATACCTGGTACTCTGATCAAAACCAGTCTGTCTTGATCCGCTGGAGCTCGACGAACTGCTCCCTGGTCTTTTAAACTGTTTACCCTTGGCTTTCAATTGATCCTTTCTGCCGCTACTACTACCGCTGCTTTCAAATCTAGAAGGAGGATGTTGTACTGAAGGTTGTGGTGGTCTTGGCATAGGAGCAACATATGGAGCACTCCGTTGTCTTATCAATCCTGTTTCCGCTCCTTTAGCCCGATTTAATGCATCCGCAAAATTATTTGGTCTCCCCGTGTTCACCAACGTAAAGATGTCCGGATTTAAGCCATTGATAAATTGATCCGCCATGGCCTCGTCATTCCCTGAAACATGGGGTGCGAAACGAAGCAAGGAAGAGAACTTGGCAGCATACTCTTCAATGTTCAAAGTCCCTTGCCTCAAATTGGCAAATTCAGCACCTTTATCTTTACGATAGGAGATAGGAAAGAAACGCAGATAGAACTCCGTCTTGAACACTTTCCATGTAATTTCGGTACCACGTTGCTCTAGTGCTCTCTTCATGTTCAACCACCAGTTCTTGGCTACATCCTGGAGTTGATGGCTAATAAGTTTTATTCTTTTCTCGTCACCATAATCCAAAGGGAGTCGAATAACATCTCAATGTCTTCAAGCCAACTTTCACAATCCACTGCCAGTTCTATACCTTTCAAGGTGGGCGGTCGAAAGGATTGAAATCGTTTGACCAACGTCTCCATTGGCGTAGCAGTAACGTCCATTGGATCCCCGGATGTGCTACCCTGTTCTGGTGCTGTGGGTCGTAGAGGCACTGCTGCTCTTCTAGGAGGCATGTATCTGCTATTCAACAAATTAGTATACAAGCTATACAAACTGTCTCATCCCTCCTCTGATCATTTACCTCTGATCCAGAATCAGTTCTGATTCAGTCTTTACTAACACATGCTGTAATACAAGTCAGATAATCATACAACATGCAATAATGAAAGCAATAAAACATGCTAGCACATCATAAAGCAAGGAAGAAGACTCGATCTACCCCGCTCATTCTATCTTATCTCAGTCTACAGAACCTACTGCTCTTATACCACCTGTTGTGGGGACCCGGGCTCTAATTCTTTTTCTTGGGATTAAATGGATCGTTGTTATAAAACGTGGGGCAAATTTTCGCTTTTTACATTAAATCAAATGTAACTAAACAAACATAAGTTCTTAATTTAATTTACAATATAAAACATAAAATACATGTCTTGGTCTATATACAACTAGTGTTCACTATCATCTAAACTCAAATGATAGTACAAGTCTAACAAAAGAACCACTAGTCCTCTGCTGCGCCCGAGATTACCACGCTATCACGATCATCGTTGTCTCGACCCAGATCCTGCCCCACCTGTTGTTATGCACACATACAGACATAACAACAGCCGGAAAACCGGTGAGAACAAATCCCAGTATAAACATGTATACATGCATTAAAACAATCTAAAAACATGAAACATGCTAATATGAATATCATTCATATATAATCATGCAATGCGAATCTAATCATGTCTAGACTCGACTCGACTAGAACTCTAGGGATACCGGTGTGAATAAGACGTCAATGGCTGTCACCTACCCTCCCAATCGGGGTGACTCTATGTCTTATTCCTAGACTTCGGCCTGATCTGTATCCACTTCTACAATAGGAGAATGATCTTCCCCTAAGCTGTGATATCACCGAACGTCTAGAAGTTTGACTGATCTGTCAAGACTCCCTATCTTAAATGCAATGCAACATAATCTGTAAACAAAGCATGTTCATCTTACAAAGAATTGCATACAAGTTCTATAAACAATTAATAATCATATCATAAGATAAACAATAAAACTAGTATGTGAGTTTGGTTGGGAAACTCAATTGTGATCTCATTGAGTTGTGTCTTCCCAAACAAAACATGTACTATACCTTTCTTGATCAATCGTTATCGATGTCGAGGTCTCGATGTCGAAGTGAAGTGAAACAAATCTGAAATGGCAATGTATAATAAATACACGATCAATTACTAACTCTAGTCAATACCTACACTATCAATAATCTATCTCGGTATAAACTTTGACGGCATAACGACGTAAATTCTCAATACCGGTCAACACACATATCAATCTAAAACACAATAATTATGCCCCAACTATTCATAAACCATGCTGAAATTCATAGGAAATGCATACGATATCATTTCTTCGTTCCGGTTTCGATTATAAACTCATAATCTTCACAAGAACATCTAAATACAATTATAACAGCATTTCCTTTACATGCAATTCTCGAAACATGTTGAAATGATATAAAAAGTATACCCTTTTGATGCCTTCGATGCAAGGAACAAGAATCTCAACTCGGAATATAATTTGGATGGCTAAATCTTGAGATATCCAACTTTAAAGCCTTGAGAAATTTGAGGAATTCTCGGTTCTGCCTGCTGGAAATGAGAAGAAGATGACTCATGTTCGAATTATATTTATACCCCTGCCATGTGCCAAGTTGAGAACAAGAGTGGATTCCTCGGCTGCATCACTGCGGGTGCGTTCATATCATTACCGCGGGTGCGCTCATGCTTCGGCAGCCCTAAAATTTTTCCAAAACTGTCGACCGCGGGTGCGGTGTAGTTAAGACCGCGGGTGCGGTCTTGCTTCGCACCAAATCTTATTTTCTCTCTTTACACCGCTGGTGCGGTGCTGTCTTATACCGCAGGTGCGGTGTGGCTTCGAATTAAAATTGCATAATTCTACATTTCAAGCCAAACTTCTTCATCTCTTATTTCTTATCTCTATGCACATTATTCATAACATATCTATCAATTCAGAATGATCACTCAGTGTTTTGGGCATTACAGCGTCTGCCGCTGCATTCGACTTCCCTGGATAGTACTTGATCTCGCAATCAAAATCTTTCAGCAGATCAAGCCATCGTCGCTGCCTCATGTTCAACTCTGACTGAGAAAAGAGATACTTCAAGCTCTTATGATCAGAGTAGATCTCGAATTTTTTGCCATACAGATAATGACGCCAGATTTTCAAAGCAAAGACAATCGCCGCCAATTCAAGATCATGAATCGGGTAACGTGTCTCGTGTGGCTTCAGCTGTCTAGAGGCGTACGCTATCACGTGCCCTCGCTGCATAAGAACACATCCTAGCCCTCTGTGAGATGCGTCACAATATACAACGAACTCACCTGTACCTGAAGGAATCGTCAAGACAGGCGCACTAGTCAGCCTCTTCTTCAACTCTACAAAACTGGCTTCACAATCTTCAGACCATACAAATGGCATGTTCTTCTGTGTCAACTGAGTGATAGGCTTCGCTATACTGGAGAAATCTCGTATAAAACGACGATAATACCCGGCTAGACCCATGAAACTGAAAGGGGATCGGTTACGGTGGTCGGAAACGCAACGGAAGCACAAAAATTTTCGATTTTAGCATATAAATTTCGGCCACCATGATTTTGTGTAGGAAATACAATAAAACACCAAAATGACATTCATAGTGTGTTTAGAAATAGTTACCTATCAACCTCTTAAGGTTGATGATGGCTCCAACCAAGTTGTGAACAACTTGGCTCTTGAATGGAATGAAGATCTACAAGCTTCCTTGGACTCCTTTCTTTCCTTCAAAATTAGGCCCACCACTAGCAAACTAGAACCCCTCTTATTTTGCACTAGAAAAATAAAAGGATTTTTCAAAGAGAAGTATTTTTCTTCCTCAACACTTGAAGAGAAAACTTGAGAGAATGGTGTGTAATGTTTCGGCCATCATGCATGGAAAAGATGGGAGGGAGACTTGTCTTGGACTTGCAAAAAGTAGAGACAAAAGTAGCATGCCAAGCCTTTATATTTGAAAAGGTTGTCTCCAACCCTTCACCTCCCATGCATGCATATTATATGGTTTATTATCAAAATAAAAAACCGTGGACTAAATTTAATTATCTCAAACATATTTGAGACTAATTAAACATTACTTGAATTTACCCAAGTCCCACTAGTTAAATAATTAATTTAAATTGAGCTCTACAAGACTCAATATAAATTAATTAATTCAACACTTGAATTAATTTAATTATTTGGACTTTACTAGGTCCACTAGTGTTTAATTAATTCAACACTTGAATTAATTTAATTTAGTCCATAATAATGTTTATGAAAATCACAATTTTCAAATACATTATTCACTTGGCCAAATTTTAATTTAGGAACACTTCCATAAATTAAAATTTACGTTTCTCTCATAGATGTAATGCCCGAGATTTTAATTAGATTAATATGAGATTATGGATTATGACTTAATGTGGTTATATCCGGGCCAGTCCGAGATTTTATTGGACCAAGAAATAGGAAGAGCCAAGATGTGGGCCGAAATTGTCTCGCCCGGGCGGAAGTTTTTGTCCGCTCGAGCGAGACAGAATTATGCAAGAGGGCCGAGAGTTACTCGCCCGGGCGGAAGTTTGTGCTCGCCCGAGCGAGACTGAATCGCGCAGCAGGGCCGAGAGTTGCTCGCCCGGGCGGAAATTTATGTCCGCCCGAGCGAGAGACGTGCTTTGCAAAGGAAAGTGCCACGTTTCATTACATGCAGCTTGTGATATATATATGTATATCACTCGAAATTCCTCAGAAATCGAGGAAGGAAGTCGAGAATCTTTCAAAGAAAAATCCTTACGCCTTTATATTTCAATCCGTCCGTCAGATTTTAAATCCGACTTCGGTACCGAGTTCCTATCGACGTAGGCTACAACTGGACGTAAGTTTTACTACGTTTTGACATGTTTTGAAATTATGATGTTGTTAGAATTGAATACACGTCATATATGTTATTCTTGACATGTTAGACAGCGTAGAATCGAAGTCAGATTAAGAAACGGACTGAATATGGAATTGTTATGAATTTCAGAAGGAAATTGACTAGAATTGATATCAGATTTATATGGTGGTTGATTGTAAATGATTGGAATCGATATAGACTGATATAGTATTATCAGTATCGCAAGATTGTACGATTGTACTGTCAGAATTTGATAAAACAGAGATGTTGTGATTTGATTAGAATATTGATACAGAATATTGATATTGTCATTGCCAGATTGAACAGTGACGGAATTCGATTGTATCAGAGTGACAGCAAGAAAGGTATAAATAAATGTTGATTCGGGATTGCACAACTCGAGTTAGGTTTGACTTGAGTTTCCCTAAATAACATACTTTATTTTATTGCATTGATATTTGCAGATTATCAGATTGATATGTTAATCTATTGACTTAGAACAAAGTCAGAGTCCGAGTCTAGGGCAGACAGCCTAGCTAGGGCAGAACCGCCGAGTCTTTCTCAGAACCGATAAGACTCTAGACTTACGGTGTATCGACGAGCTGCAGATGTAGATCGACGTCTATCTCAGACACATTCGATACAGCATACCAAAGTCTAAATTAGATTGGGATCCCTAGATTTGAGATAAGATAAGATTAGATCACGAGTCATTGATTCATGTAGTCAGATTAGATACATGCTTCGATGTTTGTTTATGCTTTTATATATGTTTTATATGATTGCATGTAATACATTGTTTATACTGTGATATTTATATCTCACCGGAGTTATCCGGCTGTTGTCTTGTTTGTATGTGTGCATGACAACAGGTGGGACAGGTACAGGGTCACAGAGATGAAGACAGATTGAAATTAGAGTGGTGATTCCGGACTTGGACTAGAGATAGGGTTTAAACACTTGATAGTTAGGTGTTAAACCTGAGTTGTAAATTATTGTATTATGTTTGAGATTTGTACTTTTATGCTGATATGTATAGGAGTTTGATTCCATTACCTTCCGCAGTTAAAAAAAAATTTAGACCCTGATTATTATAATTGATTTAGTCCCAATGACGATTTAAAAGATGATTAGCGTCCGGGTCCCCACAACAGGACAGGTGGTATCAGAGCGATAGATCCTTTAGATTGAGATAGAAGAGGCTAGTGAGCGGGGTAGACTGAGGTTTTCTTTCCTGCTTTTGAATGCTAGCATGTCTTACTGCTTTATTACATGTTATTTCTTTATCTGATTTGATATAGTAATATGTTTTATTGAGATTGGATCAGTACTGATTCTAGATCAGCAGTAAGATGATCAGAGGAGGATTGAAACAGAATTGTTGTACTTGTTATTAATCTATTTGATTATTAGATATTCCTCGAGACGAGTACCAGAATAGGCACAGACTGAGAGACGATTTCAATCATTTCATCCGCCAACCTTGAAAGGCACAGAGAACGCTGTGGAATGTGAGAGTTGGCTCGATGATATAGAGATGCTGTTCGAATCCTTGGAGTATACCGATGAGAAGAGGGTGAAATTAATTGGACACCAGCTGCACGATGTGGCCAAGGACTGGTGGATTACGAGGAAGAGAGCCATGGAGCATAGAGGTACGATGATTACCTGGAATATATTTAGAACTGAATTCTACCAACGTTTCTTTCCAGTGTCGTACCGGAAGGACAAGGGGGCGGAGTTTGCTAACCTCAAGCAGGGACAGATGAACATAGAGGAGTACGTGTCAAAGTTCTCCTCCTTGTTGAAATTTGCTCCACATGTGGCTGATAGCGAGGAAGCTACTGCTGACCAGTTCATCAATGGCCTGAACCCCGACGTTTTCACATTGGTAAACACAGGGCGACCCGATAATTTTACTGATGCCCTGAACAGAGCCAAGGGAGCAGAAGCCGGTCTGATGAGACAGAAAGGAGCTTCATTTGTGCCTCCAGCACCGAGACCACAGCAACCACCTCCCAGATTTGAGAGTGGCAGCAGTAGTGGAGGAAAGAAGGAATTTTCGAAAGCCAGGGGAAAGCAATTCATGAAATCTGGCAGTAGTTCTTCCAGCTCCGGTGGTTCCAGACTGAGCCAGAGTTACACTGGAGTTTATTGCAAGACTTGCGGAGGAAGACATGCAACTGAGCAATGCCAGGGAGTGACTGGTAGTTGCAATGTCTGTAAACAGCCGGGACACTTTGCTAAGGTGTGTCCCCAGAGAGGTTCCCAAAGAGCTCAGGGGGCCGAGTCATCGGGATCAGCAGCACAGACTGAGAGACGATCAGCTGCTGTTCACACGTTCCAGCCAGCGCTAGCTCAGTCACAGCAGAGGCCAGGAGGAAGCCAGACAGTTGGGCAGCCTCCGAGACAGCAGGCTAGAGTCTTCGCTTTGACAGAAGAGCAGGCCCAGGAAGCACCAGATGACGTTGTAGCAGGTAACTGTTCTTTATGTGGTTACTCTGCTTACGTATTAATTGATACCGGTGCTTCACACACATTTATTTCTGAGCGATTTGCATTGAGTCATGCATTGCCTGTAGAGTCTTTAGCTATTGTAGTGTCTGTTTCTTCTCCGTTGGGGATGGGTTTGATATCCGTAAATTCGGTTAACCATTGTGTACTACAGTATGACGGGCATGAGATTGAGTTAGATTGCATCGTACTTGGGTTGTCAGATTTTGATTGTATTATCGGTGTTGATATGCTAACCAAGTACAGAGCGATAGTTGATTGTTTCCACAAGATAGTGAGATTCAGACCAGATATGGCTGAAGAGTGGAAATTTTACGGTAAGGGTTCTAGATCGAGAATTCCTTTAGTATCCGTATTATCTATGACTCGATTGTTACAGAAAGGAGCAGAAGGATTCCTTGTATATTCAGTAGATTTACTGAAGTCGAGTCCAGCATTGGCAGATCTGCCAGTGGTACGTGAGTTTGCTGACGTCTTCCCAGATGAGATCCCGGGATTACCTCCAGTTAGAGAAATAGACTTCAGCATTGAACTGATGCCAGGTACAGTGCCGATCTCGAGAGCTCCGTACAGAATGGCACCAGTTGAACTGAAAGAATTGAAGGACCAACTTGAAGATTTACTGGCCAAGGGGTACATCAGACCGAGTGTGTCTCCTTGGGGTGCTCCAGTACTATTCGTAAGAAAGAAAGATGGTTCGATGAGACTCTGCATCGACTATCGGCAACTGAACAAGGCAACAGTAAAGAATAAATATCCTTTGCCTCGTATAGATGATTTATTCGATCAGTTGCAGAGTTCTTCAGTATATTTGTAGTGACCCGTTCCAGAATCACCTACTAATCAGAACTTAAGCATGCAAAATTAACATTTAAAACTGAATCAGGTAAACAGCGGAAAAACAATAATACAACCCAATCGAATCTGTAAGTACAAAATACTTAAACAACCAGATCGAACTAAATTCCAAGAACAAATACCAACAACTACAGGTCAACCTCTGCCAGCTCCCTGTCCACTACCTCCTGGACCGTCTAACCTGAGACCTGCCCCATCGAATAGGGTGTCCAAAACAGAGATAAACCGAGGACGTGAGCATAAAACGCTCAGTACCGAAAGCATGAGTATACAAGACTATGACATGCATGTATGCAAAATGTACTGGATACCAGGATCTGGGTATATCGAAATACTGCTCAGACAAATGACGTCAAGGTATGTAGCACTCTGCGCCGTCGCACCAGGAGGTGGCTCCCATACCAAATGAACCTGTGGATATACCGGTGACCTGACCACCGTCGGCCAACGGGGTCCAACCATCCACAACAAATGAGGGCTGAGCACCCTCTCAACAGGCTATCTCAAAGATAATCAGGCTCAACATGATTATGCAAATGCCGCATAATAAACCATGCATCATATGACAGATAATAATGCAACATATAAACATGCAACACATAGTAAAGCATACTCAATCCTGCTATCTCGGATAGTACTTTCGTACCTCAAATCAGTAGATCCTAGCAATCAGCCCTAGAATCAAGCCTACAATCCAAGTGATACCATATCACTAAACCACATCTAAAAGCCTTAACTAGACTAATAGATACTCCCAAATCTTAAAGGGAACCCAGAACTATACCTGCGTCCGTAGTCAGCCCACTGATGCCGCTAGCCCCCAACTAGAGCACAGCTCCGCTACAAAACCAGTAGCTCCCCGCTAGTGCCCGAACCTCGGGAAAAGACTAGAAACCCATCAGAAACGACTAAAACGCTCTGGAACTCTCGGAATTGGCGAGTGAAAAGTGAAGCCTCGCGCTTCTATTTATAGACAACGATCGGACGATCCGATCCACTTCGGACGCTCCGATCCGGTACACTTCGGACGATCCAATCCACTTCGGACGATCCGAACATTGCATGTCTTCCACGTGTCCAGCCACCTGTCTTCGGACGATCCGAACCCTGATCGGACGATCCGAACTCTGACATGACATGACTCGTCTGACTCCGAACAGAACGGTCCATCCGAACCCACTTCGGACGATCCGAACCAACTTCGGACGATCCGAACCCGGTTCGGTCCTTCCGATCCCACCGAAATACAATTAATCCAATAATTAACTCAAATTAGGCATCGGGATACTACATTCTCCCCCTCTAAAAAGGATTTCGTCCGCGAAATCGAGTCTGAAGAATGACAATTCTGAACAACAATACATTCAACTTAAGAATGAATTACAACTGAAAGCACAACTGAAATTACAATCATAACTGAAAATACTACAACTAGAACATCTCTGGATGCTCTGACCGCATGCGACTCTCTAGCTCCCAAGTAGCTTCTTCAGTACCTCGGCGCTGCCACTGCACTAAGACAAGAGGAATAGTCTTATTCCGCAGTACCTTATCCTTCCGGTCTAAGATCGAAACCGGTCTTTCCACAAAAGACAAATCCGGATTCAGCTGAACTTCTGTTGGATGCAAAACATGAGACTCATCCGCTACGTATCGTCTCAACAAGGACACATGAAACACATTGTGAACACTAGACAGATACGGTGGCAAAGCTAATCTGTAGGCCAAATCTCCCACGCATTCTAAGATCTCAAAAGGGCCAATGAATCTCGGAGATAGCTTACCCTTGAGTCCAAACCTCAGAATCCTCCGAAAAGGTGATACCTTGAGAAACACTTTCTCGCCTGCATCAAAATGAAGAGGTCTGCGCTTGGAGTTCGCATAACTTGCTTGTCGATCCAGAGCAGTCTTAATCCGCTGTTTGATCACAAGAACTTTGTCCATGGCCTGCTGAATCAATTCCGGACCCTCGACCTGTCGTTCTCCGACTTCCTCCCAGAACAAAGGAGTACGACAACGTCGACAATACAATGCTTCAAACGGAGACATACCAATACTCCTATGAAAACTGTTGTTGTATGCAAACTCTATCAGTGGCAGATGATCCTGCCAAGCTGGCCCGAAATCCATCACACAAGATCTCAACATATCCTCAAGAGTACGAATAGTCCTCTCTGACTGACCGTCAGTCTCTGGGTGATATGCAGTACTCAGACTCAAGGTAGTGCCCAAAGCTTGCTGAAAGCTGCCCCAAAATCTAGATGTAAAACGAGGATCTCTGTCACTAACGATACTCACGGGCACACCATGAAACCGTACAATCTCCTGAATGTACAACCGTGCCATCCGATCGAAAGTGAAATCTCTGTTATACGGAAGAAAATGGGCAGACTTAGTAAGCCGATCCACTACCACCCAGATAGCATCTCTATTCCCCACAGACATAGGCAAGTGAGTCACGAAGTCCATCGTGATATGCTCCCACTTCCACTCCGGAATAGGAAGATTCTGCAATAACCCTCCAGGTCGTCGATACTCAGCCTTCACCTGCTGACAGACTAGGCACTTGGAGACATACTGATAAACATTACGTTTCATATCTTTCCACCAAAATCGAGTCCTCAAATCCTTATACATCTTGTTGCTCCCCGGATGAACACTCAACTTGCTACGATGAGCCTGGGATAAAATCTCCTCCCTCAAAGTGTCATCTTCCGGTACAACAACACGACCAGATAAACACAAAAGACCCTTGGACTGATAGTGGAATCCAGAAGTATTATCTCCATCAGCCAACCGAGCTAATTTCTGAACCTTAGAATCAGACATCTGAGCATCTCTAATCCGAGAATACAGAACTGGCTCAGACAAAATAGTAGCTACACGGATACCGTCGGTTCCCTTCCGATGCTTACAATTGAATCCCATCGAACAGAAATCCTGAATAATCTCAGATACAGCACAAGTCTGAAGAGCAGACAATCTCACCTTCCGACTAAGAGCATCGGCCGTGAGATTCGCAGATCCTGGATGATACTTGATCTCACAATCATAATCCTTGAGTAGATCCATCCAACGACGCTGACGCATGTTCAACTCAGCCTGAGTGAACAGATACTTCAAACTCTTATGATCAGTGAAAATCTCAAATCGCTCACCATACAGATAATGGCGCCAGATTTTCAAAGCAAAAACGATCGCTGCTAATTCCAGATCATGAACAGGATAGTTGTCCTCATGAGACTTCAACTGTCTCGACGCATAAGCAATCACATGCTCATTCTGCATCAGAACACACCCTAGTCCCTGCAAAGAAGCATTGGTGTAGACACTGAAACCACCAGATCCAGACGGTAAAGCCAAAACAGGCGCAGATGTCAAACGTCTGCGAAGTTCCAGAAAACTCTCTTCGCACTCTGATGTCCACTCAAATGAAACATCTTTCCGAGTGAGCTGAGTGAGTGGCTTAGCAATCTGAGAGAAGTTGACAATGAAACGGCGATAATACCCAGCCAATCCCAGAAAACTGCGGATCTCGGCTACTGTCGTTGGACGCGACCAGTTCAATACCGCTTCCACCTTGCTCGGGTCAACTGAAACTCCCTTGCTAGAAATGACATGACCAAGGAATACAACTCTGTCAGTCCAAAACTCACATTTACTCAACTTCGCATAAAGCTGATTCTCGCGAAGTGTCTGCAAAATAATCCTTAAGTGTTGTACGTGCTCTTGCTGATTATGCGAATAGATTAAGATATCATCTATAAACACCACAACAAACTTATCCAAGAAATCCCGAAATACCCGATTCATCAGATCCATAAAAACTGCTGGTGCATTCGTCACCCCAAAAGGCATAACCAGAAACTCATAATGCCCGTACCGGGTCCTGAATGCAGTCTTCGATATGTCTCCCTGATGAACTCGAAGCTGATGATAACCAGACCTTAAATCAATCTTGGAATATACAGAGGTACCTTGCAGTTGATCAAATAAATCATCAATCCGTGGCAACGGATACTTATTCTTTATCGTTGCACGATTCAACTGCCGATAATCTATGCAGAGCCGCATAGAACCATCCTTCTTTTTGACAAAAAGAACTGGTGCTCCCCACGGGGACACACTGGGTCGAATATACCCCTTGTCAAGAAGATCCTGCAACTGCTGTTTCAATTCTTGCATCTCCGATGGAGCTAAACGATAAGGAGCTCTAGAGATTGGTGCCGTGCCTGGCACTAAATCAATGCCGAAATCCACTTCCCGAACGGGAGGAAAACCAGGAATCTCCTCGGGAAAAACATCCGGAAAATCGCAAACCACTGGAATGTCACTGATACCGACACTAACTGCGGACGAATCAATAGCATAGATAAGGTAGCCTTCCCCGCCCGACTCTAAAGCACGACAGGCTTTCAGAGCAGAAACCACAGGCATCGGGGATCGCGCTCCCTCTCCATAGAAAAACCAACTGTCGCCCTCAATTGGACGAAACTGCACAAACTTCTGATAACAGTCCACAGTAGCTCTAAACACAGTCAGCACATCTATTCCCAGAATGCAATCAAAATCCTCCATCGCAAGAATCATCAAATTAGCAGTTAAAATATTTCCCTCAAATTCTAGAGGACAACCCAAAACTAGACGTTTAGCTAGCACCGAATGACCCATCGGCGTGGAAACAGATACCACAACGTCCAAAGAAGTGAAAGGTAACTTATGACGCTTAGCAAATCTCGCAGATATGAATGAATGCGATGCACCAGTATCAATGAGAACGTAAGCAGGTAATCCACATAATAAAAACACACCTGCGATAACTCTCTCGTTCTCCTCAGCCGCCTGATCCTGGTTAAGAGCAAAGACCTGCCCTTGAGTACGCGGTCGGAGGTTAGAACCCTGAGTAGACTGTCCCTGCTGTGGCCTCTGATGAACTGAAGCCTGAGAACCAGATCCTGATCCTCCGCCCGTCTGTGGACAATCTCTCTTCATGTGGCCCATCTCACCGCACTTGTAACAAGCACCCGCAACCTTGCGACAACGCTCCGTCGGATGATCCTTCCCGCAATTAAGACACGGGCCTTTCTTCCTCCCAAAATGGTGAACTCCTCCAGATCCAGAGGAAGAAGAAGTAGATCCAGCCTTCTTAAATGTTTGGGCGCGGGGACCCAAAGAACTAGTAGGACGAGCAGACTGCATGGCTCGACCTCTCAGCAAACTGCCCTCAGCCTGGCGACATCGGTTCACAAGACCCTCATACGATGTCGGATCATCACAGACAACAACCCGATCATAAATCTCCTGATTGAGGCCCTGGAGAAAATGGTTATACTTGGCCATAGCATTATCACTGACATGTGGAACATACGGAAGCAACTCAAAGAACTTCTGTTGATACTCATCAACAGACAAACTTCCCTGCTTCAGATTGATCAACTCAATCGCCTTGGTCTGCAGAAGAGCTGGCGGAAAGTAAAGCAACATGAAAGCGGCTCGGAAATCGGCCCAAAGAACTCGACCCTGTCGCTGAACTATCGGTGCAGAGGTAGACCTCCACCACTTACGCGCACCACCCTCCAGCAAGAAATCAAGGGTATCAATTTGCTGCTCCGCCGAGCACTGAAAAGTCTTGAAGCAGCTCTCCATCCTCTCAAGCCAATTCTCCGCAACATCCGGAGTCTCACCGCCCGAAAGAGGTTTCGGCCCCATCTGCAAGAACCGATGCATACTAAAACTCCGAGGCTCATCACGACGGTGTTGACGACGTTCTCGATGCTCTCGGCGACGCTCCCGATCGTCGCGGTCTCCCCAGCGTCCAACGCTGCCATGACTACTAGCATCGTCGTCATAACCAGACATCTCTCGCTACAAAAGTTACCAGAGATTAAACCCAAAAGAACAGTTCTAAATCCCAAAATCTCAATGCATGCTCTGATACCATAAATGTAGTGACCCGTTCCAGAATCACCTACTAATCAGAACTTAAGCATGCAAAATTAACATTTAAAACTGAATCAGGTAAACAGCGGAAAAACAATAATACAACCCAATCGAATCTGTAAGTACAAAATACTTAAACAACCAGATCGAACTAAATTCCAAGAACAAATACCAACAACTACAGGTCAACCTCTGCCAGCTCCCTGTCCACTACCTCCTGGACCGTCTAACCTGAGACCTGCCCCATCGAATAGGGTGTCCAAAACAGAGATAAACCGAGGACGTGAGCATAAAACGCTCAGTACCGAAAGCATGAGTATACAAGACTATGACATGCATGTATGCAAAATGTACTGGATACCAGGATCTGGGTATATCGAAATACTGCTCAGACAAATGACGTCAAGGTATGTAGCACTCTGCGCCGTCGCACCAGGAGGTGGCTCCCATACCAAATGAACCTGTGGATATACCGGTGACCTGACCACCGTCGGCCAACGGGGTCCAACCATCCACAACAAATGAGGGCTGAGCACCCTCTCAACAGGCTATCTCAAAGATAATCAGGCTCAACATGATTATGCAAATGCCGCATAATAAACCATGCATCATATGACAGATAATAATGCAACATATAAACATGCAACACATAGTAAAGCATACTCAATCCTGCTATCTCGGATAGTACTTTCGTACCTCAAATCAGTAGATCCTAGCAATCAGCCCTAGAATCAAGCCTACAATCCAAGTGATACCATATCACTAAACCACATCTAAAAGCCTTAACTAGACTAATAGATACTCCCAAATCTTAAAGGGAACCCAGAACTATACCTGCGTCCGTAGTCAGCCCACTGATGCCGCTAGCCCCCAACTAGAGCACAGCTCCGCTACAAAACCAGTAGCTCCCCGCTAGTGCCCGAACCTCGGGAAAAGACTAGAAACCCATCAGAAACGACTAAAACGCTCTGGAACTCTCGGAATTGGCGAGTGAAAAGTGAAGCCTCGCGCTTCTATTTATAGACAACGATCGGACGATCCGATCCACTTCGGACGCTCCGATCCGGTACACTTCGGACGATCCGATCCACTTTGGACGATCCGAACATTGCATGTCTTCCACGTGTCCAGCCACCTGTCTTCGGACGATCCGAACCCTGATCGGACGATCCGAACTCTGACATGACATGACTCGACTGAATCCGAACAGAACGGTCCATCCGAACCCACTTCGGACGATCCGAACCAACTTCGGACGATCCGAACCCGGTTCGGTCCTTCCGATCCCACCGAAATACAATTAATCCAATAATTAACTCAAATTAGGCATCGGGATACTACAATATTCCAAGATTGATTTGAGATCGGGATATCATCAGCTGAGAGTCAGAGATTCTGATATCTCAAAGACGGCATTCAGAACCAGGTATGGACACTATGAATTTATTGTCATGCCGTTTGGTCTGACGAATGCTCCAGCTGTATTCATGGGATTGATGAACCGTATCTTCCAGAAATATCTCGATGATTTTGTGATTATTTTCATCGATGATATTTTGATTTATTCAAAGAATATGAGTGAGCATGCTGAGCATTTAAGAACTGTGTTGCGAATTCTAAGGGCTGAGAAGTTATATGCTAAACTGTCGAAATGTGAGTTTTGGCTAAGACAGGTAGTATTTCTGGGTCATATTATATCTGGAAATGGTATATCTGTTGATCCCAGTAAAGTAGAAGCCGTGATTTCTTGGCCAAGACCGACGTCAGTACCTGAAATTCGCAGTTTTATGGGTTTAGCGGGATACTACCGTCGTTTCATTAAAGATTTCTCGAGTATAGCTAAACCAATTACTCAGCTGACTCAGAAGAATGCTCCATTTGTTTGGTCTGAAGAATGTGAGACCAGTTTTCTGGAGTTGAAGAAGAGGTTGACCAGTGCACCGGTGTTGACTATTCCCTCCGGTACTGGTGATTTTTTGGTTTATTGCGACGCTTCTCACAGAGGGGTGGGATGTGTGCTGATGCAACGAGGGCATGTTATCGCTTATGCCTCAAGACAGCTTAAACCACATGAGACCCGTTATCCAATTCACGATCTAGAATTGGCAGCCATTGTCTTTGCATTAAAGATATGGCGACATTACCTTTACGGTGAGAAGTTTGAGATATATTCTGATCATAAGAGTTTGAAATATCTGTTTTCACAATCTGAACTGAATATGAGACAGCGAAGATGGCTTGATTTGCTTAAAGATTTTGATTGTGAAATCAAATACTATCCAGGAAAGTCTAATGCAGCAGCTGATGCACTAAGTCGAAAGGTATGTTCTTTACCCTTATCGACGATTGGTGTTTCAAATTTGATCAAAGACTGCTGTTTGTCTGGATTAGAATTTTAAACCGATTATAGACCGTTGAGACATTATACGGTGCAAGTAGAACCAGAGCTGATTATGAGAATTAAGGCAGCTCAGCGAAGTGATCAGAATGTACAGAAATCAGTATCGATGGTTAGAGCAGGACATCGATCAGAGCATCAGGTACGTGCTAACGTTTTGTATGTGAATAATCGTCTGGTTGTGCCGAATGTTTCAGATTTGAGACGACAGATATTGTCAGAAGCGCACAACAGTCGGTTCAGTATTCATCCTGGTGGCAGAAAGATGTATAACGATTTGAAAAGACAGTTCTGGTGGAAACAAATGAAGACTGACATTGCCGAATTTGTTTCCAAATGTCTGAATTGCCAACAGGTGAAAGCAGAAAGAAAGAAACCAGGAGGTTTATTACAGAGCTTGTCCATTCTTGAATGGAAATGGGATCACATTTCCATGGACTTTGTGACGCAGTTGCCGCGTTCCTCCCGAGGTTGTGATGCGATTTGGGTCGTGATTGACAGATTGACCAAATCCGCATGTTTTATTCCGTACAAGATGACGTACAGATTTGACCAGATGGCAGAGATCTATGTCAGAGAAGTGGTCAGATTGCATGGAGTGCCGAAGTCGATTGTATCAGATCGTGATCCTCGATTTACTTCGCACTTCTGGCAGAGTTTGCAACAGGCTCTCGGTACGAAGTTACATCTGAGTACCGCATATCATCCACAGATCGACGGACAGTCAGAGCGGACTATCTAGACACTGGAGGATATGCTGAGAGCAGTAGTGCTAGATTTTAACACTAATTGGCAAGATGCATTGCCTCTTTGTGAGTTTTCATACAACAACAGCTATCAGACGAGTATTGAGATGGCACCATTCGAAGCGTTGTACGGAAAGAAGTGTAGATCCCCTCTTTATTGGGATGATATCTCTGAAGTGCCTGAAATTGGACCAGATATGATCACAGATATGACAGAAAAAGTGAAGCTAATTCAGAAGAAAATGAAGGCAGCACAAGACAGACAGGCCAAATATGCCAATGTCAGACGACGACCATTGGTATTCGAGGCTGGAGACAGAGTATTTTTGAAGATTTCACCTTTCAGAGGAGTTGTCAGATTTGGCAAGAAAGAGAAATTGTCTCCACGATATATTGGGCCTTATGAGATTCTCGAGAAAATAGGAGATCGTGCCTATCGACTCGCCTTACCGCCTTCATTATCCGGAATACATGATGTTTTTCATGTATCGTTACTAAGGAAGTATCTTCCTGATGCTTCACATGCTATTCCACCAGACGAGGCCGAACTGGATGAGACGTTGAGCTATATTGAAAAACCGATTCAGATTATTGATCGTAAAGAAAAACAGCTCAGAACGAAGACTATTCCACTTGTAAAAGTTCAATGGACTCGTCATGGTGTTGAAGAAGCAACCTGGGAAACTGAATCAGATATGAGACAAGAATTCCCAGAGTTATTTCGATGATGTAAATTTGCATACAGTTTTGTATATATACTCCTTAGTGATACAAATAAAATACCTGTGATTTCGAGGGCGAAATCGTATCTTAGGAGGGGAGAAATGTAATGCCCGAGATTTTAATTAGATTAATATGAGATTATGGATTATGACTTAATGTGGTTATAGCCGGGCCAGTCCGAGATTTTATTGGACCAAGAAATAGGAAGAGCCAAGATGTGGGTCGAAAGTGTCTCGCCCGGGCGGAAGTTTTTGTCCGCTCGAGCGAGACAGAATTATGCAAGAGGGCCGAGAGTTACTCGCCCGGGCGGAAGTTTGTGCTCGCCCGAGCGAGACTGAATCGCGCAGCAGGGCCGAGAGTTGCTCGCCCGGGCGGAAATTTATGTCCGACCGAGCGAGAGACGTGCTTTGCAAAGGAAAGTGCCACGTTTCATTACATGCAGCTTGTGATATATATATGTATATCACTCAAAATTCCTCAGAAATCGAGGAAGGAAGTCGAGAATCTTTCAAAGAAAAATCCTTACGCCTTTATATTTCAATCCGTCCGTCAGATTTTAAATCCGACTTCGGTACCGAGTTCCTATCGACGTAGGCTACAACTGGACGTAAGTTTTACTACGTTTTGACATGTTTTGAAATTATGATGTTGTTAGAATTGAATACAAGTCATATATGTTATTCTTGACATGTTATACAGCGTAGAATCGAAGTCAGATTAATAAACGGACTGAATATGGAATTGTTATGAATTTCAGAAGTAAATTGACTAGAATTGATATCAGATTTATATGGTGGTTGATTGTAAATGATTGGAATCGATATAGACTGATATAGTATTATCAGTATCGCAAGATTGTACGATTGTACTGTCAGAATTTGATAGAACAGAGATGTTGTGATTTGATTAGAATATTGATACAGAATATTGATATTGTCATTGCCAGATTGAGCAGTGACGGACTTCGATTGTATCAGAGTGACAGCAAGAAAGGTATAAATAAATGTTGATTCGGGATTGCACAACTCGAGTTAGGTTTGACTTGAGTTTCCCTAAATCACATATTTTATTTTATTGCATTGATATTTGCAGATTATCAGATTGATATGTTAATCTATTGACTTAGAACAAAGTCAGAGTCCGAGTCTAGGGCAGACAGCCTAGCTAGGGCAGAACCGCCGAGTCTTTCTCAGAACCGATAAGACTCTAGACTTACGGTGTATCGACGAGCTTCAGATGTAGATCGACGTCTATCTCAGACACATTCGATACAGCATACCAAAGTCTAAATTAGATTGGGATCCCTAGATTTGAGATAAGATAAGATTAGATCACGAGTCATTGATTCATGTAGTCAGATTAGATACATGCTTCGATGTTTGTTTATGCTTTTATATATGTTTTATATGATTGCATGTAATACATTGTTTATACTGGGATATTTATATCTCACCGGAGTTATCCGGCTGTTGTCTTGTTTGTATGTGTGCATGACAACAGGTGGGACAGGTACAGGGTCACAGAGATGAAGACAGATTGAAATTAGAGTGGTGATTCCGGACTTGGACTAGAGATAGGGTTTAAACACTTGATAGTTAGGTGTTAAACCTGAGTTGTAAATTATTGTATTATGTTTGAGATTTGTACTTTAATGCTGATATGTATAGGAGTTTGATTCCATTACCTTCCGCAGTTAAAAAAAAAATTTAGACCCTGATTATTATAATTGATTTAGTCCCAATGACGATTTAAAAGATGATTAGCGTCCGGGTCCCCACAATAGAAGTCATACTTCTATTTTTTCTTACACTTATAAACTCCTTTATAAGCCGTTCAACACATTGAACTAATTTTACTTCTCAACGGGATCCAGAAAGCCAGCACTTGTGTGGCCCTCAATGGTTGTAATGCCCGAGATTTAATTATTGTAATCAGATGTTGATTAATTGACATAATTGAGGTTATAGGAACTCAAATGACGAAGCCGGGCGTGGTTTATTTGAAACCAAGATGTTGAACCGAACATCTCAAGATGTTAGACCGAACATCTCGCGCCCGAGCGGTAGAAAAGCACCGCCCGAGCGCGATTGTTTAATTGCCGAGGGCCGAGAATTGCTCGCCCGGGCGGAAACTTTTGACCGCCCGAGCGCCAGGAGATGTTCAGCCGAGGATCTTGACCGAAACTGCCTCGCCCTAGCGGTAGGTTTTGACCGCCCTAGCGAGAGACGTGCAGTAAGAAGAATAAGCCACTTGCCTTACATGCGGGAATGTGTATATATATATGTTTAAGCATGAAATTCTTCAGATTTCAGCCGAGGGAAACGAGGAAAGCTTAGGGAGAAAGCTTCAAGTTCCTTCGAAGACTATTATTGTGATTTTGTGCAATCCGTTCGTCTGATTTTAAATCCGACTACAGTACTGTGTTCCTATCAACGCAGACTACAACTGGACGTAAGTTTTGTTACGTTTAGACAAGATTTGAATTTACGATATTGTCAGAATTGAATATGATTCAGATATGGCGTTTCTGCTACCGTAGACATTGTAGAATTGAATTCAGATTAGAGAACAGACCGTTTATGTAATTGTTATGATTTTTGACAGATATTGACTGAGATTCTATATCAGAATTGTGTTAGTATTCAGAGTATGATTGTATTGAAACTGATTATGAGTTTCAGTATGATATTTGTGATGTTCAGAGTGACGGGGTTATTCAGATTGTATTGTTATGCCGTCGAAACATCAGTTGATTTAGATTGATCAGATTCAGATATGATTTCGATTAGATTGTGATATTATTGATATGACTCAGATTATATATTGTTCAGATATTGATCAGATTATATACTGAGTTGAGTATTGATCATAACAGCTTGTGAATTGAGTTATACATTGATTCAGTGTATTTGATATTGTCATTTCAGATTTGATATGGACAGATTCGAGACTTCGTCTTCGTCAGACCAGGAAGACAAAGGTATAATTCATGTGATATTCGGGAAGCTACAACTCAAACCAGATTTCATTTGAGTTTCCCAACAAAATCACATACTATACTGCTCTTTATACTTTGATATGTTTATGCTTTGATTTTAGCATCGTATTCAAATGTATAAGATTATTGCCATATTCAGATATGAATATGATTATGCTTTGTTTACAGATGGTTATACATTGCATGTTAAGATGTTTATGCTTTGTTTACAGATTGTTATTCATTGCATTTAAGATAGGAAAGTCTTGACAGCCATTGTCAGACTTCTAGACGTTCGGTGTATCTCAACTTAGGAGTAGCCATTACTCCTATTGCCAGCCGTTGATACAGCTCAGACCGAAGTCTAGGAATAAGACGTACAGTCACCCCGATTGGGAGAGTAGGTGACAGCCATTGACGTCTTATTCACACCGGGATCCCTAGAGTTATAGTTGAGTCGAGTCTAGACATGATTTGACTAGAACTGCATGCTTATATGAATGGGATTCATAGATTATGGAACCCATTATTATTGCTTTCAGTCATGATAGCATGTGTTTATGATTTAGATTGTATATGCATGCTTATCTGATTTGAGTTGCATGTTCAGCTAGATTAGATTTCATAGATGATGAACTCTATTACTATTGTTATTGCTTTTATGCATGACAGCATGTTTCATGAATTATTATGTGTATATGCATGTTTACCATGTTTTATACTGGGATTTATTCTCACCGGAGTTATCCGGCTGTTGTCTTGTTTTGTATGTGTGCATGACAACAGGTGGGAGAGGATCAGGGTCGAGAAGACGACGAGAGAAGACGAGTTTAGCGTGGTGATTCCGGACTTGGAAAGATTTGATTTTAATACTTGAAATTAGTATTTGAACCTTAGATTTAGGTTGTACAGTGTTGTACCTTTATACTGAAATGTAGTTTTATACAGATATGTATATTATTAGATGCCATTACCTTCCGCATTTATATTTTAAAAAGAAAAATTTTTAGACCCTGTTTATCAGAACTGATAATTAAATCCCAACGATGATTAAGAAGATGATTAGCGTCCGGGTCCCCACAACAGGTGGTATCAGAGCTGATAGTTCCTTTAGACTTAGATTATCAGAACGATAGATCCTTTAGATTGAGATAATCAGAGTTGATAGATTCTTCAGACTGAGACAGCAGAGAATGAGCGGGGTAGATTGAATTTTTTGTCCTTGCATGTGATTGCTAGCATGAGATTTATTTCAATGTTGACTACATTGTGTGTGCTAGCATGATTTATTGCTTTCCCTATTACATGTTGCTTGTTATCTGAGTTGTTTGCAGCATGTAATTACTAAGCCTGGATCAGAACCGAGTCTGAATCAGAGGTATATGATTAGAGGAGGGCTGAGACAGATTGTATAGATGGTGTACTAATCTGTTTGATATTCAGATATACCGCCTCGAAGAATTTCAGAAAAGGGCAGTACTTCGTCTGAACAGAGAGATGTATCAGAAACTCAGTTAGAAGAAAAGATGAAGGAATTTGAGTTATTACAGCCGCCGGTTCTGAATGGTACCGAGACATCTGAAGATTGTCAGAACTGGTTTGATGATATAGAAATCTTGTTCGATTTACTTGACTGTACAGATGAACAGAGGGTTAAAATGGTGCCTTATCAGTTACGAGAAGCCGCCAGGAGTTGGTGGATTACCAGTGGAAGAATGTGGGCACAGAGAGGTACAGTGATGTCGTGGGAAATATTCAGAACTGAATTCTATCGAAGATTTTTCTCAGCTTCGTACCGAGAGGACAAGAAATTAGAGTTTGAGAATTTGAGCCAAGGGCCGCTGAATATTGACCAATATATTGCTAAATTCTCTACTCTACTGCATTTTGCTCCTCAGATAGCTGGAAATGATGAAGCTGTAGTGAATCAGTTCATCAGAGGGCTGAATTCGGAGGTAGTTGCATTTATGAATTTGCAGTGACCTTACCATTTTGCTGACATCCTGAGTAGAGCGAAGAGAGCTGAGGCGAGTCTGATTAGACAATTGACAAGGTTGTGTGTGAAGCCACTTCAGACACAGCAATCCCCTCTTTGATATGATCACGGCAGTACGAGTGGGAAGCAAGATGTGCTGAAAGCTCGAAAGAATCCATTCAAGAAGCTAGGAAGCGATTCATCTAGCTCTAGTGTTTCTGGTCCAAGTTATACTGGAGTGTATTGCAGAAGTTGCGGAGGAAGACATTCCACCGAACAATGCCAGGGAGTAACTGGTAGATGCAATATTTGTGGACAGCCGGGACACTTTGCTAAAGTTTGTCCCCAGAAGCGTTCCCGAAGATCGTAGGGAACAGAGTTCACTTGAAACCACAGATTCAGAATTCACAACAGGTACTAGTCTTTATGATTCTATTGCATATGTATTGATATATACTAATGCATTTGTTAAGAATATCTTTGACTGAGTTGCATGGAGATATTCTGTATCTGTTGGGTTTGTATGTACTGTAGTATTGATGTCCTTGCTTGTTGAGGAAGTGTTGATATCAGAGATTTCTGTATATATTGTATACTACAGTAAGATGAGAATGAAATAGAAATAGCTTATGATGTACTTGTGTTCCTGATTTGAACGCATTATTGATAAGCATATGCTGAACAAGTACAGACATATTGTAGAATTTTTCCATAAATGGTAAGAGTCAGACCAGATATGGCTGATGAATAGAGATTCACAGTAAGGATTCTAGATTTCGAATTCCTTTGATATCTGTGTTGTTTATGACTCGATTGATACAGAAAGGAACATATGGTATCCTTATGTATTCAGTAGATATACTGAAATCGAGCCTAATATTGGCAGATCTGCCAGTATTGTACGAGTTGGCTGATATTGCCAGATAAGATTTCAGATTGCTTTATATCAGAAAGATAGATTGCAGAATTGAATTCCGATCAGATATTGATTGTTGTTTTAGAATTTAAGGCAGAATAGCATCAAAGGTACAGAATGACATTGAATGTACAGAATGATACAGAATGAATTGAAAGATTTGTAGAAGAGTACCGACCAGGAGTACATCTGATTTAGTGTTTCTCTTTGACATATGTCAGTATATTCAGAGATGTTCTGATGATTGTATGCTTATTATATATCTATGAGATTTTGATATATTTGCAGCATCTGATTGATTGAATAGAATATCTGAAGATTGTATTGAATATTCTGAGAACTGTGATGATTGTATACAGAAATTATTCAGATAAAAATCCCGCTTGAGACATATTGTATTCAGAATATGTGTTATCTGAAGTTAGTATACAGATTGATTTCGTTACAGTGGAGATTGCAATCAGTGACAGATAAGATATCGATATCAGAAAGTTTAGAAATGTCAGAAATTTATTTTGTCTGATTTGGCAAATTATTCTATTTGACTGTGGTTTTATATCTGCTGAGTGTTATCATTGCTCTAAATCAGTATTTGAGACATCCTATATTGTTTTGAGGAGCATATTTTATTGGCAGATGAGATATAACAGTTGATCAGAATGACATGAAGATGTTTATCAGAAATCCTTGTTTTATGAGTTCATTGAACTCACTAGATCTGTATAGGATATTGATATTTCATCTTTGATTTGATATTACTGTGTTTTGAATCTGTATATGCTACAGATTAGTGTAAACTAGAGGGAATATATACAGTTCAATTGAATCAGAGTTGAATTCAAGAGTTACAGTAATTCAAGAATGGGATCAGAATGTTCAGAACTTGATTGTAATAATCAGAACAGAGTAACAGATATGTGATTCTGTGTTTTGTATGAGATGGATTATCTTGTGATCTCAAAATGTGTCAGAATTGTACAGCAAAGCATGATATTGATAGTCAGAGCCGAATACCAGGTAGGTATATTTTCTTTTATTTATGTTATTAACTGATTGTTTATGTCCGTAGTTCGGATCTGAAATCACAGATAGGGTCAGAAATGTACCGTAGTGGATTCAGTTTTCATTCTGATGACTGTGAATGTATTATATTCGAATAGATAGTTTGGATATAAACAGATTAAATCAGTTAGAATAGAATTGGTACTGAAATGTTGGCAGAAATCATACTGATATGTTTGAATCGCTAACAGAAAAGACAGAAAGATAAATATCAAAAGATTATTATAGAATTTGTATATTTCTAAATAGAAATGGGAGTGCATTTCTATGGCTGTTGTAATGAAATTACCGCCATTTACTTCAGATGGTAAGATAATATGATTATGATTGACAGATTGATCAATCTATATCTATTAGTTTGTACCAGATAACGTACAAACAAAAACCAGATGACACAGATTGATGTCAGAGGAATGATCAGAATCAACAGAATGTTGAGATAGAGTATATCAGAATGGGATTTTCTGGTTGATTTTGTACTCGTGACAGAGTATATCATGAGTTTCTTCTCAGACTATGTTACAAATTGGCAGACAGTCAGAATATATTTTATCCAGATATTGGAGGATTTTGGTAGAATTATAGAGTGCTAGATGTTAGCACTAATTGATATGACTTATTATCACTGCGTGACAATACCTATCAGCCTACTAGATGGGTAATGAGATAGTTAGAGTCAGGACCGTATACAGTGAATACTACCGATTTCTATTTCTCTTGAAGAAATTCGAAGGAAGATAAAGATAGTTCAGAAAGAACAAATGTCATAAACCAACGTCGGATGATGACGATTGGTATTTAAAGATAAAGATTGAGTATATCCTTGATTGGGATAAACAGATGGGAGAACAATTACTGGTATTGTTTTGTTATAAACTGTAATTGGTTTATACGGATGTTGTATAACCAATATGGCAAGATTGATTTTGTCATAGTTAGTTTAAGAAGTATTATGATAGTATACTTCATGAAGTATTATTCCAGACTTGAAATCAGAGGTTGATATAAGAAAGAGATTTCAGAATGGATTCAGTGAGATGAGTTTCTGATTTAAACTCTGTACGCATTTCTTCTAATATATCTGAATTGATTGTTGTGAGTTCGAGGACGAACTCAGATCTAAGAGGGGGAGAAATGTAATGCCCGAGATTTAATTACTGTAATCAGATGTTGATTAATTGACATAATTGAGGTTATAGGAACTCAAATGACGAAGCCGGGCGTGGTTTATTTGAAACCAAGATGTTGAACCGAACATCTCAAGATGTTAGACCGAACATCTCGCGCCCGAGCGGTAGAAAAGCACCGCCCGAGCGCGATTGTTTAATTGCCGAGGGCCGAGATTGCTCGCCCGGGCGGAAACTTTTGACCGCCCGAGCGCCAGGAGATGTTCAGCCGAGGATCTCGACCGAAACTGCCTCGCCCTAGCGGTAGGTTTTGACCGCCCTAGCGAGAGACGTGCAGTAAGAAGAATAAGCCACTTGCCTTACATGCGGGAATGTGTATATATATATGTTTAAGCATGAAATTCTTCAGATTTCAGCCGAGGGAAACGAGGAAAGCTTAGGGAGAAAGCTTCAAGTTCCTTCGAAGACTATTATTGTGATTTTGTGCAATCCGTTCGTCTGATTTTAAATCCGACTACAGTACTGTGTTCCTATCAACGCAGACTACAACTGGACGTAAGTTTTGTTACGTTTAGACAAGATTTGAATTTACGATATTGTCAGAATTGAATATGATTCAGATATGGCGTTTCTGCTACCGTAGACATTGTAGAATTGAAGTCAGATTAGAGAACAGACCATTTCTGTAATCTTATACTATTTATTAAAACTAAGGCCTACATAAAAACTGTATTGGTGTCTTGGTCTGTTTTTTGGTTACCCAAAAATACCCCTCCACCCCCTTTTATTTTCTCCCCACGTTCCTTACTTTTCACTCAAATCCACCGCATATCAGATTTTCTGAAATCTCCACCTTCTTCGCTCAAATCCAACGCATATCAGATTTTCTGAAATCCCCACGTTCCTCTCTTCTTCCCTCAAAGGCAGCGCATAGAAAAAATTCTGTCATAAACAGAAAATCCGATATCAGATTTTGTGAAACAAATCACCCGCAAATCCATCATTGTTGTTGCTTCCTCCTCCACTTCCTCAACAAACCAAAACCACGCTGTTTTTTTTCCCACTACTTAAAGGGGCACACAGCAACGAACGACTTCCACAACCAATCATCTACACCCAATCGTCGCATAACTTCAAGCCGCAACCAGTTTCATATGCTTCTAAAGAATAACCCACACGATCTGTCATGTAAGAAACTCTTTCGCAACGTCATGTTTTCACGATGTTCTTATTTTTTTTTTTGTTTCGTTTTGTTTTTTTTGTTGATCGATAATGGAAAGAAGTAAAATAGATCCAAATTAATTTCTAATTGATTGTTTTCTCAAAAAATTTCTCACCAATTTTTGTATATCCAAATTTCTTAATGCATCCGATTCATCGTGTTCTTTGAAGAATTATTATTGAATTAACTTATCCAAATACAGATTCCGGAATTTGGGTTTCGGAAATACAGTTAACATGGGTTTCAAACACCAAGTTTTTTACGATAAAATCAAACTGGGTTTGGGAAATTCATTTATTTTGAGTCTTGGAAAATTCAATTGTTTTGCTAAATTCCATTTGAGTTCTAACATGCTTTAACTCTCTGTTCTTTCGTCTCCATTGCATAAGTAAATTTGTTTCCTAAACTTTCCGAAAGCGTTTTGTGTGTGTACTGTCAAAAGAGTTTCAGACATGGAGAGGTGTATGTGTTGGAGTGGGTAACAGTAATTATGTTAAGGTTTTCATTTTTCACATGTTAACGTTGAGCCTATTTAATTTAATTATTATATCGCTGTCCCCAACCCATCTCACTACGAAAAAAAACATTCGGATTTTTCAAAACCATTTATCTCATTGATATGATAATCAATGTCGGATCCATGAAGAGGAAATTCTGTTTGAAGTCAAAATATACACGGGTTTGATTAGCAATTATAGTGTATTTTTTAAAATATATTTTTTCCCTTTCAACTTTTTCCCTTCTTCCCTTTAATCAACTCTAGATCTGTTTGTGTGCTTAGATATGTACACCGAATGATACATGTTATTAGATGTGCACCGATTTTATTTCCCCTTAATCCTATTGAAGTTATGGATAAGATTATGATGTGCACCGATTTTAACAATAAATATTCATAATCTTATTCATAACTTCCCCTTAAGCCTTTTGAATGTCTGTACACCGAATGGTCCATGTGATTAGTTCTGGTGGCTTACTTTTGGCACCATGTGATGGCTTTAATTTATATTTGAGGTATATTTGATTGAATTTATTTCATTTTGTTGTGTTTTTTGTTTTATTTACCGTTGAAGTCAATTAAATGATAGTCAATGGCCGATGAAAATGTTGTTTGAATTTCATATATATCAATGGACATCATTTGTATGATTTTTTTATTGATTTAGATGATCCATTTTTCGAATTTTCCTTTGAATGATTCAATATCGAATTCATATATTATTTTCATGTGATTTTCATTATTTATATAAATCATGTACTAGGTTTCATTGTGATGTGTACTAATTCACCGGATACTGAATTCAATTCAATACCATTGCTTTAACCAGGTGAATCTCTCTTCGTGTTTTTTTTTTTAAATTTGATATATGATGCAAACAGATCGACCACAACCGAATACTATATAGTTTTTTTTTTAAAATTTTAATTTTATGTTACATGAAGCTAGATATATAAATAATTCAATTCGAGCTTGGCTAGATTTGAAGTTTAGTCGATTGATTTAGTTTCCATTAAACTTTTTTTTTAACAAATATATTAGCCCATCGGTGCCGGTGGTAACACAAGGAGTTCGTATATAAATTACCTCGATTTACCATTGATCTTTTTGTTGGTAAGGAAAAGTATATTGGTATTTACAATGTAGGAAGATAAATAAGCATGCTAATGAATGGGGAAAAGAAAGACATACAGAGTTCTAAATAATTCAGTTTGAATTGCATGGGTGGTTTGGATGTGCCTACTTAGAACAGTTAATTCAGTGCTAATTTATTTCTATACGATCTAGCTCATATCAGTTGTTGTATGTCGGGTATTTCCTGAATGCTGTTTTTAATTGCTTGAGAATGCTCATCAATTGACTCAATTCTCTTTTTTTCCTTTTATTTTTTTGGCCTTTTCTTTCAGATTCTTGACATATGCAGGTTGGATAACTATAATCATGAATGAAAAGCCTATCGTCAAGGTTCGGATCTTAATGTGCAAGTCCATTTTTATTTTATTTTATTTTGTGTTGTATATATGTAAGAAATAAGTTTTTAATGAAATATCAGTGTTTAGTTTAACTTGGTTTTTGTTTCATGCAGTATATACTAATGTATGTATATAGTTCTGCATTTATTTTAATTGACGTACACGACGCATGAGTGGATGAATTTACCATTAATGGATGGTCGATGTATTAATGAAATTTTCTTACCACATGAGTATTATTTCGTCCTGTGAAATGGATATCAGATTACAGTCTATTTTTTAAAAAATATATTTTTCCCTTTCAAATTTTTCTCTTCATCCCCTTAATCGACTCTAGATTTTATTGTGTGCATGTATACTAAAATTTTATGAGTTCTTATAAACTAAACAATTAGGCAAAAGTTTGATATTGTTATGTTATTTGAATTAATTTATGATATTATTGTGTATGTATCTCACTGATAAAACCTTGATGTGAGGATCGTGGAGACGAGCTATCTTGGTGTATGACTACATTTTCTGGACCTCTGGATACCATTCTCCTTAGGTCATCACTACAACTCAGTCAATTGAATTATTTATTCATTTCAGGTTTGCATAATACCGAACAATCTAATTACTAAATTCTCCTTCGTGTACTATAGATTTTACTTTTAACTTTCTTTATCAATCCATATTCAATTACACATTAAACCATAAATTCTTTTAGATTTTTATATGGAATTTTTGTTCACTCATTGGTCAAGCTGAAATAGATCAACTTCAGCTTTTATTAAGAGTTATTTTGTTATAAAATATTATCATAAAATACTCATTGATGATTTTATACCTACGGAATAGTGACCATAATGCCAAAAAAAGTAGTTGATGTTCATAAACCACCGATTAATTCTAATTTATATTTATATTAATATTTATAGCTGATGGATTATGGATATGCTTACATTTTTCAATTTATTGCAGAAAAATGAAATGTAGTTTTATTCCTTAACCTTTCAATTAATTACACATGAGTGAAGTCAAAATTACGTTAATTTTGATTCATTACTCATGATTCGGCCTTGCATATGTCATTTACATTTTTTTAATAAAAAAATTTGACATTAATCTTCTGCTTCTCAAACTGTTTGTTTACTAATACTTCTTCACAACTTGCAATAAATTTATCATATTTTGCATCATGATTTCCAAAATTCTTTAAATAGTTCAGCCACTTGGTTTTTAATTCAGTATTTTAGGTGATGCTTTAGCTCGAATTTGATGGAATGAGAATACATTTCTCTTGCAGATATCTGCACATTGAAAAATGGAAGCCACGAGTTCGGGAGAACACACACCAAACAACAATGACGTCACAAATCAACAACAAAGGTCTACGCAGGTATGCAATTTTTTTAAATCAACTTTTGAAGTAAAAATTTTAATACTGTATTGTGGAAAATTATTAAAATAGAAAAATATTTATATTGTAAGAATCAACTACATTCATGACCAATCATCACAATACAATGGCATTGATATATATACATTTAATATTTAGACAAAAATGATGACACATTAGTAAAATATAGCCTCAAATAGTTGACGACAATGACATGTACGTACATTCAAAAACGATTCATTTAAATTTTCCTTAAATGTATTCCACTATTATTTTCTTATTTTCTTAACCACATTAACTATTGGTCTGTAATTCTATGCAGGAGATTACAAATTCTAACTCCAGCTCTTACATCATTGAAAGGCGACAAATGCTAACCCATAACGAACTTGAAAGAATACATTCTATGACCCAACAACGACGACGACAATCTTACCTTGCTCAACGTCGATCAACATACCAAATTAGAAGAATGAATTTGAATCCCTCCATTTCTACTTCAAAACAACCATGTATAATACGTAGTTAAAAAAATATTTACATGGTCTGTAAGTGATAATTTTTTCATATGAAAAATGCACACCACGCTTACAATATGCATATATTGTTCAACAGATCATCAAATAAATTGGAGATTGGCCCAACGTACCAGACGTCAATCAATGAGTGAGGATGCAAGGAGCATGGAATTGGCTCGCCGCCGTGCAAATTATAGAAGGAGACAAGATAACGAGAGATCATCAATTCTAGATGAGTCTAATATTGGTAATAGTAATTTTGTTGCACCAACTACAATGATTCAACAATCAATTCATAACATCGGTGAAAATCGTAAGTATCTTTTACAATATTTAGAATTATATACACAATATAATGTTAAACGATACTTTCTTGGCAAAACAATCATTTATTTACTTTTATTCATTGTACAAAATATCCCAAATAGTTTTCATTCTCAAATACTACTACCAAGTTTCAAAAAGCTCCACATCTATTGTTCATGACAGTTGTCGATGCGACTACAGTGCGACAAACATGTCGCTCAGAGCCAATATCTTTTCATACTTTGACATCAAATTACGAGTGTGGAAGTTGTAGCACACGTCTACCAAGGCCAAATTATGTTCATCAAGGTATTCTACTATAACCAAATAAATAGTCGATGTAATATATATGTTTTACACCTATATCCATTATCTATGTGTTCAAATAAAAATTAATAATTTAATCAAAATATGCTGGATTAATTGATATTAAATTGCTAAATAATTGTTTCATCAAATTTTTCTATTTGTGACATACATGTGTATGTTTTCAAAAAAAAAAAAAACTTTTTATTTTTCTATTTAATATTTATTGACTTCAATGAGAGTCCATCAACTAGGTGATTGTTTTTTATTCTTTGTTTCAAATGTCAACATTTTTTTGCATAAATCTTTAATCTTTTAAATGTTTCAAAAGTTGATTTAAAAATTAAATAGAAGGCATCCTACATTAAATATATTTTTAAACATGTAAAATTATATTTGAACATATTTTTTACTGTCTTATTTCATATTTTTGTACAACAAATAATAAATATATTATTTCAAACTATGGTATATTTTTTTAACGTAAGGTATGACATATATGACTTTTTTTTATTAGAGTTTATATGCATTTCATAATTCCAATAAACATATAGGAGAAAAAAGAAATATTTTCAAATTTTGCAATATACAACATACATCGTCATATATTTGGAAAATGGTTTACTTTTAATAACAAAGTTTACAAATAGTTTAGAATAATAAATTTTCGCTATATAAATTATTGGTTCACTTTTCCAGCAATAACTCTTTATGAAATTGTTAGTTTGAATATTAATTTGAAAATTTTTGCAGGAAACTTTTTCAATGAAAACAATGACCTTACTAACATACAACGATATCCACGTCCACGTCGATATCGTAACATAGCAAGAAATTTCATTGAAAATGAGATAAATTGTCGGTGGCAATTGTCTGACCCAAGAATTTGTATACATTGCCAAGCTCTACTGTTTCATGGTGAAACATCACAATTCTGCTGTAGAAATGGAAACACAAATTTGGATCAGATCCCTTCTCCAATTGAATTGCAAGAGTTGTATGCTGCGGATAACGAGGAAGGCAGACATTTTCGGCGGTTCATAAGGGCATACAATCATGTTTTCTCTTTTACATCAATGGGAGTCAATATAGATGAGTCCTTAACTACAGGTACACATGGAATTTACACATTTCGTGCCCAGGGATCAATATATCACTCGATTGGAAGTCTTCTACCAAATGAGAATTGTAGGCCACGGTACATGCAGATGTGGATTGTAGACACAGATCATGATATAGACAATAGACTTCATGAAAATCCAGAACTAAGGCGAGATTTACTGCTTAAGATACAAAACATTCTTGATCAACACAATCCATTTGTGCACGTGTTTCAGCAAATTGGCAAATGTGAAGACATACCTAACTGTAGGCTCATCATCAAGCAACAAAAACCTAATGAACATCAATATAGTTTACCCACAACATCTCAAGTTGCAGCCGTCATTGTTGACAACGAGTGTCAAGAAACTTTGACCAATAGAGATATTACTATACAAGGAATCGGTGGAAATCTTATCAGCATTCAAGATGTAGTTGGCTATTATGATCCTTTACAATATCCCCTCCTTTTGCCGTATGGTACATATGGTTGGGACTTAAATAGCCGAAATATCAATGGTACCCGATTAACATGCTTAAACTACTATGCGTATATGCTACAGGTTAGTAAAAAAAACATTGTACTTTATGCTTTATCTTTTTAATTAAACTCAATTCTCATATTGTGTAAATTATCTTCTTAACCAGATACGAGAAAATTCACCTTCTTTGATTCTTAGAGGAGGTCGTCTACTTCAACAATATGTGGTTGACAATTACGTAAAGATTGAAACACAAAGACTACGATGGATACGTTCAAATCAACGTGATATACGTTCAGAACTATACCAAGGATTGCAAGATTGTTTACATGGAGGTGAAAATAATGCAGGTACGATAACTTACTGATTTGAATATTGTACGATAACTTAATTATTTGAATATTAATTTTCACAATATATGTTAAAACTCACATCTTATACATATCTATAATATACATTATACAGGAAATGTTGGTACCAGAATCGTTTTGCCTTCATCTTTCAGTGGTAGCCCACGTGATATGTACCAACGGTATCAAGATGCCATGACATTGGTACAAACATATGGAAAACCAGATATAATGCTTACAATGACATGCAATCCGAATTGGAATGAGATAAAAAATCAACTACTACCTGGGCAATCACCTCAAGACCGTCCAGATTTGATTACAAGGATATTTCGGTCAAAATTTGAGGAATTTAAGAAAGACATTGTGGATAGAGGAGTTTTAGGTAAGGTCCGCTCTTATTCGTACGTCATTGAGTATCAGAAAAGAGGGCTTCCTCATGTTCATATGTTGGTCATATTCAAAAATAATGACAAGTTGTGTACTCCAGACCACTTTGACTCAATTGTGCGTGCTGAAATACCTTTACAAACAGAAGAACCCAACTTACACAAAGCAGTTGTCCACCATATGATACATGGGCCATGTGGATCGATGAACCCTAATTGTCCATGCATGGTAAATGGTAAATGCAAGAAGAACTTTCCGAAGCCATTTGTGGAATACACATCTCGAGGAAATGATTCATACCCTTTGTATCGAAGACTTGAAGGTGGCCAAGTATCAATTCCCAACAATGACGATGTTTTCATTGATAATGGTTGGGTTGTCCCGTACAATCCCTGGCTTTTATTAAAATATGATTGTCATATTAATGTTGAAGTATGTGGAGGGATTAAATGTGTCAAGTACATATATAAGTACATCCATAAAGGTCCTGATCGGGTCGCATTAGAGTTACGAAATGGACAAAATTGTGATGAAATCCAACAGTACGTGGATGGAAGATGGATTTCTGCACCTGAAGCATTATGGCGAATTTTCTCATTTGAGTTCAGTAGGATGTATCCTTCAGTCATTAGGTTACAACTACATACACAAAACCAACATTTGATTTATTTTGACCCCCAACAACGCGTAAGTGATCTACTTGCAGATGATGACAACTCGAAGACTATGCTTACAGAATTTTTCAAAATAAATTGTAATCCTGACTTGACTGGAAAGTATTTATATCGAGAATTTCCACAATATTACACATGGATAAAATCTGGAAAAAAATGGAATCGTCGAAGAAGCAACAATAAAGTGGTTGGAAGAGTATATGTTGTGTCGCCATCTGAAGGTGAGAGGTTTTATCTTCGTATCCTTTTAAATCATGTCAGGGGCCCGACATCTTTCGAAGATCTGATGACTGTGAATGGGGTAACATATTCAACATTTAAGGAGTCTGCTCAAATGCGCGGACTTCTCAAACAGGATGATTATGTAATACAATGTCTGCAAGAAGCACGATCTGTTAGAATGCCATCTTCATTGAGAAGGTTATTTGTATCCATACTGGTGTTCTGTCAACCAACAATAGTTCGAGAACTATGGGATGAGTTCCATCCTAGCATGTGTGAAGATTATGGCAGAGAAATTTCATCAAGTAACTTAATCATCAATAAGTTATTGCTTGAGATACGAAGGTTGTTGCATCAGTACAAAATGAAACTTGATGATTTTGATTTGCCATCAATAAGTGCTGAGTTTTTAGAAGACGCACCACTACCAAGAATAATTGAGGATGAGCTTTCTTATCATATTTCTGACGATGATTTGAGATCTATTGAACGTTTGAATGCTCAACAGAGGATTGCGTTTGACACCATCATAGAAAGTATTATGCATAACCAATCAAAACTTTTCTTCATTGATGGTCCTGGAGGCACTGGTAAGACTTTTTTGTACCGCTCAATGTTGGCACATTTAAGAAAAATGGGTAGAATAATAATTGCGGTAGCAACATCTGGAATAGCTGCCACATTGTTGCCAGGTGGAAGGACTGCACATTCACGTTTTCAAATTCCACTAAGACCAACCGCATCAACACTTTGCAAAATAAAAAAACAGACAGATCTTGCAGATCTAATAAGGCGTGCATCAGCTATAGTATGGGACGAGGCTCCAATGGCAAATCGCTATGCTTTTGAATCTGTCAGTAAGAGTTTTCAAGATATTATGGAAAATGAAATTGCATTTGGAGGGAAGACAATGGTTTTTGGTGGCGATTTTCGACAAGTGTTACCGGTTGTTAAACGAGGGTCGAAGGCAGAACAAATTGCTGCGAGTATTTCAAGGTCAACATTCTGGAATTGCGTAAAGATAATACACCTTCAACAAAATATGAGATCTGCTCAAGATATAGAGTTCTCGCACTTTCTCTTGCGCGTAGGTGATGGATTGCAACATACTGTAAATCGTGATTTCATAAAATTACCAGACTCAATTATCATACCATGGGAAGGTGAACAATCAATTCAGATTTTGATTGATTCTGTTTTTCCTAATATGATAAATCATGTTAATGATGAAAACTATATGGTTGATAGAGCAATCATAACACCAAAAAATGTTGATGTGGACAATATTAATCAAATGCTCATTCTCAAGTTTCCTGGAGAGGAAAAAGAGTATACCTCTTGGGATAGTGTAGAAGACGACAATCACAACCTTTTTCAAGAAGAATTTCTGAATTCCCTTAGTCCAAGTGGTTTGCCACCGCATAAAATCAAATTGAAAGTAGGAAGTCCTGTCATGCTCTTGAGAAATGTTGCGCCTGAACTTGGTCTATGCAATGGAACAAGATTAATATGTCGAAGTCTTGGTAAAATTTTTATAGATGTTGAGATCATAACAGGTCCTCACAAGGGTACGAGATTCTTTCTACATAGAATGTCCTTGAAAAGTGAAGATAATTCTGGACTACCATTTGAGTTGACACGTCGACAGTTTCCCATAAGGCTTAGTTTTGCTTTGACAATAAACAAAGCACAAGGTCAAACTATCCCAAATATTGGCATATTTTTGCGAAACCATGTGTTCAGCCACGGTCAGCTATATGTGGCACTTTCGAGAGGAGTCTCACAAAATTCTACAAAAATTTTGGTTAAAGACGGGAATTTAGAGCGTCAACATGGTGTATTCACAAGAAACGTGGTTTTCAAGGAGGTATTGCTGCCTAACAGAGAATGATAAAGTGTAAGTAAGTCAACTTTCACTATTTTAAATTTTTTTTAAATACATTATGTACAAATAATGTAAGATAATCGTTAAATACATTATATATGTTTCAATGTTACAATTTGGGGGATGCTAATAAATTCAATTTATATTTATCCATGTTTTCTATCAATGCTTTTATCTCTATCCATGTTTATTTATTTCTCATCCTTTATCTTATCACGTCTCCGATAAAACCATTTTTGGCATAAATATTACAATTTATATATTTATTGATCAATTAGAAAGTACTTGGTTAGTGTCTAACAGCAAAACCAATTATTTATGATTTTCTGTATGTTGTTGTATGTTTAAATTTTTTTTTCTGGTTTTGACTTTGTGTTTTTTCCTCAAAAAATCATGGATGCTGGTTGCAAACAGGTTATTTGTAGAAATGTCATACTCAATTCAATGGATCAGATCTACTCGCCCCCATCTTCATCTGGTTTGATTTTAACAATAAATAAGTTTAACTTCTATGATTTATTATGTCGCTTTATGTTAGTAACCGTATCAAATTCATTTGTTTGTTTCGATATTGCAGGTGATATTGTATTTATTACAAACCCCACGGTCTTAACGTTGAAGTTTATTATTATCTCACATGATATGTTATTGCGGCTTCAAAATAATATTATTTTTTATGATCAAAATCTATATCATGTACGGTAACAAATTTTAGTTCAACAGATTTATTTAAGTTTTGGAATCCATTGCCTTTGATGATTCTAAGTACAAAATATTGCGTGTGTCATGATGTTGTAATATCATGAATGTTTAAACAATTAGCTCAATATATTCATGACACACGCAACGCGTGTGCCTCGGTGGCTAGTTGTTATGATTTTTGACAGATATTGACTGAGATTCTATATCAGAATTGTGTTAGTATTCAGAGTATGATTGTATTGACACTGATTATGAGTTTCAGTATGATATTTGTGATGTTCAGAGTGACGGGGTTATTCAGATTGTATTGTTATGCCGTCGAAACATCAGTTGATTTAGATTGATCAGATTCAGATATGATTTCGATTAGATTGTGATATTATTGATATGACTCAGATTATATATTGTTCAGATATTGATCAGATTATATACTGAGTTGAGTATTGATCATAACAGCTTGTGAATTGAGTTATACATTGATTCAGTGTATTTGATATTGTCATTTCAGATTTGATATGGACAGATTCGAGACTTCGTCTTCGTCAGACCAGGAAGACAAAGGTATAATTCATGTGATATTCGGGAAGCTACAACTCAAACCAGATTTCATTTGAGTTTCCCAACAAAATCACATACTATACTGCTCTTTATACTTTGATATGTTTATGCTTTGATTTTAGCATCGTATTCAAATGTATAAGATTATTGCCATATTCAGATATGAATATGATTATGCTTTGTTTACAGATGGTTATACATTGCATGTTAAGATGTTTATGCTTTGTTTACAGATTGTTATTCATTGCATTTAAGATAGGAAAGTCTTGACAGCCATTGTCAGACTTCTAGACGTTCGGTGTATCTCAACTTAGGAGTAGCCATTACTCCTATTGCCAGCCGTTGATACAGCTCAGACCGAAGTCTAGGAATAAGACGTACAGTCACCCCGATTGGGACAGTAGGTGACAGCCATTGACGTCTTATTCACACCGGGTTCCCTAGAGTTATAGTTGAGTCGAGTCTAGACATGATTTGACTAGAACTGCATGCTTATATGAATGGGATTCATAGATTATGGAACCCATTATTATTGCTTTCAGTCATGATAGCATGTGTTTATGATTTAGATTGTATATGCATGCTTATCTGATTTGAGTTGCATGTTCAGCTAGATTAGATTTCATAGATGATGAACTCTATTACTATTGTTATTGCTTTTATGCATGACAGCATGTTTCATGAATTATTATGTGTATATGCATGTTTACCATGTTTTATACTGGGATTTATTCTCACCGTAGTTATCCGGCTGTTGTCTTGTTTTGTATGTGTGCATGACAACAGGTGGGAGAGGATCAGGGTCGAGAAGACGAGTTTAGCGTGGTGATTCCGGACTTGGATAGATTTGATTTTAATACTTGAAGTTAGTATTTGAACCTTAGATTTAGGTTGTACAGTGTTGTACCTTTATACTGAAATGTAGTTTTATACAGATATGTATATTATTAGATGCCATTACCTTCCGCATTTATATTTTAAAAAGAAAAATTTTTAGACCCTGTTTATCAGAACTGATAATTAAATCCCAACGATGATTAAGAAGATGATTAGCGTCCGGGTCCCCACAATGGTTCATTGATACAACTAGCCGTGGGTTCACATCTCCATGTGATTCGGACTAAACATGTCCTTATATGAGCATACCCCAATTGCTCCATTCTTACTTATCAACTCCTTGATAACAAGAACGTCAGAACTCAAGTCTGATGGTACCCAACCAATCATGTTAAACGCCTAGCAGCATCGCTTACATGATTCCCTAGGTATCAAATGATAGTGCCTGCAAGAACCATTCAATTATGGTTAGCGTACAGTACGGTCCCTTCAACTCATATATCCCGACCGATTCGACAACCATTGGTTTATCGAGAGTTGTCAATGAATCGATACTATGTGTCATGCCGTAGTTGCATCGATGGTGTAATCTATGAAACTCCTTTCATAATTACCACCATACTCTGATCAGAGATTTCATACTACATATACATGAAAACACATAGGATATCCATACCCGAAGGTAAGCGGTGAATCCCCGACTACAATGCATCGACTCCTATATGTTTCGACAGAACACCCAACCTTGCCACCTGATGACCCCTTGAGAGTCGGTAAACAAGTCAAAGTGCAATGCTAGCACATAGAGTCTCAATGTTGTCCCGGGTCATAAGGACTAATGGTGTACAACCATAAACTAGGACGTTTCCACTCGATAAGTGAGAACCACTTGGAAAGTTCTTTAATGGAGGGTTGTTCAGTGCACTCTTCCAGGAGCACCTATCTGCATGCTTGGACATCACAATGTCCCCTACCAATGAAACATGGTACTCACATAGCAGATACTAGTCTCTAACTCGAGCGGCCTATATCCTTCTTAGCGGCGGCTGAATCGACTAGGAACTGTTTAGAATATACAGTATTCCAAATATGAGTTTCATGATACTCATCATATGAGCATCTCATATTCTTTCTACTATTTGTATATTCAAGGACTTTATCTATGCAACTAGCATGGGTATACAGATAAAGATGTGCCAAAATAATAATTTCAAATATAATTAAAATAAAGATCGTTTATACATAGAGTTTCATTGTGAACACTCGGCCAACACTTGGCTCGACGGGCACCTACTCTAACAATCTCCCACTTGCACTAGAGCCAACTACCCATATGCTTCAAACCCATTGATTCGCGCTGCTTCTCGAATAATGGTCCAGGTAAAGGCTTAGTTAGTGGATCAGCAACATTATCTCTGGAGTCGACATTGTCAATCATGACATCTCCTCTTTCCACGATCTCTCTGAGGATGTGGTACTTTCTCAATACGTGTTTGGACTTCTGATGAGACCTCGGCTCCTTTGCTTGAGCAATGGCTCCCGTGTTGTCACAAAACACCGGGACAGGAGCAACTCCATTAAGAATGACGCCCAACTCTTGGACGAAATTCCTTATCCAAACTACCTCCTTTGCTGCAGCTGATGCAGCAATGTATTCTGCCTCAGTGGTGGAATCCGCTGTACTGTCTTGCTTGGAACTCTTCCAAGAGACAGCAGCACCATTGAGCATGAATATGAATCCAGAGGTTGACTTTGAGTCATCAATATCGCTTTGGAAGCTAGAGTCGGTATAGCCTTCTAATTTTAGTTCTCCACCCCCATAGACCAAGAACAATTTATTGGTCCTCCTCAAGTACTTGAGGATGTCTTTCACAGCTTTCCAATGTGGAAGACCAGGTCTGTATCCCAATACAAAAGATGCTTCACCCAAGTCCTGCATCGAGAACTCACTCGCTAATCATATCTTAGTTGATTGCAACATTCCTACATCATTCCCAATGAGTAGAATGTCATCAACATAAAATATCGGGAATGTCACAACACTCCCACTGTCCTTCTTATACACACAGGGTTCCTCAGGATTCTTAGTAAAATCAAACTCTTTGATTGTACTATCGAATCTAAGGTTCCAACTCCTAGATGCCTGTTTTAGACCATAAATAGATCTCTGAAGTTTGCATACCATATGCTCACTTCCGACAGATGTAAACCCTTCGGGTTGAGACATGTAAATTTCTTCCTTAATATCCCCATTAAGAAATGCTGTCTTAACATCCATCTGCCATATCTCATAGTCATACCATGCAGCTATGGCTAGCAAAATCCTTATGGACTTGAACATTGCGAATGGAGAAAAGGATTCTTCAAAGTCAACTCCTTGTCTTTGAGTATATCCTTTTGCTACCAATCGCGCTTTGAATGTCAATACCTTCCCATCCGCCCCAAGTTTCCTCTTGTAAATCCATTTACACCCTATATGAACAGTTCCCTCAGGTGGATCCACAAGATTCCACACTTGGTTCGAATGCATGGAATTCATCTCAGATTCCATTGCTTCAAGCCACTTGGATGAATCGGCATCAGATAACGCTTCCTTGAAGGTCCTTGGATCACATCCAAGGTTAGGCTCATCACGGCCCTCTTCAAAAAGCAGACCATACCTCATAGGTGGTCTCGAGACTCTCTCGGATCTTCTAGGAGCTTGTATATCCTCCCTTGGCTCTTCGGGCGTGGGTTCTACAATTGTGGGTGTCTCTCGATGTGGGGACCCGGGCTCTAATTCTTTTTCTTGGGATTAAATGGATCATTATTCTAAAACAGGGGTCAATTTTTTTTCGTTTTTACATTTAATCAAATGTAATTAAACAAGCATCAATCTTTATTTAATTTTCAACATACAAACATAATATACATGTCTTAATCTGTATGTCCTCCACTAACCCGTATTAAAAGACAGTACATAAAAAAAAAGACAACTACTGGTCCATCTGCTACGCCCGTGATCTCCACGCTAACACCATCATCTCTGTCTCGACCCAGATCCTGCCCCACCTGTTGTTATGCACACATACAGACATAACAACAGCCGGAAAACCGGTGAGAACAAATCCCAGTATAAACATGTATACATGCATTAAAACAATCTAAAACATGAAACATGCTAATATGAATGTCATTCATATATAATCATGCAATGCGAGTCTAATCATGTCTAGACGCGACTCGACTAGAACTCTAGGGATCCCGTTGTGAATAAGACGTCATTGGCTGTCACCTACCCTACCAATCGAGGTGCTGTACGTCTTATTCCTAGACTTCGGCCTGATCTGTATCCACGTCTACAAAGGGGCGGTGATCTTCCCCTAAGCTGAGATATCGCCGAACATCTAGAAGTCTGCCTGATCTCCAGACTGTCCTATCTTAATGCATGAATTCATAATCTGTAAACAAGCATAATCATTCTAATGCAATGCCACATGATCTGTAAACAAAGCATAGCAAGATTTATATACAAGTTCTATAAACAAATCTATACACAATCATAATCATATCAAGATATAATCAATAAAACAAGTATGTGATTTTGGTTGGGAAACTCAAATGTGATCTCATTTGAGTCGCAAGTCCCCAAACAAAACATGTACTATACCTTTCGTCGCACAATCGCTGTCACGGTCGCCAAACTGAATCTGAAATGGAAATGTTGATATACAATCTATCAATCTCTAATCTAAATCAACACATATCCAAATCACTACGTGATATCGATACAATTTGACGGCATAACGACGTATATTCTTAACATCGGTCAATCCAAATCTCAACAGATATCAACATTATATCATCCTCAACTCATACTCAAATCCTATGCACAAAACCATATTCAAAATCGATACAATGTACTTCTACTATGCTGAATTTCATAATAATTGCATATGATATCTGTTCTTCGATCTGTTTACAAATATATCATGCTCAATACGTCAAGAACATAATATAACTATCATATTCCAATTCCTCTAACATCTAAATCGTGAAACTTGCTAGAATTAAGCAATACTTACATCACTTTGTAGCTTTCAAAGCAAGGAACACAATTCTTAACTCGGATTATGATTTGGATGGCTAAATCGTGAGATATCTAAATTCAAGAGCAAGAACTCTCCTTCTTCCTTAAGTTTCCCTTTTCTCTCCTTCTCTCGGCTGTGTCATCTGAGCAAGAAGGAAATGAAGCCATCTCTATATATACTTTGCATGATTTATAACACACGGCTTCGTCTTTTCATAACACGCAGCACCGCGGGTGCGGTCACACTAGGAGCGCGGGTGCGCCATGGCTTCGGCAGAACTTTTAATTTTTCACAAGTGATGACCGCGGGTGCGGTCATGTAAATACCGCGGGTGCGGTGTGGCTACGGGAATTCACTCATTTTCTGCCCGTTGCACCGCGGGTGCGGTGCTTGCCAGACCGCGGGTGCGGTCTTGCACAGCTAAAATTTCATATTTATCGCATCGTTTCGCCCCGTCTGTTCTTGCGTTTCATATTCAACTATCTACCAGAATCTTAGGCATTACACTCGAACTTCTTCGATTTCTATCATCTCTCCTTTTCTATTCAATAGAAATTCCTTTTCCAAAAAGGTTGCATTCCTAGAAACAAATACCTTTGTTTCTTGGGGATGATAGAAGTAATATCCAACAGAATTCTTTGGATATCCCACAAAGTAACATAAAATGGATCGACTATACAATTTATCTCCCACTACTTGCTTCACATAAGCAGGGCACCCCCATATTCTAAAATATGAATATTTGGGTGGCTTACCCATCCATATCTCATATGGTGTCTTATCAACTGCTTTTGTATGAACATTGTTCAACAACAGTGCCGCTGTCTCAAGCGCATATCCCCAAAAGGATGGCGGCAACTCCGTGAACCCCATCATAGACCGAACCATGTCCATCAAAGTCCGGTTACGACGCTCCGAAACACCATTCAACTGCGGTGTAGCGGGCGGAGTCCACTGCGAGAGAATCCCATTCTCCCTAAGATACTCTTGGAACTCGGCACTCAAGTACTCACCACCTCGATCCGATCGAAGTGTCTTGATGCTTCGTCCCAATTGCTTCTCTACTTCACTTCTGAATTCTTTGAACCTTTCAAAGGCTTCAGACTTGTATTTCATCAAATACACATACCCATACCTCGAAAAGTCATCGGTAAAGGTGATGAAGTAGGCATGTCCATGCTTAGTAGTGATGCTAAGCGGACCGCACACATCGGTATGGATCAAATCCAATAACCCTTTGGCTCGCTCCGCATGGCCCTTAAAGGGAATTTTGGTCATCTTTCCTTTTAGACAGGATTCACAAGTCCTGAGAGCATTAATATCGGACATATCAAACATGCCAACTCCCACTAGCTTGTTCATCCTTCTTAAGGAAATATGTCCTAATCGAGCATGCCATAATTGTGCCGAATTTAGAGTATCTTGTTTTCTCTTGTTTGTTGTTGTTATTGCTTGGACATTGTTTAGTGGAATATCTTTCAATTTTAAGTTATAGAGTTCGTTTTCAAGTTCCCCGGTACCAACTAAACATTCATTCTTGTAAATGTTGCAAACACCTTTTCTAAATAAACAAGAAAATCCATCTTTGTCCAACATAGAAATGGAAATAATGTTTTTCACCAAGTCGGGTACAAATAAAACATCTCTCAAAATTAACTTAAAATCATTGTTCAAAAGCAAGTAAACATCTCCTACGGCCTTGGCAGCAACCCTTGCTCCAATGCCCATCCTCAAAAAGGTCTCACCTTTTCTAAGCCTTCTACTTCTTCCCATCACCTTCAAATCATTACAGAGATGTGAGCCACAGCCGGTATCCAATACCCAAGAAGTAGAGTTAATTGAAATGTTTACTTCAATATAGAACATACCGTTTCCAGAACCCTTCTGGGCAAGATATTCCCTGCAGTTACGCCTCCAATGTCCAGGCTTCTTGCAGTAATGACAAACGTCAACAGTCTTGTTAGCCTTCACTAGTGTGGCTACCACAACGGGACTCGGAGCTTGTCTCTTCAAGGGCAAGTTCTTCTTGGGACGTTGGAAAGAACGCTTCTTCCTCTTCCCACGTGGATCATTCTTCGTACCAGATGAAGAACCCACATAAAGAACCGACTTCTCTTTCTTGATAGTGGACTCAAAAGTCATAAGCATGTTCACCAACTCCTCAAGGGTCGGCTCCATCTTGTTCATATTGAAATTCACCACAAAAGGATCAAATGAGCTAGGCAGCGATAACAGCAACACGTCGGTGGTCAACTCCGAAGGCAATATCAAATCCATGCCAACAAGCTTGTCCACGAGCCCAATCATCTTTAGGCCATGCTCATGGACCGAGGCACCATCTCGCATGCGCAAAGTGATTAGCTCCTTGACGGTAGCATGCCTAAGAGGCCGAGTCTGCTCACCAAAGAGCTCCTTGAGGTGCAAATGAATGTCAGCAGCACTCTTTGCACCCTCAAAACGCCTCTGCAGCTCATCATTCATAGAAGCCTGCATATAACACTTGGCCTTCAAGTCATGGTCACACCAATCCTTGTAGGTCTGCAATTCCTCAGGAGTGCAGTCAGTCGGAGCCTTATCAGGGGGCGACTCAGTCAGTGTATATGCAATCTTTTCCGAGTTCAAGACGATTTTCAGGTTTCTTAGCCAAGTGAAGTAGTTAGGTCCGGTTAACACATGTTTTTCGAGTATGACAGAAAGCGGATTGCGAATTGAAGACATCGTTAAATAGTACTTAAAAGTAAACAGATAAATGTTAATGACTATTTTAAAATATTTAGTAAGATATAAAGTATGGACTTTAACTTTATAAATGTTTACTCCCACTGTTTTGACATCTTTCACTACCCTCTAGTGAAAACGGGAAACTCCTTTCCTCAGTAGGTACGTAAGGTCCAATTAGCGAATTATGATCCCGAATAATATCAGCCAATCACAATTCCTAAAACGTAGTTTCCAATTGCATCACAATGCAACCCTCTACGTAAACTTTTGTCTCACGTTTGATTAGGACCCAATAATATGACGCCGTTCATCTTTACGTGTCAAGCCTTACCCATCGATGTTGAACCTTAATGGACGGTCGCCAAGAGTTCCCTCAATAATATGAGCCGAAGTCATGGGAGTTCCACGTAGTTCACATCACTATGTCAAATTGATCCAATATTATATATCTTGATCCAATCACTAACCGCCACGATTATAAACTAAATTAACAAAGTATACAAACACCTTTGTCTACTTTCCAATTAATTTATTTATAACCGAATTTCTTGTAAATCACCATTTACTATAAATAATTAAAGTCCAACTTAAATTATTTATTTCATGAGAAAATATTTGCAACTTTTGTAATTTTAAACTTAAGGGCCCAAAAACTCATTTTTCACCTAAAACGTTTTGGCCCATTTAAAATTCACAAATATGTTAGCCATCCAATGGCCCAACAACTCAAGGCCCATGACACTTGGATATTTCAAAACAACTTTTGAAAACCCTAGTCGTCATTGCCGTCGCCGGAGCTCCGTCGCCGGATTCCGGTAACAAAATTTTTTTTTTTTATTTTTAAAAGAGGGGCATTCGGGCAGCCCCTCGGGCTGCCCTTGCTGCCCGAAACGGGCAGCCCCTCGGGCAGCCCGAGCTGCCCGACACGGGCAGCAACATGCTGCCCGAAATTTCCCCAAAAAAGCCTTCGTATTTTGTTGCAAAAAATACACTAATGCGGTTAGAAATCGATCTCAACATAATATCTTGTATTTGCTACACAAAAACGTAACCATAGCTCGGATACCACTTGAAAGGGGATCGGTTACGGTGGCCGGAAACGTAACGGAAGCACAAAAAATTTCGATTTTAGCATATAAATTTCGGCCACCATGATTTTGTGTAGGAAATACAATAAAACACCAAAATGACATTCATAGTGTGTTTAGAAATAGTTACCTATCAACCTCTTAAGGTTGATGATGGCTCCAACCAAGTTGTGAACAACTTGGCTCTTGAATGGAATGAAGATCTACAAGCTTACTTGGACTCCTTTCTTTCCTTCAAAATTAGGCCCACCACTAGCAAACTAGAACCCCTCTTATTTTGCACTAGAAAAATAAAAGGATTTTTCAAAGAGAAGTATTTTTCTTCCTCAACACTTGAAGAGAAAAAGTGAGAGAAAACTTGAGAGAATGGTGTGTAATGTTTCGGCCATCATGCATGGAAAAGAGGGGAGGGAGACTTGTCTTGGAATTGCAAAAAGTAGAGACAAAAGTAGCATGCCAAGCCTTGATATTTGAAAAAGTTGTCTCCAACCCTTCACCTCCCATGCATGCATATTATATGGTTTATTATCAAAATAAAAAACCATGGACTAAATTTAATTATCGCAAACATATTTGAGACTAATTAAACATTACTTGAATTTACCCAAGTCCCACTAGTTAAATAATTAATTTAAATTGAGCTCTACAAGACTCAATATAATTTAATTAATTCAACACTTGAATTAATTTAATTATTTGGACTCTACTAGGTCCACTAATGTTTAATTAATTCAACACTTGAATTAATTTAGTTTAGTCCATAATAATGTTTATGAAAATCACAATTTTCAAATACATTATTCACTTGGCCAAATTTTAATTTAGGAACACTTCAATAAATTAAAATTTACGTTTCTCTCATAAAAGTCATACTTCTATTTTTCCTTACACTTATAAACTCCTTTATAAGCCGTTCAACACATTGAACTAATTTTACTTCTCAACGGGATCTAGAAAGCCAGCACTTGTGTGGCCCTCAATGGTTCATTGATACAACTAGCCGTGGGTTCACATCACCATGTGATTCGGACTAAACATGTCCTTATATGAGCATACCCCAATTGCTCCATTCTTACTTATCAACTCCTTGATAACAAGAACGTCAGAACTCAAGTCTGATGGTACCCAACCAATCATGTTAAACGCCTAGCAGCATCGCTTACATGATTCCCTAGGTATCAAATGATAGTGCCTGCAAGAACCATTCAATTATGGTTAGCGTACAGTACGGTCCCTTCAACTCATATATCCCGACCGATTCGACAACCATTGGTTTATCGAGAGTTGTCAATGAATCGATACTATGTGTCATGCCGTAGTTGCATCGATGGTGTAATCTATGAAACTCCTTTCATAATTACCACCATACTCTGATCAGAGATTTCATACTACATATACATGAAAACACATAGGATATCCATACCCGAAGGTAAGCGGTGAATCCCCGACTACAATGCATCGACTCCTATATGTTTCGACAGAACACCCAACCTTGCCACCTGATGACCCCTTGAGAGTCGGTAAACAAGCCAAAGTGCAATGCTAGCACATAGAGTCTCAATGTTGTCCCGGGTCATAAGGACTAATGGTGTACAACCATAAACTAGGACGTTTCCACTCGATAAGTGAGAACCACTTGGAAAGTTCTTTAATGGAGGGTTGTTCAGTGCACTCTTCCAGGAGCACCTATCTGCATGCTTGGACATCACAATGTCCCCTACCAATGAAACATGGTACTCACATCGCAGATACTAGTCTCTAACTCGAGCGGCCTATATCCTTCTTAGCGGTGGCTGAATCGACTAGGAACTGTTTAGAATATACAGTATTCCAAATATGAGTTTCATGATACTCATCATATGAGCATCTCATATTATTTCTACTATTTGTATATTCAAGGACTTTATCTATGCAACTAGCATGGGTATACAGATAAAGATGTGCCAAAATAATAATTTCAAATATAATTAAAATAAAGATCGTTTATACATAGAGTTTCATTGTGAACACTCGGCCAACACTTGGCTCGACGGGCACCTACTCTAACAGAAACTGCGTATCTGTAAGGCTCGAGAATTATCGGTTGTTATTGATGTGAGACCTGAAACGACGAGAATACATGATATTTAGATCAGAATTTGTAAAGCAGGGCCGAAGCCACACCGCACCCACGGTACAGGAAGGACCGCACCCGCGGTGCATTGACAGAAAATTTGTAAAATTGTGCGAACAGACATCGCACCCGCGGTAATAACATCACCGCACCCGCGGTCCAAGAATTTCAGAAAATGCAAGGGATGCCGTGAGCACAGCGCACCCGCACTGCTAGTGTACCGCACCCGCGGTCGTGCGTGTCAAATGAAAAATAAAGACACTTGTTCCTTGCCATGCAATACAAGGGTATGTGGCTTCATTTCCTTCCATTTTCAGTAGTAAGCACCGAGGGAGAATTCAGAAGAGAGTCCAAGGCTTCTTCCATCTCACAATTTATCTTTTGCAAGATTTAGCCATCCAAACTTGAATTCGAGTTCAGATTGGTACTCCTCTCAACCAAAGCTACAAGAGGATGTAAGTATTGTTCATTTCCAGCATGTTTCGAAAATTATGTGTTGGAAGAATTCAGATTTGACATAGATTATGTGTTCTTGATATACTAAGCATCGTAGAAACGTAAACGGATCGAATTTCAGACGCCGTATGCTATACGTTCGATTTTCCAGCATGTGTTGGATTGATAATATACAGATTACAGCATGTATATAGATGTTAGATGAGATGATGAGTTGATTGTGATTGAGTATGATGTTCTTGAGTTACCGGTATAAAAGAATTACGCCGTTATGCCGTCGAATTGCATTGAAACCGATGTTAGCGTTGTATATTGATTTGCTTGAGATGTATATGACTGAAGTGCACATTGTTTATGCCATTTCAGATTTGTATTGACTACTTGGTATTCGAGATTTCGGTTCGACACAGACTGTGCGACAAGAAAGGTATAATTCATGTGGTCACGGGATTGCACAACTCGATTCAAGATTTGAATGTTGAATACAGATTTGTATTCTACTACATGTTTAGATTTATATTCATGTTACTTGATTTATGCTTGTACATGATATTTACATTGCATGCATCCATGTTTTATACTGGGATATGTTCTCACCGGAGTTATCCGGCTGTTGTCGTGTCTGTATGTGTGCATGGCAACAGGTGGGGCAGGATCGGGGTCACGAGCTAGATGAGAGATGATGATAGCGTGGAGATCTCGGGCGTGGAAGATTCCTAGTGTTTCCTACTGGACTTGTAGCACTTATGTTTGTAGTTGTTATTGAACACTAGTGTATGTTTGTACGCACAGACTTGTATGTACATTACGTTGTTTAATTTCTATTGAGACATGTGATGCTTTCGTTAATACATTTAAATTAATGTTAAAAGCAAAATTTTGACCCACATTTTCGAACAAAGATCCAATTAAATCCCAAAAGAATAGAGTTAGAGCCCGGGTCCCCACAACAGGTGGTATCTGTGGGGACCCAGACGCTAATCATCTTGTTAATCATCACTGGGATGTAATTATCTATTCTGATAAACAGGGTCTAAAAATTCTTCTTTTTAAAATATAAACGCGGAAGGTAATGGCATCTAATAATATACATATCTGTATAAAATACATTTCAGTATTAACATACAATAATCTAATCTAAGGTTCAACTACTAAATTCAAGTAATAAAACCCAATCTACTGTAAGTCCGGAATCACCACGCTAACTCGTCTTCTCTCATCGTCATCTCGACCCTGATCCAGCCCCACCTGTTGTCATGCACACATACAAAACAAGACAACAGCCGGATAACTCCGGTGAGAATAAATCCCAGTATAAAACATGGTAAACATGTATATACATAAAATAATTCATGAAACATGCTGTTACGAATAAAATCGAAACATTAGATTTCATAAGCTATGAAATCTAATCACACAACAAGCATGCACTTCAAATCAACCAACCATGCATATAACCAATCTAAATCATAAAAACATGCTAGCACAATTGGAAGCAATAATGATGGGTCCTATGATCTAGGAACCACATCCATATAAGCATGCAGTCCTAATCAAATCACGTCTAGACTTGACTCGACTAGAACTCTAGGGATCCCGGGGTGAATAAGACGTCACTACCTACCCTCCAATCGGGGTAATGAACGTCCCATTCCTAGACTTCGGTCTGAGCTGTATCAACGGCGGCAATAAGAGTAATACCTACTCCTATGCTGAGATACACCGAAACGTCTAGATATTTGACAATGCCTGTCAAAGACTTTCCTATCTTAACTGCAATGAATAACAATCTGTAAACAAAGCATAATCATATTCATAACTGAATATCACAATTATCTTACCTGCTTGAATACAGATTCTATAATCAAAGCATAATCAGATAACAATATAAACAATAATCTAGTATGTGATTTTATTGAGAAACTCAAATTAATCTAATTTGAGTTATGCGTCCCGAATATCACATGAATTATACCTTTGTCTTCCTGATCTGATGAAGACGACGTCTCGAAGTCGAATCTGTTCATCCCTGATCTGAAACGACAATAACAAATACACTGTATCAATATGTAGTTCAAAACACAATCTGTTCTGATCAATACCCAATTCAGTACAAAATCTGATCACATCAACAATATCACGAGATAACAGAAACCAATACTGAATCTGATCAATCTGTACCAACTGATGTTTAGACGGCATAACACTACAGTCTTGTAACCCCGTCAGTCTTAACATCACAATTACACTACCAGAATTCCTAATAAATCTCAGTACAATCTATAACTTCAGTATCTGTACACTTCAACATGAATAACAGCATAATTCTGATAGCAATCTCAAGCAAATCAATTCTAAAATTCATAACAATTCCATAACCAATCTGTTTCTAAATCTGACTTCGATTCTACAATATCTACGGTAGTAAAACACCATATCTGAATCATATTCAATTCTGACAATATCATAAAATCAAATCTTGTCTAAACGTAATAAAACTTACGTCCTTGCGTAGCCTGCGTTGATAGTAACACAGTACCGAAGTCGGATTTCAATTCAGATAGACGGTTTACTCGCAAATTGATTTTGAAGAAAAAGAACAAAGCTTTCCCCCAAGCTTGTCGATATATACATCCGTAGCATGCATCAAGCCAAGTGGCTCACCTTTCAAGTTGCACGTCGCTCGCTAGGGCGGTCAAAACCTACCGCTAGGGCGAGTAACTCTCGGCCCTCGCAATTCCAAGCAGCCTCGCTCGGGCGGTCAAAACCTTCCGCCCGGGCGAGTGATTCTCGGCCCTCTTCTCCTAGGCAGACTCGCTCGGGCGGTCAAAAACGTCCGCCCGGGCGAGTCACTTTCGCCCAACATCCTAGTTCTCTCAATTTAATCAGAATTTGGCCCGGTTAAATTCATGTCCATACAAAATCAATAATCTCAGATTAACCTTCTATAAATTCTTGGGCATTACATTTCTCCCCCTCTTAGATCTGAGTTCGTTTTCGAACTCACCAATCATCAAACCAAATCTGTCAGAAGAAATATATGACAGAGTTTAACATCCAAACTCATTTCACTAGCCGAATCAATCCCATATTACTGGCTATACAACACCTGTATACGCCAATTGCAATTTATAACAAAGCAATACCACCTGTAGTTGCTATTCCATCTTCGGCTCCCAATACCAATCGTCATCATCCGACATTGGTTTCCTACATCTATTTCTTCTGCACTATCTTGATAACTAGTGTTAACATCCAGCACTAGAGTTCTATCAATATCTTTCAATATCTGAATACTACACGCTGACTACCTGTCAATCTGTAACACGTCTGAGAGAAAAAGGCTTATGATATAATTTATCACAAAAGTAATAGAAATGTACTCCCATTTCTATTCAGGAGTATATTAAGTCGGTAATCATCTTCTGATTCCTAGCTTTCTGGCTTCGTTTGTTAGCAATTCAGACATATCAGTACCATTTCTACCAACCTTATAACATAAATTGCTGTTCCAACTGATCTCATCTGTCTATACCAACATTATCTGTTCGAATATCATACATTCTGAACCATCTGAATGAAAACTGAATCCCCTATGGTGCATTTCTGACACTACTTGAGACTTCAGATTCGAACTATCCGGTATAAACAAATAGTTACTAATATAAAATAATGAAAAATACCTACCTTGCATTCGGCTCTGACTATCCATATCAAAGCTGAAAACAATTCTGAAACATTCTGATATCAAACAATAACCAAACCCATAGAAAACGCAAACTCATACAGACGTTATATTGATCTGATCAACAAAATACAGGTCTGAAAATTCTGATCACCGTTCGGAACTACAGTATTGTCCACAACAACTCTGATACAATTGGAACTGCATAGTATCACACACTGAATAATACTTACAATAACATCAACTCAAACTCAGAATAGAAATGTCCTATGCTGATCTAGTGAGTTTAAGAAAACTCATAACATAATAGATTCTGGCTGGCTGACCAATCTTCATACTGTCCAGATCAACTGCTATATTTCATCTGCAAATAGAATATACTCCCAACCAATATAAGATGTCTCAAATACTGATTTAGAATCATAACAATACTCAGCAGATGTAAAGTAATACAAGAAAAAGATAATCAGAATAAGATAATCTGTCCAAATCAGATAAGGAAGTTCTGACATATCTGACATTCTGCTAATTCTGACATTCCTGATACCACATAGTCTGAATAGAAACCTGTATCAATAACTGCATTCGGATCCATACCTGACCCATTGCTGTATACAATAATCACAGTTCTCGGAATATTTAACCCAATCTTCAAATATTCAATATAAACAATCAGATGCTATGGATATATCCCGGAATCATAGATATAACAAGCATAATTCTTCAAAATACCCCTGAACACATAATCTGTCAATCTAGAAACAGAACTAAAATGTCTTCAAGAGAACTATACAATCAACTGGATTCTTTAGCCCATACTTTAATCAGTCAATTCTTTCATTTTCTCTGATAGAGAACCCATCTGACATCTTATCTAAGCAAACACCAGTCAATTATGATATTACTATCAAATTTTAGGCTCGATTTCAGTGGATCTACTGAATACATAAGGATACCATCTGTTCCTTTCTGTAATAATCGAGTCATAACAGTACAATGATCTAAGGAATTCTAGATCTAGAATCCTAATTTCTCAACTAGATCCAATCTTAATCTTACCATTTCTGGAACACATTCTACGATATTTCTGTACTTGTTTAGCAATACATGTCAATAATGAAATCGAAATCATATAACACAAGTACATCATAATCTAACCCAATCCCGGGTTCATCTCACTGTAGTATATAACATGTCACAGAGATCTCTGATATCAACATATTCCTCAACAACCAAGGAATCAATACTACAGTATACACAGACCCCACAAATATAGCATATCACCATGCTACTCAATCACAGATACTCATGAAGAATGCATTAGTACCCATCAATACGTATGCAATATATCATAAAAGAGTAGTACCTGTTGTAAATTCTGGGTCTGTTCTTCTGTCATTACCACCAATGACTTTGCTCTTTAAGATCTTCGAAAATGTTTCTAAGGGCAAACTTTAGCAAAGTGTCCCGTCTGCTTACAGATATTGCACTTCCCAAGCACTCCCTGACATTGTTCTGTGGAGTGTCTCCCTCCACAAGTCCTGCAATACACTCCGGTATAGCTAGGACCAGGACTGCTAGAACTAGAGGAATCACTTCCTAACTTCTTGAACTGTTTCTTTTGAATTCTCAATGGTTCTTTTTCCTTACCACTACGACTGCCAATCTCTATTCTGGAAGGCAGTTGCTGTGCAGTCTGTTCTGGAAGAACATATAATGCTCCCGGTTGTCCTATCAGAACCGTTTCCGCTCTTTTAGCTCTATTCAAGGTATCCGCAAAATTACTCGATTGCTTTACATTTACCAACGTGCGTATTTCTGGATTCAATCCTTGAATGAACTGGCTAGACATAGCATCATCATTTCTAGCCACAAGAGGAGCAAAACGTAGAAGTGTGAAGAACTGTGCCAAGTATTCATCAACACTCAAAAGACCCTGTCTCAGGTTTGCAAATTCTGCACTTCTATCCTGTCTATATGAGGTAGGGAAGAATCTTTGATAAAATTCAAATCTAAAGGTCTTCCACGTGATCACTGAACGACTCTGCTCTAAGGCTCCTTTGGTGAGTAACCACCATCTTCTAGCAGTCTCTTGCAACTGGTTCTCAATAAGCCTAATTCTACACTCATCTGTGAAATTCAGGAATTCAAATAACATTTCTGTCTCCTCTAGCCATTTCTCACAATCTACTGACATCTCAGTTCCCTTCAGAATTGGCGGTTGAAACGACTGAAACCTCTGTAACTGTGTTTCCATCTGAATTTCTGCCACATCTATCTGAGATTCTGTTCTATCTGTCTGATCATATGACGTACTGCCTTTTTCTGGAATTCTGCGGGGAGCTATATCAGATTACCAAAAACATTAGTAACCCAATAATACAATGCTGTGCCAATCTTTTCTGATCATGATCATCTTACTGCTGATCATGAATCCGATCTGATTCATACTCAAGAATACATAATACCAATTTAAATCAAATAGTCAGGTAGCCATGTATCTTAAAGCAGTAACACATAGTCTCATGCTAGCACACAATGTCAATCACCATGAAAATCAATCTCATGCTAGCACAGACATGCAAGGAAAGAAAATTCATCTACCCCGCTCATTCTCTTCTATCTTAATCTGAGTCAGTCTAAAAGATCTATCAGTTCTTACCATCTCAATCTAAAAGATCTATCTCTAAAGGAACTATCGCTAAAGGAACTATCGCTAAAGGAACTATCGGCTCTACGAACCTTCAGCTCTAGAACCTAAGGCTCTGATACCACCTGTTGTGGGGACCCGGACGCTAATCATCTTCTTAATCATCACTGGGATGAAATTATCTATTCTGATAAACAGGGTCTAAAAATTCTTCTTTTTAAAATATAAACGCAGAAGGTAATGTCATCTAATAATATACATATCTGTATAAAATACATTTCAGTATTAACATACAATAATCTAATCTAAGGTTCAACTACTAAATTCAAGTAATAAAACCCAATCTACTGTAAGTCCGGAATCACCACGCTAACTCGTATTCTCTCATCGTCATCTCGACCCTGATCCAGCCCCACCTGTTGTCATGCACACATACAAAACAAGACAACAGCCGGATAACTCCGGTGAGAATAAATCCCAGTATAAAACATGGTAAACATGTATATACATAAAATAATTCATGAAACATGCTGTTACGAATAAAATCGAAACATTAGATTTCATAAGCTATGAAATCTAATCACACAACAAGCATGCACTTCAAATCAACCAACCATGCATATAACCAATCTAAATCATAAAAACATGCTAGCACAATTGGAAGCAATAATGATGGGTCCTATGATCTAGGAACCACATCCATATAAGCATGCAGTCCTAATCAAATCACGTCTAGACTTGACTCGACTAGAACTCTAGGAATCCCGGGGTGAATAAGACGTCACTACCTACCCTCCAATCGGGGTAATGAACGTCCCATTCCTAGACTTCGGTCTGAGCTGTATCAACGGCGGCAATAAGAGTAATACCTACTCCTATGCTGAGATACACCGAAACGTCTAGATATTTGACAATGCCTGTCAAAGACTTTCCTATCTTAACTGCCATGAATAACAATCTGTAAACAAAGCATAATCATATTCATAACTGAATATCACAATTATCTTACCTGCTTGAATACAGATTCTATAATCAAAGCATAATCAGATAACAATATAAACAATAATCTAGTATGTGATTTTATTAGGAAACTCAAATTAATCTAATTTGAGTTATGCGTCCCGAATATCACATGAATTATACCTTTGTCTTCCTGATCTGATGAAGACGGCGTCTCGAAGTCGAATCTGTTCATCCCTGATCTGAAACGACAATAACAAATACACTGTATCAATATGTAGTTCAAAACACAATATGTTCTGATCAATACCCAATTCAGTACAAAATCTGATCACATCAACAATATCACGAGATAACAGAAACCAATACTGAATCTGATCAATCTGTACCAACTGATGTTTAGACGGCATAACACTACAGTCTTGTAACCCCGTCAGTCTTAACATCACAATTACACTACCAGAATTCCTAATAAATCTCAGTACAATCTATAACTTCAGTATCTGTACACTTCAACATGAATAACAACATAATTCTGATAGCAATCTCAAGCAAATCAATTCTAAAATTCATAACAATTCCATAACCAATCTGTTTCTAAATCTGACTTCGATTCTACAATATCTACGGTAGTAAAACACCATATCTGAATCATATTCAATTCTGACAATATCATAAAATCAAATCTTGTCTAAACGTAATAAAACTTACGTCCTTGCGTAGCCTGCGTTGATAGTAACACAGTACCGAAGTCGGATTTCAATTCTGATAGACGGTTTACTCGCAAATTGATTTTGAAGAAAAAGAACAAAGCTTTCCCCCAAGCTTGTCGATTTCCTTCTGATAAACTATTGCATGTAAGTATATATATATATATATATATATACATCCGTAGCATGCATCAAGCCAAGTGGCTCACCTTTCAAGTTGCACGTCGCTCGCTAGGGCGGTCAAAACCTACCGCTAGGGCGAGTAACTCTCGGCCCTCGCAATTCCAAGCAGCCTCGCTCGGGCGGTCAAAACCTTCCGCCCGGGCGAGTGATTCTCGGCCCTCTTCTCCTAGGCAGACTCGCTCGGGCGGTCAAAAACGTCCGCCCGGGCGAGTCACTTTCGCCCAACATCCTAGTTCTCTCAATTTAATCAGAATTTGGCCCGGTTAAATTCATGTCCATACAAAATCAATAATCTCAGATTAAACTTCTATAAATTCTTGGGCATTACATTTCTCCCCCTCTTAGATCTGAGTTCGTCCTCGAACTCACCAATCATCAAACCAAATCTGTCAGAAGAAATATATGACAGAGTTTAACATCCAAACTCATTTCACTAGCCGAATCAATCCCATATTACTGGCTATACAACACCTGTATACGCCAATTGCAATTTATAACAAAACAATACCACCTGTAGTTGCTATTCCATCTTCGGCTCCCAATACCAATCGTCATCATCCGACATTGGTTTCCTACATCTATTTCTTCTGCACTATCTTGATAACTAGTGTTAACATCCAGCACTAGAGTTCTATCAATATCTTTCAATATCTGAATACTACACGCTGACTACCTGTCAATCTGTAACACGTCTGAGAGAAAAAGGCTTATGATATAATTTATCACAAAAGTAATAGAAATGTACTCCCATTTCTATTCAGGAGTATATTAAGTCGGTAATCATCTTCTGATTCCTAGCTTTCTGGCTTCGTTTGTTAGCAATTCAGACATATCAGTACCATTTCTACCAACCTTATAACATAAATTGCTGTTCCAACTGATCTCATCTGTCTATACCAACATTATCTGTTCGAATATCATACATTCTGAACCATCTGAATGAAAACTGAATCCCCTATGGTGCATTTCTGACACTACTTGAGACTTCAGATTCGAACTATCCGGTATAAACAAATAGTTACTAATATAAAATAATGAAAAATACCTACCTTGCATTCGGCTCTGACTATCCATATCAAAGCTGAAAACAATTCTGAAACATTCTGATATCAAACAATAACCAAACCCATAGAAAACGCAAACTCATACAGACGTTATATTGATCTGATCAACAAAATACAGGTCTGAAAATTCTGATCACCGTTCGGAACTACAGTATTGTCCACAACAACTCTGATACAATTGGAACTGCATAGTATCACACACTGAATAATACTTACAATAACATCAACTCAAACTCAGAATAGAAATGTCCTATGCTGATCTAGTGAGTTTAAGAAAACTCATAACATAATAGATTCTGGCTGGCTGACCAATCTTCATACTGTCCAGATCAACTGCTATATTTCATCTGCAAATAGAATATACTCCCAACCAATATAAGATGTCTCAAATACTGATTTAGAATCATAACAATACTCAGCAGATGTAAAGTAATACAAGAAAAAGATAATCAGAATAAGATAATCTGTCCAAATCAGATAAGGAAGTTCTGACATATCTGACATTCTGCTAATTCTGACATTCCTGATACCACATAGTCTGAATAGAAACCTGTATCAATAACTGCATTCGGATCCATACCTAACCCATTGCTGTATACAATAATCACAGTTCTCGGAATATTTAACCCAATCTTCAAATATTCAATATAAACAATCAGATGCTATGGATATATCCCGGAATCATAGATATAACAAGCATAATTCTTCAAAATACCCCTGAACACATAATCTGTCAATCTAGAAACAGAACTAAAATGTCTTCAAGAGAACTATACAATCAACTGGATTCTTTAGCCCATACTTTAATCAGTCAATTCTTTCATTTTCTCTGATAGAGAACCCATCTGACATCTTATCTAAGCAAACACCAGTCAATTATGATATTACTATCAAATTTTAGGCTCGATTTCAGTGGATCTACTGAATACATAAGGATACCATCTGTTCTTTTCTGTAATAATCGAGTCATAACAGTACAATGATCTAAGGAATTCTAGATCTAGAATCCTCATTTCTCAACTAGATCAAATCTTAATCTTACCATTTCTGGAACACATTCTACGATATTTCTGTACTTGTTTAGCATTACATGTCAATAATGAAATCGAAATCATATAACACAAGTACATCATAATCTAACCCAATCCCGGGTTCATCTCACTGTAGTATATAACATGTCACAGAGATCTCTGATATCAACATATTCCTCAACAACCAAGGAATCAATACTACAGTATACACAGACCCCACAAATATAGCATATCACCATGCTACTCAATCACAGATACTCATGAAGAATGCATTAGTACCCATCAATACGTATGCAATATATCATAAAAGAGTAGTACCTGTTGTAAATTCTGGGTCTGTTCTTCTGTCATTACCACCAATGACTTTGCTCTTTAAGATCTTCGAAAATGTTTCTAAGGGCAAACTTTAGCAAAGTGTCCCGTCTGCTTACAGATATTGCACTTCCCAAGCACTCCCTGACATTGTTCTGTGGAGTGTCTCCCTCCACAAGTCCTGCAATACACTCCGGTATAGCTAGGACCAGGACTGCTAGAACTAGAGGAATCACTTCCTAACTTCTTGAACTGTTTCTTTTGAATTCTCAATGGTTCTTTTTCCTTACCACTACGACTGCCAATCTCTATTCTGGAAGGCAGTTGCTGTGCAGTCTGTTCTGGAAGAACATATAATGCTCCCGGTTGTCCTATCAGAACCGTTTCCGCTCTTTTAGCTCTATTCAAGGTATCCGCAAAATTACTCGATTGCTTTACATTTACCAACGTGCGTATTTCTGGATTCAATCCTTGAATGAACTGGCTAGACATAGCATCATCATTTCTAGCCACAAGAGGAGCAAAACGTAGAAGTGTGAAGAACTGTGCCAAGTATTCATCAACACTCAAAAGACCCTGTCTCAGGTTTGCAAATTCTGCACTTCTATCCTGTCTATATGAGGTAGGGAAGAATCTTTGATAAAATTCAAATCTAAAGGTCTTCCACGTGATCACTGAACGACTCTGCTCTAAGGCTCCTTTGGTGAGTAACCACCATCTTCTAGCAGTCTCTTGCAACTGGTTCTCAATAAGCCTAATTCTACACTCATCTGTGAAATTCAGGAATTCAAATAACATTTCTGTCTCCTCTAGCCATTTCTCACAATCTACTGACATCTCAGTTCCCTTCAGAATTGGCGGTTGAAACGACTGAAACCTCTGTAACTGTGTTTCCATCTGAATTTCTGCCACATCTATCTGAGATTCTGTTCTATCTGTCTGATCATATGACGTACTGCCTTTTTCTGGAATTCTGCGGGGAGCTATATCTGATTACCAAAAACATTAGTAACCCAATAATACAATGCTGTGCCAATCTTTTCTGATCATGATCATCTTACTGCTGATCATGAATCCGATCTGATTCATACTCAAGAATACATAATACCAATTTAAATCAAATAGTCAGGTAGCCATGTATATTAAAGCAGTAACACATAGTCTCATGCTAGCACACAATGTCAATCACCATGAAAATCAATCTCATGCTAGCACAGACATGCAAGGAAAGAAACTTCATCTACCCCGCTCATTCTCTTCTATCTTAATCTGAGTCAGTCTAAAAGATCTATCAGTTCTTACCATCTCAATCTAAAAGATCTATCTCTAAAGGAACTATCGCTAAAGGAACTATCGCTAAAGGAACTATCGGCTCTAGGAACCTTCAGCTCTAGAACCTAAGGCTCTGATACCACCTGTTGTGGGGACCCGGACGCTAATCATCTTCTTAATCATCACTGGGATGTAATTATCTATTCTGATAAACAGGGTCTAAAAATTCTTCTTTTTAAAATATAAACGCGGAAGGTAATGGCATCTAATAATATACATATCTGTATAAAATACATTTCAGTATTAACATACAATAATCTAATCTAAGGTTCAACTACTAAATTCAAGTAATAAAACCCAATCTACTGTAAGTCCGGACTCACCACGCTAACTCGTCTTCTCTCATCGTCATCTCGACCCTGATCCAGCCCCACCTGTTGTCATGCACACATACAAAACAAGACAACAGCCGGATAACTCCGGTGAGAATAAATCCCAGTATAAAACATGGTAAACATGTATATACATAAAATAATTCATGAAACATGCTGTTACGAATAAAACCGAAACATTAGATTTCATAAGCTATGAAATCTAATCACACAACAAGCATGCACTTCAAATCAACCAACCATGCATATAACCAATCTAAATCATAAAAACATGCTAGCACAATTGGAAGCAATAATGATGGGTCCTATGATCTAGGAACCACATCCATATAAGCATGCAGTCCTAATCAAATCACGTCTAGACTTGACTCGACTAGAACTCTAGGGATCCCGGGGTGAATAAGACGTCACTACCTACCCTCCAATCGGGGTAATGAACGTCCCATTCCTAGACTTCGGTCTGAGCTGTATCAACGGCGGCAATAAGAGTAATACCTACTCCTATGCTGAGATACACCGAAACGTCTAGATATTTGACAATGCCTGTCAAAGACTTTCCTATCTTAACTGCAATGAATAACAATCTGTAAACAAAGCATAATCATATTCATAACTGAATATCACAATTATCTTACCTGCTTGAATACAGATTCTATAATCAAAGCATAATCAGATAACAATATAAACAATAATCTAGTATGTGATTTTATTGGGAAACTCAAATTAATCTAATTTGAGTTATGCGTCCCGAATATCACATGAATTATACCTTTGTCTTCCTGATCTGATGAAGACGACTTCTCGAAGTCGAATCTGTTCATCCCTGATCTGAAACGACAATAACAAATACACTGTATCAATATGTAGTTCAAAACACAATCTGTTCTGATCAATACCCAATTCAGTACAAAATCTGATCACATCAACAATATCACGAGATAACAGAAACCAATACTGAATCTGATCAATCTGTACCAACTGATGTTTAGACGGCATAACACTACAGTCTTGTAACCCCGTCAGTCTTAACATCACAATTACACTACCAGAATTCCTAATAAATCTCAGTACAATCTATAACTTCAGTATCTGTACACTTCAACATGAATAACAGCATAATTCTGATAGCAATCTCAAGCAAATCAATTCTAAAATTCATAACAATTCCATAACCAATCTGTTTCTAAATCTGACTTCGATTCTACAATATCTACGGTAGTAAAACACCATATCTGAATCATATTCAATTCTGACAATATCATAAAATCAAATCTTGTCTAAACGTAATAAAACTTACGTCCTTGCGTAGCCTGCGTTGATAGTAACACAGTACCAAAGTCGGATTTCAATTCAGATAGACGGTTTACTCGCAAATTGATTTTGAAGAAAAAGAACAAAGCTTTCCCCCAAGCTTGTCGATTTCCTTCTGATAAACTATTGCATGTAAGTATATATATATATATATATATATATATATATATATATATATATATATATATATATATATATATATATATATATATACATCCGTAGCATGCATCAAGCCAAGTGGCTCACCTTTCAAGTTGCACGTCGCTCGCTAGGGCGGTCAAAACCTACCGCTAGGGCGAGTAACTCTCGGCCCTCGCAATTCCAAGCAGCCTCGCTCGGGCGGTCAAAACCTTCCGCCCGGGCGAGTGATTCTCGGCCCTCTTCTCCTAGGCAGACTCGCTCGGGCGGTCAAAAACGTCCGCCCGGGCGAGTCACTTTCGCCCAACATCCTAGTTCTCTCAATTTAATCAGAATTTGGCCCGGTTAAATTCATGTCCATACAAAATCAATAATCTCAGATTAACCTTCTATAAATTCTTGGGCATTACAGTATCAGAGCCGTAGGTTCTGTAGACTGAGATAGAATAGAATGAGCGGGGTAGATCGAGTCATCTTCCTTGCTTTTGAGATGCTAGCATGCTTTATTGCTTTCCCTATTATATGTTGTATCGTATCTGAATTGATTTACAGCATTTCAAGCCTGAATCAGAACTGATTCTCGATCAGAGGTTATGATCAGAGGAGGGCTGAGACAGATGATATTGATTATGTACTAATCAGTTTGATAATCAGATTTATGCCGCCTAGACGAGTGCCACAGCCAGAGCAGGGTAGCACATCAGGTGTACAGATGGACGTCACCGCTACACCGATGGAGACTTTATTGAAGAGATTCCAGTCTTTCCATCCGCCTACCCTGAAGGGCACAGAGAGTGCAGTAGAGTGCGAGAGCTGGCTTGATGATATCGAGTTGTTGTTTGAGTCTTTGGCATAAACTGATGAGCGACGTGTGAAACTGATAGGGCATCAGATGCAGGAGGTTGCAAAGAGCTGGTGGTTGACGACGAAGAGAGCCTTGGAGCACCGAGGCATTGATATCACGTGGAAAGTCTTCAAAGATGAATTCTATCAGCGCTTCTTTCCCGTCTCCTACCGAAAAGATAAGGGAGCTGAATTCGCAAATCTGAAGCAAGGACAGTGGAACATCGAGGAGTATGTTGCTAAATTTTCTGCATTGCTACGATTTGCACCGCATGTGGCCGGGAACGACGAGGCAGTGGCCGATCAGTTCATTAACGGGTTGAACCCAGATGTCTTTACTTTGGTGAACACGGGACGGCCTAGTACTTTTTCAGAGGCACTGAACCGAGCGAAGGGAGCAGAGGCTGGCTTGATCAGGCAGCGAGGGGCTTCCTACGGTGTTCAGGGGCAGAGATCGCCGCAGTCCACGACCGTACAGTTTTCACCACCTCCTCCTCGTTTCGATAGTGGATCTAGTGGTAGTGGCAAGAAGGAATTTCTGAAGGCTAAGGGCAGACAGTTTAAGAAGTCCGGGAGTAGTTCATCGAGTTCGAGTGGATCTCGACAGAGAGGTCAGGGTTCAGATTACAGTGGCGTATATTGTAGCTCGTGTGGAGGACGACATGCGACGGAGCAGTGTCAAGGAGTTATGGGACGCTGCAACATCTGTAGGCAACAGGGACATTTCGCCAGAGTTTGTCCCCAGAGAGGTGCACAACGATTCCAGAACACCGGATCATCAGCACCAGCGCCACAGATGGAGAGACAGGCATCTTCTGTACACTCCTTCCAGCCACCCTCTACACAGACCCAGCAGAGACCAGGAGGTAGTCAGACTGTGAGTCAGCCTCCCCGACAGCAGGCACGTGTCTTTGCCCTGACAGAGGAGCAGGCGCAGGAGGCGCCAGATGACGTCATTGCAGGTAACTGTTTTCTTTACGGTTATCCTGCATATGTGTTGATAGACACAGGGGAATCTCATACATTTATAGCTGAACATTTTGCATTGAGACATTCATTGCCTGTTGAGTCGTTGTCGACAGTAGTGTCTATAGCTTCTCCGTTGGGAAGTGGTTTGATATCTGTGACTACTGTTAGACACTGTATGCTTCAGTTTGAGGGGCATGAGATTGATCTTGATTGTGTAGTACTTGGTTTAGCTGATTTTGACTGTATAATTGGTATAGACATGTTAACCAGTACAGGGCCACGGTAGATTGTTTCCACAAAATTGTCAGATTCAGACCTGAAATGACAGAGGAGTGGAAATTTTACGGCAAGGGTTCCAGATCTCGGATTCCCTTAGTATCTGCTCTGACTATGAGTAGACTGCTTCAGAGAGGAGCAGAGGGCTTTCTCGTATATTCAGTAGATTTACTGAAGTCGAACCCAGCATTGGCAGATTTGCCAGTGGTTTGCGAGTTTGCAGATGTTTTTCCTGATGAGATTCCAAGGTTGCCTCCAGTTCGAGAGGTTGATTTCAGCATAGATCTTATGCCTGGTTCTGTTCCTATTTCGAGAGCTCCGTATAGGATGGCGCCGATAGAGCTGAAAGAGTTGAAAGCACAGTTGGAGGATCTTCTGTCCAAGGGATATATCAGACCCAGTGTATCTCCTTGGGGTGCTCCGGTGCTTTTTGTCAGAAAGAAAGATGGTTCGATGCGACTGTGTATTGTTATTTTGTAAAGATGTTTAAAGAAATGTATTTTGAAACTCCTTCCATATTTTAAAGAAAATTTTAATTTCCGCTGTGTATTTTATTTAAGAGGGCAGAGGTGTCACAGAAGCTATAGACACTACCGTAGACATCGACTCAACAGGCAATGAATGTCTCAATGCAAAATGTTCAGAGAGGAATGTATGAGATGCACCTGTGTCTATCAACACATATGCAGGATAACCGCAAGGAAAACAGTTACCTGCAATGACGTCATCTGGTGCCTCTTGCGCCTGTTCCTCTGTTAGCGCAAATACCCTAGCCTGCTGTCGGGGAGGTTGACTTACTGTCTGACTACCTCCTGGTCTCTGCTGGGTCTGTGTAGATGGTGGCTGGAAGGAGTGTACAGAGGATGCCTGTCTCTCCATCTGTGGCAGTGGTGCTGATGACCCTGCACTCTGGAATCATTGTGCACCTTTCTGGGGACAAACTCTGGCGAAGTGTCCCTGTTGCCTACAGATGTTGCAGCGTCCCATAACTCCTTGACACTGGTCCGTGGCATGTCGCCCTCCGCACGAACTACAGTATACGCCACTATAATCTGACCCCTGACCTCTCTGTCGAGATCCACTTGAGCTCGATGAACTACTCCCAGATTTCTTAAACTGCTTGCCCTTAGCCTTCAGAAATTCTTTCTTGCCACTGCTACTATATCCACTATCGAAGCAAGGAGGAGGTGGTGGAAACTGTACGGTAGTAGGCTGTGGCGGTCTCTGCCCCTGAACACCGTAGGAAGTCCCTCGCTGCCTGATCAAGCCAGCCTCTGCTCCCTTCGCTCGGTTCAGTGCCTCTGAAAAAGTATTAGGCCGGCCCGTGTTCACCAAGGTAAAGACATCTGGATTTAACCCATTGATGAACTGATCGGCCACTGCCTCGTCGTTCCCTGCCACAGGCGGTGCAAATCGTAGCAATGCAGAAAATTTTGCAACATACTCCTCGATGTTCCACTGTCCCTGTCTCAAATTTGCAAATTCAGTTCCTTTATCTTTTCGGTAGGAGACGGGGAAGAAGTGCTGATAGAACTCATCTTTGAAAACTTTCCACGTAATGTCAATGCCTCGGTGCTCCAAGGCTCTCTTCGCAGTCAACCACCAGCTCTTTGCAACCTCTTGCAGCTGATGCCGTATCAATTTCACACGTCGCTCATCAGTGTATGCCAAAGACTCAAACAACATTTCGATATCATCAAGCCTGCTCTCGGACTCTACTGCACTCTCTGTGCCCTTCAGCTTAGGAGGATGGAAAGACTGAAACCTCTTCAATAAGGTCTCCATCGGCGTAGTTGTAACATCCATCTGTGCACCTGATGTGCTACCCTGATCTGGCTGTGGTATACGTCTAGGCGGCATAAATTTGATTATCAAACTGATTAGTACACAATAAATATCATCTGTCTCAGCCCTCCTCTGATCATATACCTCTGATCGAGAATCGGTTCTGATTCAGGCTTGACAAGTATATGCTGTAAATCAATTCTAATACAATACAACAGATAATAGGGAAAGCAATAAATCATGATAGCACATCAAAAGCAAGGAAGATGACTCGATCTACCCCGCTCATTCTATTCTATCTCAGTCTACAAAACCTACTGCTCTGATACCACCTGTTGTGGGGACCCGGGCTCTAACTCAATTCTTTTGGGATTTATTGGATCTTTGCTCGAAAATGTGGGTCAAAATTTTGCTTTTAACATTAAATCAAATGTATACTCAAATCGTAACACGTCTTTTATAATAATTAAACAACATCAGGTACATACAAGTCTATTTGTACAAGCATACACTAATACTCCAATACCAACTACAAACATAAATTGTACAAGTCTAGTAGGACAACCCTAGAAATCTTCAACGTCCGAGATCTCCACGCTATCATCAATCTCTCATCTAGCTCGAGACCCAGATCCTGCCCCACCTGTTGCCATGCACACATACAGACACGACAACAGCCGGATAACTCCGGTGAGAACAAATCCCAGTATAAAACATGGATGTATGCAATGTAATTAAATCAAGTACAAAGGCATAGCATATGTCAACTAACATGAATTATAATCTAAAACATGTAAAAGAATACAAATCTGTATTCAACATTTATATCTTGACTCGACTCATTTCTAATCTAGGGATCCCGGTGTGAATAAGACGGTCTGTCACCTACCCATCCACTCGGGGTGACGGTACATCTTATTCCTAGACTTCGGTCAACTCTGTATCGAGGGTCTACACATAGAGGAAATCTACTACTATGCGTCGATACACCGAAACGTCTAGTTTTGGCCAATCTGCCAATGTATCCTATCTCAGGACTCGAATATAAATCAATAAACAAGACATTACATAATTAAATGTAATAACAATCTAGTATGTGATTTAGGGAAACTCGTATCAAATCTGAATCGAGTTGTGCAATCCCGTGACCACATGAATTATACCTTTCTTGTCGAACAATCGGTCGTAGACGAATTCTCGAATTCAATGTAGCCAATACCAATCTGAAATGGAAATGTGTAGACACATTCTATCAATATACATCTCAATCAACTCAATGTACAAATCTGTAATTGATTTCAATACAATTCAACGGCGTAACGACGTAGTTTCGCGATACCGATAACTCAATCTCAACATATATCAATAATATACAGTCCTCAACTCATCATCATCATCATAAGCATAGGACCATACTCAAAATCTGTATCACTTCAATCTACACATGCTTGGAACCAACAACCGTAGCATATAACATCCGTTTCTTGATCAGGTTGCGAATATATCATGCTCAATACCCCAAGAATACAATATAACTAACATATTACAATTTCTCCAACACCTATAATTCGAAACATGTTGGAATTACATAAAATTTACATCACCTTGTAGCGTCGATGCAAGGAACACAAATCTTAACTCGGAATATAATTCGGATGGCTAAATCATTCAAACTTCCAAGTTAAAGATCAAAAGAAATGAAAGCTTTCTCCCTGAATTCTCTCGACTCTCAAATGGTGAAGTGCAAGGAAATGAAGACACATAATCAATATTGCATGGTTTATAACACATGGTTTATTCTTCAAAGGCCACGCATGACCGCAGGTACGGTAACTCAGGAGCGCGGTTGCGCTGTGCTCACGGCGAGTTCTTCCAAAAGTGCAGCACCTAGACCGCGGGTGCGGTCACACCACCGCGGGTGCGGTCTTGCTTGCAGCGCGGGTGCGGTCTTGCTTCGGATATATTCACCAACTTTCTATCTAAACACCGCGGGTGCGGTCTTGTCTGAGGCGCAGGTGCGGTGTGGCTTCGACCTTTCCTTCAAAAATTCTCATTTTTATGTCATGCATTCTTACCTCTTCAAATCTAACATCAATGACAACTGATAATTCTCGATCCTTACAACTAACGTCTGTGATTATCAGATATTCCTCCTAGAAGGATTTCAGAAAGGGGTAGTACATCGTATGATCAGATGGATGTGTCTGAAACTCTGATGGAAACACAGATGATAAGGTTTCAGTCGTTTCAACCACGGATTTTGAGGGGTGTTGAAGCACCAGCTGATTGTGAGACTTGCCTGGAGGAGATTGAAATGCTGTTTGAATTTCTGAGATTCACAGATGAGTGCAGATTTAAATTGGTTGGGAATCAACTACGGGAAGTCGCTAGGAGTTGGTGGCTGATAACCCGGGAAGCCATAGCACAGCGTGGTTTCACGATTACGTGGAAACTTTTCAAAGTGGAATTTTATCAAAGGTTTGTACCTCTATCATATCGAGAGGACAAAAGTGCAGAATTTGCAAATTTGAGGAAGGGTCCATTGAAGATTGATGAATATTTGGCCCATTTCTTCACCTTGTTAAAGTTTGGTCCGCAAGTGGCTAGAAATGATACAGCTGTAGCTGATCAGTTTATCAAGGGCTTGAATCCAGAAATACGCACCTTGGTAACTGTGAGACAACCGAGTAATTTTACTGATACTCTGAATCGAGCCAGAAGAGCAGAAACCGTTCTAATGAGACAAAAGGAAGCTTTATATGTTCTTCCAACACCGATACCACAACAACTGCCTTCCAGAATCGAGATTGGTAGTAGCAGTGGTGGAAAGAAAGAGATGTTGAAAGTTCAAAAGAAGCAATTCAAGAAGTTTGGGAGCGGTTCATCTAGCTCCAGTGGCTCTAGTCCGAATTATACGGGAGTTTATTGCAGGAATTGCGGTGGGAGACATTCCCCGGAGCTATGCCATGGAGTGACTGGTCGGTGCAACTTCTGTAAACAGCAAGGAAACTTTGCTAGAGTCTGTCCACAGAAGGGTTCCCGAAGATTTCAGGAAGCAGAATCCTCTGGTGGGAGGGATCGAGAAACAGAGCCAGAACACACTTGATGATACAGTGACAGGTACTGATCTTTTATGATTATGATGCATATTTATTGATATATACGAATGCATTCTTGATGTTATCTTTGACTGAGTTGCATTGAAATATATTGTACCTGTTGGGTCTGTATTACTGAAGTATTGACCTTTATACCGTTTGGGGAAAGAATTTGATATCAGTGATATTCTGTAATATATTGTATACTGCAATAAGTTGAAAATAAGATTGAATTAGACTAGCTTGTACTTGTAGTGTCTGATGATGACTGCGTGATTGATATTGATATATCGAACAAGTACAGAGCTATTTTAGAGTCTTGCCAGGAAATGGTAAGATTCGGACCTGAAATGGCCAAAGAATGAATGATATACGGTAAGGATTCTTGATTTTGAATTCCTTGATATCTGTATTATATATGATTCGATGATTATCGAAAGGAATGGAGTAATTCCTCATATATTCAGTTGATTACTAAAGATGAGCCTATCAGGGATTGATTTACTAGTAGCAGGAAATTTGCTATAGTCTTGCAGATGAGATTTTAGGTTTGTCCTGTATCAGGAAGAGTGACTTCAGCCTTGATGTGATTCCAGGTATTGGTTTCATTTTAGAATTTTTATAGACTGATACTGATTGAACTGATAGAATTGAGATATCAGTTGAAAGATTTATTGCCTAAAGAGTTAGAGTTACATCTGAGCATATGTTTCTCTGTAAGTACTTCAATTCTGTGTATGGGTTGATAAATCCTGTGTTCAGAAGTGTTCTGATGATTTTATGCTCGTTTTATCTATGATATTTCGATATATTCTGTAATGCCCGAGAATTTAATTACCGTAATCTGAAATGATTTGGATATGATTACTGTAATCAGAGATTAATCCGGAATGATTTATTGAATTAATCGAGATGATTATAGACGGGACGTGTTCTTGTTAGATTTTGAAAGGAAGAATATTGCGTGTGCGTGACTCGAAGGTCTCGCGCATATGCGCGAGAAGTGTACGCGTATATGCGCGAGCCATGCGAGAAGCCAAGGGAGAAATCAAGAAGGTTTGGCGCACATGCGCGGTGTAAGTGCGCGCACATGCGCGGCAAGGCCAGAACCAGTGGCGCATAGGCGCGAGTAGAGTGGCGCATATGCGCGGGAGGGCCAGAAGGGGTGGCGCATATGCGCGGAAATAATGGCGCATATGCGCGAGTAGCATTCTCGCCGAGATAGTAGGTCTCGCGCATATGCGCGAGTAGTGGCCGCGCATATGCGCGAGACGTGCTGCGTGAAGAAGTATGCCACGTTTTTCTACATGCATGGAGTATATATATACATATAACAAGCGTCTCTCATTCAGAATAGCAAAGGAAATCGACAAGTTTGGGGGAAAGCTTTGTTCTTTTTCTTCGAAATCGATTTGCGAGTAAACCGTCTATCTGAATTGAAATCCGACTTCGGTACTGTGTTTCTATCAACGCAGGATACACAAGGACGTAAGTTTTATTACGTTTAGATAAGATTTGATTTTATGATGTTGTCAGAATTGAATATGATTCAGATATGGTGTTTCTACTACCGTAGATTTTGTAGAATCGAAGTCAGATTTAGAAACAGATTGGTTATGGCATTGTTATGAATTTTAGAGTTGATTTGACTGAGATTCAATATCAGATTGGTGCTATCATTGAGATTATGAGTTATACCGGTATTGATTATGAGTTCCAGTATTATAGTGTGATGTTCAGAACTGACGGGGTTATTCAGACTATATTGTTATGCCGTCTAAACATCAGTGGGAACAGATTGATCAGATTCAGTATTGGTTTCTGTTATCTTGTGATAGGGTTGATGTGAATCAGATTATAGTTTATTCAGATATTGACCAGACAGATTTTGAATTGGATTACACATTGATACAGTATATTGGTTATTGTTATTTCAAATCAGATATGGACAAATTCGACTTCGAGACTTCGTCTTCATCAGATCAGGAAGACAAAGGTATAATGCATGTGATATTCGGGAAGTCCCAACTCAAATGAAATCTCATTTGAGTTTCCCAATAAAATCACATACTAGATTATTGTTTATATTGTTACCTGATTATGCTTTGATTTTAGAATTGTACTCAAGCAGGTAAGATAATTGTGATATTCAGTTATGAATATGATTATGCTTTGTTACAGATTGTTATTCATTGCATTTAAGATAGGAAAGTCTTGACAGTCATTGTCAGACTTCTAGACGTTCGGTGTATCTCAACTTAGGAGTAGTCATTACTCCTATTGCCAGCCGTCGATACAGCTCGGACCGAAGTCTAGGAATAAGACGTACAGTCGCCCCGAGTGGTTGGGTAGGTGACAGCCAGTGACGTCTTATTCACCCCGGGATCCCTAGAGTTATAGTTGAGTCGAGTCTAGACATGATTTGATTAGGACTGCATGCACATATGGATGTGGCTCCTAGATCATGGGACCCATCGTTATTGCTTCCAGTTGTGCTAGCATGTTTTTATGATTTAGATTGGTTATATGCATGTTTAGCTGATTTGAAGTGCATGCTTGTTGTGATTAGATTTCATAGCTTATGAAATCTAATGTTTTGATTTTATTCATGACAGCATGTTTCATGAACTATTTTATGTATATACATGTTTACCATGTTTTATACTGAGATTTATTCTCACCGGAGTTATCCGGCTGTTGTCTTGTTTTGTATGTGTGCATGACAACAGGTGGGGCTGGATCAGGGTCAAGATGATGATGAGAGAAGACGAGTGTAGCGTGGTGATTCCGGACTTACAGTAGACTTGGTTTTATTACTGGACTTTAGTAGTTGAACCTTAAATTAGCTTGTTGTACTTTAATCTTGAAATGTATTTTATACAGACATGTATAGTATTTAGATTCCATTACCTTCCGCAGTTATATCTTAAAACGAAAAATTTTTAGACCCTGTTTTATCTTAATTGATAATTAAATCCCAAAGATGATTAGCGTCCGGGTCCCCACAACAGGTGGTATCAGAGCCGATAGTTCCTTTAGCGATAGATCTTTTAGAGATAGATCCTTTAGATTGAGATAGTAAGAACTGATAGGTCTTTTAGACTGACTTAGATTAAGATAAAAGAGAATGAGCGGGGTAGATGAATTTTCTTTCCTTGCATGTGTGTGCTAGCATGAGATTGATTTTAATGTTGACTGACATTGTGTGCTGGCATGAGACTATGTGTTACTGCTTAAAGATACATGTTTACCTGATTACATGATTTGAATTGGTATTATGTATTCTTGAATATGAATCAGATCGGATTCATGATCAGCAGTAAGATGATCATGATCAGAAAGGATTGGCACAGCATTGTATTATTGGGTTATTAATGTTTGTGGTAATCAGATGTACCTCCCCGAAGGATTTTGGAAACAGGCAGTACTTCGTTTGAGCAGCCATATATACCAGAACCGCAGATAGATGTGTCAGCGACTCCGATGGAAACCAAGTTGGCAGAATTTCAGTTATTTCAGCCGCCGATTCTGAGTGGTACAGAGACGCCTGAAACGTGTCAGCACTGGGTTGAGGACATAGAGATATTGTTTGATCTACTGGATTGTACAGATGACCAAAGAGTTAAATTGGTATTTCACCAATTACAAGAGGCTGCCAGAAGTTGGTGGATTACAATCAAAAGAGTATTAGCACTACGTGGTACTGTGATCACGTGGGAAGTCTTCAAGACTGAATTCTATCAAAGATTTTTCTCCGCCTCCTACCGAGAAGACAAGAAAGCAGAATTTGAGAATTTAAGTCAAGGTCAATTGAATATTGATGATTATGCTGCTAAATTTTCTACTCTGTTGCGTTTTGCTCCTCATATGGCTAGGGATGATGAAGCTGTAGTGAATCAATTCATTAGAGGATTGAATTGGAGATAGTTGCATTCATGAATCTACAGCGACCCTATCACTTTGCTGATGTCTTGAGTAAAGCAAAGAGAGCAGAAGAGAGTCTGATTCGACAATTAACGAGGTTGTGTGTGAAGCAACCCCAGACACCACAATCCCCTTCGAGATTTGAACGTGGCAGCACGAGTGGAAAGCAAGATTTGCTGAAAGCTCGGAAGAAACAGTTCAAGAAGTTAGGCAGTGGTTCCTCCAGTTCCAGTGGTTCCAGTCCGAGTTATACTGGAGTCTATTGCGCTAGGTGTGGAGGGAGACATCCCACCGAACAATGCCAGGGAGTGACTGGTAGATGCAATATCTGCGGACAGCATGGGCATTTTGCTAGAGTGTGTCCTCAGAAGGGTTCCCAAAGATTCTGGGGAGCAGGACCATCGGGTGGCAATGCGTGAAAAACAGACCCAGTAGTTACAACAGGTACCATTCCTTATGATTATATTGCATACGTATTGATATATACTAATGCATTCGTTATGAGTATCTGTGAATGAGTAGTATGGAGATATGCTGTATCTGTTGGGTCTGTGTATACTGTAGTATTGATTCCTTGGCTGTTGCGGAATATGTTGATATCAGAAATTTCTGTGACATATTATATACTACAGTTTGATGAGGATGGGACTGGATTAGATTATGATGTACTTGTAACTATCTGATTTGGATTGTATTATTGACATGAATATGCTGAATAAGTACCGAAATATTGTAGCATGTGTTCCAGAAATAGTAAGATTAAGACCAGATCTAGGTGATAAATGAGGATTTTCGATCCAGAAGTCCTTAGAAAATTTTAGGGTTTAGGACTCGATTATTACAGAAAGGAACAGATGGTATCCTTATGTATCCAGTAGATCCACTGAAATCGAGTCTAAAATTTGATAGTAAGATAATAGTTAACTGGTGTTTGCTTAGATAAGATGTCAGATGGGTTCTCTATCAGAGAGAATTGAAAGAATTGACAGATTAGAGTATGGGCTAAAGAATCCAGTTGATTGTGTATTTCTCTTGAAGACATTTTAGTTCTGTTTCTAGATTGACAGATTATGTGTTCAGGGGTATTTTGAAGAATTATGCTTGTTATATCTATGATTCCGGGATATATCCACAGCATCTGATTGTTTATATTGAATATTTGAAAACTGGGTTAAATATTCCGAGAACTGTGATTATGGTATACAGCAATGGGTCAGGTAGGGATCCGAATGCAGTTATTGACACAGGTTTACATTCAGACTATGCGGTATCAGGAATGTCAAAATTAGCAGAATGTCAAAGATGTCAGAACTTTATTAGCTGGTTTGAGCAGATTGTCTTCTTCTGATTTTCTTATTCTCGTATTGCTGTATATCTGCTGAGTATTGTTATTGTTCTAAATCAGTATTTGAGACATTTTATATTGGTTGGGATTATATTCTATTTGCAGATGAGATATAGCAGTTGATCTGGGCAGTATGAAGATTTGGTCAGCCAGCCAAAATTTATTATGTTATGAGTTTCTTAAACTCACTAGATCTGTATAAGTTTTTTCTATTCAGAATTCGATGTGATATTACCGTTATTGTGAATCAGTGTAATACAGTTTATTGTAAACAGTTGAAATCAGAGCAGAGTATCGTTTACAGTAACAGATATGTGACCTTGTGTTTGTATCAGACAGACTACTTCTATTGTGTGATGTCAGAATGTTTCAGAATTATTTATAGCTTTTGATATGGGTAGTCAGAGCCGAATGCCAGGTAGGTATTTCTTCATTATTTTATATTATTAACTGATTGTTTATACCGGATAGTTCGAATCTGAAGTCACAAGTAGTGTCAGAAATGCACCGCAGGGGATTCAGTTTTCATTCAGATATTTCAGAATGTATGATACTCGAACAAATAGTGTTGGTATAGACAGATTTGATCAGTTATAACAGAATTTGTACCGAAAGGTTGGTAAAAATGGTACTGATATGTCTGGATCGCTAACAAAAGAAGCCAGAAAGCTAGGAATCAGAAGATTATTACCGACTTAGTATAATCCTGAATAGAAATGGAAGTACATTTCTAGGACTGATGTAATGAAATTACCGCCATTTTCTTCAGATTGGGATATGGTATGATTGTGATTGATAGATTGTTCAATCTATATCTAGTAGTTTGTAAAGATGATGTACAAACAGAACTAGGTGACAGAGATCCCTGTCAAAGAAATAGTCAGATTGACTAGAATGATGATTTCGAGTAGAGTATATCAGACTATGATTACGATTAAGTGTGTACTTGTGATAGATTATATCATCAGCTCTCTCTGGCAGATTGTTCACAAAGTGACAGGTAGTCGGAGTGTCTTGTTCAGATATTGAAAGATATTAGTAGAACTCTAGTGCTGAATGTTAGCAATAGTTATCAAGATAATTCAGAATGGATAGATGTAGGAAACCAATGTCGGATGATGACGATTGGTATTTGAAACCGAAGATGGAATAGGTCCTTGATTGGGATAAAAAGATGGAATAGCAACTACAGGTGGTATTGCTTTGTTATGGATTGCAATTGGCGTATATGGGTGTTGGATAGCCAGTAATATGGGATTGATTTGGCTAGTGAAATGAGTTTGGATGTGAAACTCTGTCATACAGATCTTCGGATAGATGTGGTTTGATGATTGGTGAGTTCGAGGACGAACTCAGATCTAAGAGGGGAGAAATGTAATGCCCGAGAATTTAATTACCGTAATCTGAAATGATTTGGATATGATTACTGTAATCAGAGATTAATCCGGAATGATTTATTGAATTAATCGAGATGATTATAGACGGGACGTGTTCTTGTTAGATTTTGAAAGGAAGAATATTGCGTGTGCGTGACTCGAAGGTCTCGCGCATATGCGCGAGAAGTGTACGCGCATATGCGCGAGCCATGCGAGAAGCCAAGGGAGAAATCCAGAAGGTTTGGCGCACATGCGCGGTGTAAGTGCGCGCACATGCGCGGCAAGGCCAGAACCAGTGGCGCATAGGCGCGAGTAGAGTGGCGCATATGCGCGGGAGGGCCAGAAGGGGTGGCGCATATGCGGGGAAATAATGGCGCATATGCGCGAGTAGCATTCTCGCCGAGACAGTAGGTCTCGCGCATATGCGCGAGTAGTGGCCGCGCATATGCGCGAGACGTGCTGCGTGAAGAAGTATGCCACGTTTTTCTACATGCATGGAGTATTTATATATACACATAACAAGCGTCTCTCATTCAGAATAGCAAAGGAAATCGACAAGTTTGGGGGAAAGCTTTGTTGTTTTTCTTCGAAATCGATTTGCGAGTAAACCGTCTATCTGAATTGAAATCCGACTTCGGTACTGTGTTTCTATCAACGCAGGCTACACAAGGACGTAAGTTTTATTACGTTTAGATAAGATTTGATTTTATGATGTTGTCAGAATTGAAAATGATTCAGATATGGTGTTTCTACTACCGTAGATTTTGTAGAATCGAAGTCAGATTTAGAAACAGATTGGTTATGGCATTGTTATGAATTTTAGAGTTGATTTGACTGAGATTCAATATCAGATTGGTGCTATCATTGAGATTATGAGTTATACCGGTATTGATTATGAGTTCCAGTATTATAGTGTGATGTTCAAAACTGACGGGGTTATTCAGACTATATTGTTATGCCGTCTAAACATCAGTGGGAACAGATTGATCAGATTCAGTATTGGTTTCTGTTATCTTGTGATAGGGTTGATATGAATCAGATTATAGTTTATTCAGATATTGACCAGACAGATTTTGAATTGGATTACACATTGATACAATGTATTGGTTATTGTTATTTCAGATCAGATATGGACAAATTCGACTTCTAGACTTCGTCTTCATCAGATCAGGAAGACAAAGGTATAATGCATGTGATATTCGGGAAGTCCCAACTCAAATGAAATCTCATTTGAGTTTCCCAATAAAATCACATACTAGATTATTTTTTATATTGTTACCTGATTATGCTTTGATTTTAGAATTGTACTCAAGCAGGTAAGATAATTGTGATATTCAGTTATGAATATGATTATGCTTTGTTACAGATTGTTATTCATTGCATTTAAGATAGGAAAGTCTTGACAGTCATTGTCAGACTTCTAGACGTTCGGTGTATCTCAACTTAGGAGTAGTCATTACTCCTATTGCCAGCCGTCGATACAGCTCGGACCGAAGTCTAGGAATAAGACGTACAGTCGCCCCGAGTGGTTGGGTAGGTCACAGCCAGTGACGTCTTATTCACCCCGTGATCCCTAGAGTTATAGTTGAGTCGAGTCTAGACATGATTTGATTAGGACTGCATGCACATATGGATGTGGCTCCTAGATCATGGGACCCATCGTTATTGCTTCCAGTTGTGCTAGCATGTTTTTATGATTTAGATTGGTTATATGCATGTTTAGCTGATTTGAAGTGCATGCTTGTTGTGATTAGATTTCATAGCTTATGAAATCTAATGTTTTGATTTTATTCATGACAGCATGTTTCATGAACTATTTTATGTATATACATGTTTACCATGTTTTATACTGGGATTTATTCTCACCGGAGTTATCCGGCTGTTGTCTTGTTTTGTATGTGTGCATGACAACAGGTGGGGCTGGATCAGGGTCAAGATGATGATGAGAGAAGACGAGTGTAGCGTGGTGATTCCGGACTTACAATAGACTTGGTTTTATTACTGGACTTTATTAGTTGAACCTTAAATTAGCTTGTTGTACTTTAATACTGAAATGTATTTTATACAGACATGTATAGTATTTAGATTCCATTACCTTCCGCAGTTATATCTTAAAACGAAAAATTTTTAGACCCTGTTTTATCTTAATTGATAATTAAATCCCAAAGATGATTAGCGTCCGGGTCCCCACATATTCGCAGCGTATGATGGATTGAATCGGACAGTTGACAGTGGTATTGACTATTCTGGTACTGAGAGTGTTGTATACAGAATTGTTCGGATATGAATCTCGATTGTAACAGATTGTATTCAGAGTCTGTGATATCTGAAGACATTATACTGATTGATTGTAGCACTGTGAGACCGTGTTCAGTGGCTGAGAACGATATTGATTATGGCAGAATTTTCGAAATGCCAGAAATTGCATTCTATGCAGTTCTTAGATCAGTATTGCGTATCGATAGTTTGAATCTGATTCGATATTATTATCATTCTGAGTCCGTTTTTGATACCGATTGTTATGAACCGTTGAGCTTATATACAGTTTAGTCGAGTCAGAACTGATTTTGAAGATTAAAGCAGTTCAGAAGTTGGATCAGACTGTTCAGAACTTGATTTTGATAGTCAGAACCGAATACCAGGTAGGTATTTTCTTTAATTTATATTATTAACTGATTTGTTTGTGTCAGATATTCGAATCTGAAATGACAGGTATTGTCAGATGCACAGAGTAGTAGATTCAGTACTATTCTGGTAACAGGGAATGTGGGATAATTTGAATAGACGGTTTTGATATAAACAGATGAAAATCAGTTATGTCAGAATTTGTATTGAAATGTCTAAATCGGGGACAGATGAAGACAGAAAGATAGAAACTTTTAGATTAATGATCTTGATTATTGATTTCTAAATAGAAATGGGAGTACATTTCTATGGATTGTGTGATGACACTACGGCAATCTTATCAAGATAGTGATTGTGATTGAACGATGGTTCAAACCTGCAAAGGTGATATTGTACAAGATGACGTACAAATATGACCAGACGATTGAGAGGTATGTAAGAAACATGAGTCAGATTGTATTGAATGCCAGAGTTGATTTTATCAGACTGTGATTGTCGTTTGATTGTATACTTTTGGCTGAGTGTATGACATGATTTTTCATCTATGATTTATAGATTGAAGGATAGTCGGAGTGAACTATCCTGATACTGGAGGATATCCAGGAAATATAGTGCCGGATTATAGCACTAGTTGACATGATTCATTGTCACTTTTGAATTATGGTACAATAATAGCTATCAGATGAGTATCGAAATAGCTTTAGTCGAGGTATTGTACAGTGAGAATTGTGAATTTCCTTCGTATAGGGATGATATTGCGATAATACCTGAGATCAGATTTGACACGATCAGAAATCTGATAAGAAAGATGAAACTAATTCAGAAGAAATCAAGGATAGCTCAGAATTAATAGACTAAACATACTAACATCGGACGATGACTGTTGGTATTTGAAGCCGAAGATTGAATATATCTGGATTAACAAATTTGATAACAGATACCAATACTGATTTGTTATGAACTGGAGATTGGCATATACGGATGTGGTATAGCCATTGTTCTGAGGGTGATTTTATCACGAAAGATTTCGTGGATATGAAAGCATTGTAATTTCTGTAAGTCTCCTTCTTATATCTGATTTGAGATATGATATGATTATTTAGATTACCCGAGTGAACTGCTTGTGAGTTCGAGGACGAACTCAGATCTAAGAGGGGGAGAAATGTAATGCCCGAGATTTAATGACTGTAATCAGACGTTGATTAATTGTCAGAATTGTGATTAGTAAATATCACAGGAACTCAAATGACGAAGCCGGGCGTTGGGTTATTTGAAGCCAAGATGTTGAACCGAACATCTCGCGCCCGAGCGGTAGAAAAGAACCGCCCGAGCGCCAATTTTAATTCTTGGACAGAATGTTTGGCGCCCGAGCGGTAGAATATTACCGCCCGAGCGACAGGAGATGTTCAGCCGGGTATCTCGGCAGAAACTTCCGCGCCCGAGCGGTAAAGATTAACCGCCCGAGCGCCAATCGATGATAAGTTGAAACTTCGGACAGAATATGCTGCGCCAGAGCGGTAAAAAGTAACCGCTCGAGCGCGAGTCATGCAGAACGTGAATTTGCCACTTGGTCTTGTGTGCAACGTGGATACCTATATATATATATATTTATATATATATATATATATATATATATATGTACAAACGTTAATTATCAGAAGAAAATCGAGAATTGAAGGGAAAGCTTACTTCTTGATTTTAGAATTCGATTTGTGAGAAATTCGTCCGTTTGATTTTGATCTGATTATAGTACCGAGTTCCTGTCAACGTAGGCTACAACTGGACGTAAGTTTTGCTACGTTTTGACATGTTTTGAAATTATGCTATTGTCAGAATTGAATAGAATTCATATATGATGTTCTTGTCATGTTAGACATCATAGAATCGAAGTCAGATTGAGAAACAGACTGATTATGTAATTGTTATGATTTTTGGAATCGATTTGACTGAGAATTCATATCAGATATGTATTGTTATTGAGATTATGACTGATATCGATATCGATTATGATTTCTGGTATTATATCTGTGATGTTCGGACTGACGGGGATTTTCGAGACTGTATGGTTATACCGTCGAAACATCAGTGGGTTGATATTGTTTAGATTCAGTATTGATTTAGATTGGATTGTGATACCGTATGTCGATTGACATTAATCAGATTATGTGTTTCGATTTAAATATTGATCAGAACAGGTATTGAATTGAGTTGTTTAATGATACTATATCTGTTCGATATTGTTATTACCAGATTGGGAATGGACCGAGATAAAGTCGGGTCTTCTTCTTCTGAGCGAGAAGATAAAGGTATAAATTAATGTTGAGTTGGGATTGCACAACTCGAGTGAGGTTTGACTCGAGTTTCCCTAAATCACATACTTTATTTTATTGCATTGTTATTTGCAATTGAATACGATTGATATCTTTGGTCTATGGATTTATAGACAATGTATGTCTTGAGTCCTAGGCGGATATGCTTAGTCATAGACATTTCATCTTGTGACAGAAGGGCCGGATAGTGAGGACTCGTCACTGGCCCATTGCACTTTGTCACAGTACATGATATTGGTGATAGAACTACAGTCCATGACGGATAGGTCAGGACACTGGATGTTTGGTTATATCGACGTGGATAGAACTGGAGTCTTTTCTATTACTGTTGTTCGATATAGGAATACCACATCTGGAAACCGGGATCCCTAGGCTAGGACTGAGTCTAGTCTAAAACGTGGAGTCACGAGTCTGAATGACAATTATATTGAGTTATATTTATTGATGTTGATTATGTTCCTGAATATGGTTCATGTTCCTTGCTATTCTTGATATTGGTACAGGTTTAGAATAGGAGTTATTCTTGATATTGATTATGTTCCGGATTATGGTATATGTATAGAATAGGATTTATTCTTGTTATGAATTGATATCATGATTTTAATATATGATATGATTTTTGATATATGCTTTTATATTTTTTATATGATTGCATGTATACATGATTTATACTGGGATATTTATATCTCATCGGAGTTATCCGGCTGTTGTCTTGTCTGTATGTGTGCATGGCAACAGGTGGGATAGAAGCGGGGTCAGGACGAGAACGAGGCTGGACTAGATAGCGTGGAGATCCGGGCTTTGAAGCAACGTAGGATTCAGCACGGACTTGTAGTTGAACCTAGACGGATTTTTGTAGATCATACAATAGTTGTATGTGATATTTAATATGTAATTTGAATTTAATTACATTATGTTTCCGCTGTGTAATTTAGAAAAAAAAAAAATTTAGACCCTGTTTATTATACTTGATTATTTATTCTTAGAGACGATTAAGAAATGAATTAGCGTCCGGGTCCCCACATTGTGCATCCCTAAATCATCAATTCGTGAACTACTTGTTAGGGAAGCACATGGGGGTGGTTTAATGGGACATTTTGGTGTGGCAAAAACTCTGAATGCTTTGCATGAACATTTCTATTGGCCACACATGAAACGTGATGTTGAGCGTATTTGTGAGAGGTGCGTAACTTGTAGACAAGCTAAGTCTAGGACACTACCACATGGATTATATACACCACTTCCCGTCCCTAGTGAACCTTGGGTTGATATCTCTATGGACTTTGTTTTGGGGTTACCTAGGAAAAAGAAGGGGAGGGACTCTATATTTGTTGTTGTGGATAGGTTTTCTAAAATGGCACACTTTATTGCTTGTCACAAGACTGATGATGCATCTAACATTGCGGACTTGTTCTTTAGAGAAGTCGTTAGGCTGCATGGCATGCCTAGGACTATTGTGTCGGACCGTGATGTTAAATTCCTAAGTTACTTTTGGAAAACACTGTGGGCTAAACTTGGCACTAAATTACTGTTTTCAACGACCTGTCATCCTCAAACTGATGGTCAAACTGAGGTAGTTAATAGGACGTTAGGAACTTTATTACGTGCTATTCTCAAGAAGAACTTAAAGAATTGGGAGAATTGCTTGCCATTTGTTGAGTTTTCTTATAATCGTTGTGTTATAGCTATTCGCCATTTGAAATTGTATACGGTTTTAATCCTTTGACTCCGTTGGATTTGATGTCTTTACCTGTAAGTGAAAGGTTAAACATGGATGGCAAAAAGAAGGCTGAATTTGTTAAGGGGTTGCATGAAAAGGCAAAAGCCAATATTGAAAAGAGAAATGAGCAATATGCCAAGCAAGCTAACAAGGGGAAAAAGAAGGTGGTATTCGAGAAGGGTGATTAGGTGTGGCTACACTTGAGGAAGGAGAGGTTTCCGGAGAAGCAACGCTCAAAGCTATTACCTAGGGGCGATGGACCATTCCAAGTTCTTGAGAGGATCAATGACAACGCCTACAAACTCGACTTGCCAGGTGAGTACAACGTAAGTTCTACATTTAATGTTAGTGATTTGTCGTTGTTTGATGTAGGTGATGAGCAAGATTTGAGGACAAATCCTTTTCAAGAAGGGGAGGATGATGCGAACATGGACGTCCCAAGGAAAGCATGGGATCCTTTGCAGTTGCCGGAGGGACCAATCACGAGGGTTCGACTAAAGAGATTCAAGGAGGCACTACAAGGAGTCATGAGCAAGCCTGAAGGGGTCGTGATGCATGGGAGTACGTTTGGAGGCCAGCGGAATATCATTCAAGCATTGATGGAGCAGACCGAGTCTGAACGGACCTGCACACGGACCTGCACACGGGGTCCGTGTCCTGTATTTCATGAGATGAGTTATTCCAGTAGCTCCACGGACCTGAAGACGGACCCAGGCACGGGGTCCGTGCCCTATGTATTTGGCGAAGACAGTGCCTACACGGAGGTGAGCACGGGGTCCGTGTCCCTTGTTTCCGATTGAAGATTATTTACAGTATGTACACAGACCCGGACACGGAGGTCTGCACGGGGTCCGTGTCTAGTGTTTTCTGCGCGATTTTATTTCCTTCTTTAGAGTTTTACTTTGTTAGGAAACTAGATTCTAGTAATCCTTTTTGATATGTAAACATCTTGGACGAAATTTTAACACACAATACACATCTTATTTTGAGTTTATCAAACTTGTGAGAATTTTCCCTCAACTTTTCAAGGCTTTAGCTTTGTTAAATCAAATCAAACTTATCAAAGTTTATAACTTTGTGGCGTTTGTCGATCGTGCTTGTGCGGATTGTCGTAGGCGTCGTTCTTCGAAGGTTCGTATCAAATTTCGATTGTTATCCTCGTGATTATTTGTTGCTAAACTTTTATAGTTTAGAGGTGAATAACACATCAAATACTTGATTCAAAAGATCGGGACAACACACGAGTCTTATTATCGTAATTAAATAGAGGGTGCGATTGCGTTTTAATCGTGTTTGCTATTTATTCGTACAAAGATTCACATCACAAACCTTACCATTCACAAAACATCTAGTGTGGAACAAATTCTCCCTTTGGCTAGTTTCCTCATCCTTGACCTGGGCACTCATGATCCGCCTAGTCACTAGCGCTTCTCCTATAACCGCTCCATATCCCTCATCGGGATCCTCCAACGCAGGCATATCATCATCACTACCCTCGCCATCTCCCTCACTTTGAGATTCATACTCACCATACTCATTCAAAAACATTACCCTCTTATTAGGACACTCACTAGCAATATGACACAACCCTTGACATCTAAAACATTTAGTATCTCTAGAACGAGTAGAAGGAATTTCTGTTTTACCTTGCACTTCGTGTCTAGGTGCCTCTTGCTTTGTCTCACTCTTAGGCTTGGTTACCACTTTGCTATTATCACGCTTTGCACATTTGGTCGCCAAGAAGAAGACGTACCTCCATTTTGGTTGGTGCGGCCAACTCCACGTCTTTTGAGTTGTTCTTCCACCTTTATGGCCATTTGCACCATCTCGTCAAGGTCAAAGTAGTGCCTAAGCTCCACTTGATCTTGAATCTCCCTGTTCAAGCCACAAAGAAACGAGCCATGGTTGCCTCACTATCCTCCTCAATATTGGCCCTAATCATGACTACCTCCATCTCCTTATAGTAGTCCTCAACACTCTTTGACCCTTGCCTCAAAATTTGTAGCCTCTTAAACATCTCCCAATAATAGTGATTGGGCCCAAACCTCTTTCTCATTACCCTCTTCATCTCATCCCAAGAATCAATGGGTCTCTCATTATACCTCCTTCTAGTGGTCACTAATTGATCCCACCAAATGAGAGCATAGTCTAAGAATTCCACCACCGCTAACCTCACCTTCTTTTGTTCGGAGTAGTGGTGACACTCAAAAACAAATTCTACCCTCTTTTCCCATTCTAGGTACGCCTCCGGGTCAGATTTGCCATGGAAGGAAGGAATTTTCATCTTAATGCTACCCATGTTACCATCTTCTCTATGCCCATCATTAAATCTACCCCTCATAGCTTCTCCTCTTCCTCTAACAACTCCTCTACCTCTTCCATTCCTACCCCAATTTTCATTTTGACTCTCCTCTTCTCCCCCCAAATCATATTCCTCATCTTCGCCTCTACCCAAGTCTCTAACCTTAGATTTACCCCCACTAGGACTCACTTCAATCCTATCCAAACGCTCATGTAATGACTCCATCTCAATCTTTATCATCCTAGAAAAACGTCCAGTCAACGCCTCCATTTGGACCTTAGATAACCCCGGATTAGAACCATCTCCTACCTCTCTCTCCATTTAATTTCAAATTTGTACCTGCAAGAAAAGGTTAGTAGAAATAAAATAATCCTCACCCAAATGCTCACGGTCACTCCAAAGAAATTCGCTCGTCTTTTCTCTCAATTTTTTTTTTGCTCTCAACAAATACTCACTAGTCACTTCAAAGAAAATTCACTCACACTCAAGTAATGTAACTCAAGTCTGAGAGTCCTCTCAAGGTGCTCAAGCTTTGTCTTTGAATTTATCAAACAATCAAGTTTAAACTTGTGAACAAATGCGACCGACTCACTTGGACTGTGTACACAAGAAATTCGAATATATGAAATATTTTTTTTTGACTGTGAGAGACAATCGAATATGACTCTCTAAAGGAAATAGAACAATATATCAAAAAGAAATAATGGTGCATTTTCGGAATTTTTGTACTCATTTTTTTTTTTTGGGTTGAGTACTACTCGAAAATCCCAAAAAAAATTAAGAAGATTGACCTAAGTTTCGAGAAACACTGTTTCACGAAAACTGGATGGTGATAGAACGAAACAGATCTGTTAACGATTGAATAAATAACACAAATCTAAAAATTAATAACAAGATACTTACTTGATTTCAATAAACCTGGCTCTGATACCACCTGATGCGATCCCGCCCACGAGATCTTTGATTTGTCCCGATCTTTGAAACAAGTAATTGATAGGTGTGATAATCGCCTCTAGATCACGCGGTCTAGCAACAACTAATCAACGATAGGAACAATCGCGTTCAAGAGAACCTCCAAAGAACACGTCCTTGGCAACCCTCGTGATATTCGATTGACAAACGCCACAAAAGATAAATCTTTTGATAAGTTTGATTTGATACAACGCAAAAGTTATAACGAAACTTAAGCTTTTTTTTTAGAAAATTCTCAAAGAAGTTTCATAAACACAATCAATGAACAAAAAGTTTTTTTTTACAATGATAGATTTTTGAGTATATATTGTTCACAAATCTCAAAGATATCAAATCTAGTTACCAAAATAATTAAAACTCTAAAATAGAAAAAATCTTCTCTCCAAACGTAAAGGACACGGACCCCGTGTACAGGTCCAGAAGGGGTTCCGTGTAGGCACTGTAATTTTCATGTCTCGAAAGTAGTGGACACGGACCCCGTGTACGGGTCCGTGCTCGGGTCCGTGTAGGCTCGGGATTTCTCTTCCTCAAGTGTAATGGACACGGACCCCGTGTACATGTCCGTGTACACGTCCGTGTAGCCTCCGTCGACCAGAATGATGCTTGAATAATGTTCTTTTGATCTCCAGACATATTCCCATGCATCACGAGCCCTTCTTCGTTGATCATCACTCCTTGTAGTGCCTATTTGAACTTCCTTAGCCGTCCTTTGAACACCATGCCCGGCCAGATTCGCATCAGGGAAGGATTATATTTTCGTTCTTGTGGATAGATTCTCTAAGATGGCACATTTTATAGCTTGTCATAAAATCGATGATGCTTCAAACATTGCGGATTTGTTCTTTAGAGAAGTCGTTAGGTTGCATGGCATGACTAGGAATATTGCTTCTGGTCGCGATGTTAAATTCTTGAGTTACTTTTGGAATACTTTATGAGCTAAACTTGGTACAAAATTGTTGTTTTCTACTACTTGTCATCCTCAAACGGATGGACAAACTTAAGTTGTCAATAGAACTTTGGGAACACTTTTGCGTGCTATTCTTAAAAAGAACTTGGATTGAGATTTCTATGGACTTTATTTTGGGGTTGCCTAGGACTAAGAAGGGAGGGATTCTATTTTTGTTGTTGTGGATAGATTCTTTAAGATGACACATTTTATAGCTTGTCATAAAACCGATGATGCTTCAAACATGGCGGATTCGTTCTTTAGAGAAGTCGATAGGCTGCATAGCATGCCTAGGACTATTGATTCTGATCGCGATGTTAAATTCTTGAGTTACTTTTGGAATACTTTATGGGCTAAACTTGGTACAAAATTGTTGTTTTCTACTACTTGTCATCCTCAAACGGATGAACAAACAGAAGTTGTCAATAGAACTTTAGGAACACCTTTGCGTGCTATTCTTAAAAAGAACTTGGATTGATATTTCTATGGACATTAATTTGGGGTTGCCTAGGACTAAGAAGGGGAGGGATTCTATTTTTGTTGTTGTGGATAGATTCTCTAAGATGGCACATTTTATAGCTTGTCATAAAACCGATAATGCTTCAAACATTGCGGATTTGTTCTTTAGAGAAGTCGTTAGGTTGCATGGCATGCCTAGGACTATTGTTTCTGGTCGCGATGTTATATTCTTGAGTTACTTTTGGAAGACTTTATGGGCTAAACTTAAGAACACTTTTGCGTGCTATTCATAAAAAGAACTTGGATTGACATTTTTAGGGACTTTACTTTGGGGTTGCCTAGGACTAAGAAGGGGATGTATTCTATTTTTGTTGTTGTGGATAGATTCTCTAAGATGGCACATTTTATAGCTTTTCATAAAACCGATGATGCTTCAAACATTGCAGATTTTTTCTTTAGAGAAGTCGCTAGGTTGCATGGCATGCCTAGGACTATTGTTTCTGGTCGCGATGTTAAATTCTTGAGTTACTTTTGGAAGACTTTATGGGCTAAACTTGGCACAAAATTGTTGTTTTCTACTACTTGTCATCCTCAAAGGGATGGGCAAACTGAAGTTGTCAATAGGACTTGGGGAACACTTTTGCGTGCTATTCTTAAAAAGAACTTGGATTGACATTTCTATGGACATTATTTTGGAGTTGCCTAGGACTAAGAAGGGGAGGGATTCTATTTTTGTTGTTGGGAATATATTCTCTTGAAAGGTGATCGGTTACGGTGACCGGAAGCGCAACGGAAGTCAAAAAATTTTTATTTTTTCATGCTAAAATTTCGGCCCCCATTTTTTGTGCAACAAATACAATAAAAACACATTATGACATTCATAGGGTGTTTTAGAATTTTACCTATCAACATCTTGAGGTTGATGAATGGCACCAACTAAAGTGTAAAACACTTTAGCTCTTGAGTGGATGAATATCTACAAGCTCACCTCTTTTCCTTCAAGAATTAGGCCCACCACTAGCTAGGTAAATCCCTTCTTGTTTTGCACTAGAAAAACAAGAAGATTTTTCAAAGAGAAGATAGTGTTTTCAACAAATTGAAGAACACAAAAGTGAAAGAAAAGTTTGAGAGAAAACTGCTTAGAAATTTCGGCCAAGTGAGATAGAATGAGGGAGGGAAGAGTTGTCTTGGTAGTGCAAAAAGTTGTCTTGCATGCCATGCAATTTTTTTAATCAAAAGTATTCTACAACCCTTCACCTCCCAAGCATGCAAACCCTAGTGGGCTTGTAACTTTTACAAGGCCCATGGACTTTTTAATTGTCTCAAACATATTTGAGCCCAATTAGACTTTACTTGATTTTACTCAAGCCCACTAGTTAAATAATTATTTCAAATTGGGCTCTACAAGGCCCAATATTATTTAATTAATCCAACACTTGAATTAATTTATTTATTTGGACTCTACTAGGCCCACTAGTGTTTAATTAATTCAACACTTGAATTAATTTAATTAAGTCCATAATAATGTTTATGAAAATCACAATTTTCAAATACATTATTCACTTGGCCAAATTTTAATTTAGGAACACTTCCATTAATTAAAATTTATATTTCTCTCATAGAAGTCATACTTCTATTTTTCTTTACGCTTATAAACTCATTTATAAGCCGTTCAACACATTGAACTAGTTTACTTCTCATCGGGATTTAGAAAGCAAGTACTTGTGTGGCCCTCATTGGTTCATTGATACAACTAGCTGTGGGTTCACATCTCCATGTGATTCAGACTAAACATGTCCTTATTCGATCATACCCCAATCGCTCCATTCTAACTTATCAAATCTTTGATAATAAGAACGTCAGAACTCAAGTCTGATAGTACCCAACCAATCATGTTAAACGCCTAGCAACATCACTTACATGATTCCTAGGTATCAAATGATAGTTCCTGCAAGAACCATTCAATTATGGTTAGCGTTACATTACGGTACCTTCAACTCATATATCCCGACCGATTCGACAACCATTGGTTTATCGAGAGTTGTCAATGAATCGATACTATGTGTCATGTCGTAGTTGCATCGATGGTGTAATCTATGAAACCCCTTTCATAATTACCACCATACTCTGATCAGAGGTTTCAAACTACATATACATGAAAACACATAGGATATCCATACCCGAAGGTAAGCGGTGAATCCCCGACTACAATGCATCGACTCCTATATGTTTCGACAAAACACCCAACCATGCCACCTGATGACCCCATGAGAGTCGGTAAACAAGTCAGAGTGTAATTCTAGCACATAGAGTCTCAATGTTGTCCCGGGTCATAAAGACTAATGGTGTACAACCATAAACTAGGACTTTTCCACTCGATAAGTGAGAACCACTTGGAAAGTCCTTTTATGGAGGGTTGTTCAGTGCACTCTACAAGGAGCACCTATCTGCATGTTCGGACATCACAATGTCCCCCTACCAATGAAACATGGTACTCACATCGCAGATACTAGTCTCTAACTCGAGCGGCCTATATCCTTCTTAGTGGCGGCTGAATCGACTAGGAACCGTTAAGAATATACAGTATTACAAATATGAGTTTCATGATACTCATCATATGAGCATCTCATATTCTTTCTACTATTTGTATATTCAAGGGCTTTATCTATGCAACTAGCATGGGTATACAGATAAAGAAGTGCCAAAACGATAAATTCAAATATTATTAAAATAAAGACTGTTTATACATAGAGTTTAGTCATGAACCCTCGGCCAACACTTGGCTCGACGGGCACCTACTCTAACAATCTCCCACTTGCACTAGAGCCAACTACCCATATGCTTCAAACCCATCGATCCGCGATGCTTCTCGAACAATGGTCCAGGTAAAGGCTTAGTTAGCGGATCACCAACATTATCTGTGGAGCCGACTTTGTCAATCGTGATATCTCCTCTCTCCACGATCTCTCTGAGGATGTGGTACTTTCTCAATACGTGTTTGGACTTCTGATGAGACCTTGGCTCCTTTGCTTGAGCAATGGCTCCCGTGTTGTCACAAAACACCGGGACAGGAGCAACTCCATTACGAATTACGCCCAACTCTTGGACGAAATTCCTTATCCAAACTGCCTCCTTTGCTGCAGCTGATGCAGCAATATATTCTGCCTCAGTGGTGGAATCCACAGTGCTGTCTTGCTTGGAACTCTTCCAAGAGACAGCAGCACCATTGAGCATGAATATGAATCCAGATGTTTACTTCGAGTCATCAATATCGCTTTGGAAGCTAGAGTTGGTATAGCTTTCCAATTTCAGTTCTCCACCCCCATAGACCAAGAACAATTTATTGGTCTTTCTCAAATACTTGAGGATGTCTTTCACAGCTTTCCAGTGTGGAAGACCAGGGTTGGATTGATATCTTCTCACTACACTTAGTGCAAAAGCCACGTCAGGACGTGTAGATATCATCCCATACATGATGCTACCAATCGCAGATGCATAAGGAATGCTGGTCATCGCCGCTATCTCTGCATCATTCTTGGGAGACATAGATTTGGATAGGGCCACGCCATGACACATTGGTAGATGTCCTCTCTTGGACTCATCCATCGAGAACCGCTTCACGATGGTATCAATGTATGTGGACTGGGTGAGACCAAGCAATCTCTTTGATCTATCTCTATAGATTTGTATTCACAATACAAAAGATGCTTCACCCAAGTCTTGCATCGAGAACCTGCTTGCTAACCAAATCTTGGTTGATTTCAACATTCCTACATCATTCCCAATGAGTAGAATGTCATCAACATACAACACCAGGAATGTCACAGCACTCCCACTGACCTTCTTATACACACAGGGTTCCTCAGGATTCTTAACAAAACCAAACTCTTTGATTGTACTATCGAATCTGAGGTTCCAACTCCTAGATGCCTGCTTTAGACCATAAATAGATCTTTGAAGTTTGCATACCATATGCTCACTTCCGATAGATGTAAACCCTTCGGGTTGAGACATGTAAATCTCTTCCTTAATTTCCCCATTAAGAAAGGCTGTCTTAACATCCATCTGCCATATCTCATAGTCATACCATGCATCTATGGCTAGCAAAATCCTTATCGACTTGAACATTGCGACTGGGGAAAAGGTTTCCTCAAAGTCAACTCCTTGTCTTTGAGTATATCCTTTTGCCACCAATCGCGCCTTGAAGGTCAGTACATTCCCATCCGCCCCAAGTTTCCTCTTGTAAATCCATTTACACCCTATGGGAACAATTCCCTCAGGTGGATCCACGAGATTCCACACTTGGTTCGAATGCATGGAATTCATCTCAGATTCCATAGCTTCAAGCCATTTGTATGAATCGGCATCAGATAACGCTTCCTTGAAGGTCCTTGGATCACATCCATGGTTAGGCTCACCATGGCCCTCTTCAAGAAGCAGACCATATCTCATAGGTGGTCTCGAGACTCTCTCGGATCTTCTAGGAGCTTGTATCTCCTCTCTTGGCTCTTCGGGTGTGGGTTCTACAATTGTAGGTGTCTCTCGAACCTCTTCGAGTTCTATCATTTCGCCTTTTCTATCTAATAGGAATTCCTTTTCTAAAAAGGTTGCATTCCTAGAAACAAATACCTTTGTTTCTTGGGGATGATAGAAGTAGTATCCAACCGAATTCTTTGGATATCCCACAAAGTAGCATAAAATGGATCGACTATCCAATTTATCTCCCAGTACCTGCTTCACATAAGCAGGGCACCCCCATATTCTAAGATAAGAATATTTGGGTGGCTTACCCATCCATATCTCATATGGTGTCTTGTCAACTGCCTTTGTATGGACATTGTTCAACAACATTGCCGCTGTCTCAAGCGCATATCCCCAAAAGGATGGCGGCAACTCCGTGAACCCCATCATAGACCGAACAATGTCCATCAAAGTTCGGTTACGACGCTCCGAAACACCATTCAACTGTGGTGTAGCCACTGCGAGAGAATCCCATTCTCCCTATTTAATAGCCAAGCCTGGTGTACGGTACGGTTTAAGTTTTCATAATTTTATTGACTGCTTGGTCATGTTTAAGTATAGTTTGGATGTTAAGAGTTTCGATTTAGGATTTATAGTATGGTTGGTTATAGATGATGTAGTGCTTTGTAGCGGCGTTACGATTAAATTCATGATAATTCGTATGTTGAGCCAATTGGTATGAGGCCAATTGGAATGATTAGATAAGACATAGAGGTGTAACTTTCTTATTTTGAGTTTGGTTCAAATCATGTGGAAGATAAGCCAAAAGAGCCCCGAAGTGTGTCGTGCGTTTCGTCGTACCTCCAGTGACACATGTTGGGAGAATGGGCATAACATTTTACTCAGACCTCCAAATGATCTGAAATTTTGAGGGATTCACGATAAGACATAGGGTTACAACTTTGTAGTTTACAATTTTTTCTAATTCGGAAAGGAAGAGGCGTTTTTGAGGCAATCTTTAACGTGGAAGTGCGCAGAGTGGCGCCCGAGCGGTAATATATGGCCGCCCGAGCGCCACTGCTTCTGGAAATTTGGGTTTTGGGCAGAATCATTGGCGCTCGAGCGGTAATTTTCGACCGCCCGAGCGCCGGGCACAGTATAAGCGTGTTTTGGCGATTTTTAGTGCTTAAATAGAAGAATTGGTCTTATTTCTCTCATTTCTTTCTCTCCATTTTCTAAATTCTCTCCTTGGAGCTAGGGTTTCCTCATTTCCTTTCAATTTCTTTCTTTGATTCAAACCTCTTAGTGGATTATTGTTGAGGGAACTAAGTTATTTTGGGATCAAGGAAGCTAAGGTAAGCTTTTGGTTTGGTTATTTCTTGGTTTGGTGTTGGGAGAGTTCTTGGGTTTGTGGATTGTGTTGGTGTATTGGATTTATTGATTTTGTTGTTTGATTATTGGGTTATTGATGGTGTTATTTATGGATTATTGTTGTAGGATTGCTAGCAGAGAGATTAGAATCAAGAGGTTGCAAGTGTAGTAAGTGGAATCTCATTCTTGTGCTCACATGATAGTGTATGTATTGTGTTTCAATGGTTTTAATGTGTTATTCCCTTCCATTTGATTCATATTATATATTGATACACTTGAATGTATATTGGAGGCAATTGAATGTCTCAATTGTTATAAAGGGAATACAAGAGAAAGAGTCTTCAAAGTGTTTGATATAATGCCTAAAAGAGAGTTCAAATTGATTTATGGATTGATAGATACATAGTCAGAGATTGCATGCAATTAGTTGATCAACGACCATAGGCTTATATCCCTCAGAGTTATCGATTTATATCGATGGGATATAGGTACAGAGACAGAGATACTATATAGATGTCAATCCATACCAGAGAAATGAGAAATACCATTGTTTTTATTATTCATGCTATGATATTCATATTTCAGAGTTGATGGTATTTAATGTTTTCAGAGTATGATATGTATCTTTGCTATGTAAGAGTTCCACTTGCTGAGTTTTATACTCATTCAGTTATTTCATGTGATGCAGATAAGAGCGACGGGCCGGGACGTTGATTGTGGGCCGGAGTCATATGCATACCAAAGATGGAAGGAAGAAGTTATTTTGCTAGCATTTTGACATGATCACAAGGATGATATTTTTCTTTTTGTTGTATCATTTTATTGATCATTTGTATACTTTTGAATATATATGAAATGTATTTTGAATCCTTCCTCCATTTTAAAGGAAAATTTTAAATTCCGCTGTTATTTTATAAAATGGGTCAGAGGTGTCACATTTAGTGGCATCAGAGCACCGTTCTTCGGACTAATGCATATGACTTCGTCTACTTTCAACAGTCTGGGTATGTCTTCTTCTACATCGATTCATTGTTATCTATTGATTTGTATTGTGCGAGCACATTGTAGGAATAGATGCCTCCTAAGAGGAAAGCCGTAGAGGGTGAGGATAGTTCTTCCTCTAGAGTTGTCGATGAGTTCGGCAAGTTGTTGAAAGAGCAAGCCAAGGTCCATAGTGAGTAGATCCAGCAGTTGCTCCGTATGCAAGGTACAGGCCAAGGTAGAGGTCAGGGTAGAGGCCAAGTAGCTCAAGCAGTTGGTACCGATGGAATATTTACTGCTTTCAAGAGGATGGATCTGCCTGAATTTGCAGGTAGCAATGATCCTTTGGTAGCTGTAGAGTGGATCAAAGCTCTTGAAGCGATTTTTGATCATCTCAACTACGAAGACAAAGACAGAATCAGTTGTGCAGTGTTCATGTTGGTCAAGGCTTCACGCATTTGGTGGAATGCTACCAAGGTGGGTGTTGATGTTCCGACATTGAAGTGGTCATAGTTCACCGATCTTTTCTATGACAAGTACTTCCCAGATGCACTTCGAGCTAGGAAGGTGACTGAGTTCTTGGAGCTTCGTCAAGGAGGTATGAATGTCGATGAGTATATTCTGAAGTTCGAGGAGGGCTGTCTGTTTGCCCCATACATTGCATCCAACGACAAAGACAAGGTTGCTCAATTCATTAGAGGCCTTCGAGCAGAGATCATAAGGGACATCAATATGTCCAAAGCTGTGACATTCAAGGAGATTGTAGCTAAGGCTTTGTTGGCCGAACAGGATGAGAAAGACATTTCCAGAGAAAGACATGCGAGACAACAGGTCATTGCTCAGAGAGGCCAAGGCTCAAGTCCAAGAGGGAAGGATCGTTTCAAGGGGAAAGGCAAGATAGAGCCGAGTCCAAAACCACCGGCAGTTCCATTTGATCCCGAGAAGCCTTTGTGTCCCAAGTGCAGTCGACATCATAGAGGAGAGTGCATATTTGGTACTCATACTTGTTACCGTTGTGGCACTGCAGGCCATATTGCCAAAGATTGTCCAAGAGGAGCGAGTAAAGATAAGGTGCAGGGTCGCATCTTTACCATGACGAAGGAAGGTATAAACCATGATTCTTCTGTGATCTCTAGCACTATTTTAATTTCAGGCAGAGTAGCTAAGACATTGATTGATACAGGTGCTACTCATTCTTTTATGTCTGAACTATTTTTGAGATCTTCGGGTATAGTTCCTTCTGTTCTTCCCCTCCAGTTTAATGTTGTTTTGCCTTCGGGGGATGTGTTGTGCCCGACGTCTATTATGTATTCATGTTCTATTCAAATCGATGAGTGGGTGGTTTATGCTGATTTGATTGTTATTCCGATGGTTGTGTTTGATATTGTACTTGGCATGGATTGGCTATCAACTTACCGTGCAGTGATTGATTGCGTTGCTAAGCTTGTGAAATTTGCAGATGATGGCAATAAGGAAGGTATGCTCGCCAGTGCAGGTACTTCGCTGGTCCTTCCTTTTATTTCGTGTCTTGAGGCTAAGAAGTTGTTGTTTAGAGGATGTGATGGGTTTTTGGCTTCTATTGTGGATGTGGATAAGATTGTGAAATTCAATATTGATGATATTGATGTGGTGAGACAGTTCCCTGATGTTTTTGAGGATGATGTGCCGGGTTTACCGCCGGACAGAGATGTGGAGTTTGTGATTGATCTAGTTCCAGGTACGGTTCCTATTTCCAAGGCTCCGTACAGAATGGCCCCAACAGAGATGAAAGAGTTAAAGACGCAGTTGCAGGATCTTGTGGATAAAGGTTTCATTCGACCGAGTTCTTCGCCTTGGGGTGCTCCGGTTCTTTTCGTCAAGAAGAAAGATGGGACTTTGCGGCTATGTATTGATTATAGAGAGATCAACAAGGTGACTATCAAGAATAAGTATCCGTTGCCACGGATAGATGACTTGTTTGATCAGCTGCAAAGAGCTACCGTGTTTTCAAAGATTGATCTGCGATATGGCTATTATCAGTTGAAGGTTAGGGAGTCTGATATCCCTAAGACGGCGTTTCGGACCAGGTATGGTCATTACGAGTTTCTTATTACGTCTTTTGGTCTGACTAATGCCCCTTCAGTCTTCATGGATCTTATGAACCGAGTGTTCAAGCCTTATTTGGATAGCTTTGTCATTGTTTTCATCGACGACATCTTGATCTATTCCCAGAACAGAGAGTTTCATGCAGAGCATCTCAGAGTTGTTCTTCAGTTGTTGAGAGAGAAGAGGTTGTATGCCAAGTTGAAGAAATGTGAGTTTTGGTTGGAGCAGATTTCTTTCTTAGGCCATGTTGTTTCGAAGGATGGTATAGCTGTTGATCCAGTGAAAATAGAGGCGATTCAGAAGTGGCCTATTCCTACCACTGTATCAGAGTTGTATTCTTAGGGCATATCATTTCTGGAGATGGTATTTCTGTTGATCCGAGTAAAGTGGAAGCTGTGATCAGTTGGTCGAGACCGACTTCTGTACCAGAAATACGCAGTTTCATGGGCTTAGTCGGATACTACAGAAGATTTATTAAAGATTTCTCCAGTATTGCAAAGCAAATAACTCAATTGACGCAAAAGAATGCACCATTTGTTTGGTCAGAGGAGTGCGAGTCTAGCTTTCTAGAGTTGAAGAAAAGGCTGACCAGTGCTCCAGTACTGACGATACCTTCAGGTACGGGTGATTTCGTGTATATTGTGATGCTTCTCATAGAGGTTTGGGATGTGTTCTTATGCAGCGAGGCCATGTGATCGCATACGCCTCGAGACAATTGAAGCCACATGAAGTTCGATACCCCATTCATGATCTGGAATTGGCGGCTATCGTATTTGCATTAAAGATTTGGCGTCATTATCTCTACGGCGAGAAATTTGAGATCTTTTCCGATCACAAGAGCCTAAAGTACCTATTCTCTCAATCAGAACTGAACATGAGGCAGCGTAGATGGCTAGATCTTCTGAAAGACTTTGACTGTGAAATCAAATATTATCCAGGAAAGTCAAATGCAGCAGCAGATGCCTTGAGTCGTAAGGTATGTTCTTTGTCCTTGTCGACGATAGGTGTTAACAAGTTAGTTGAAAATTGGTGTACATCTGGATTAGAATTTGATACAGATAGTAAGCCACTAAGACTTTTTACGATCCTAGTTGAGCCCAATTTGATTATGAGGATCAAGGAAGCACAAAGAACCGATCAAAATGTGCAGAAATCAATCCAAATGGTCATATCAGGGCATGTATCAGAATATCAGGTACGAGATCATGTGTTGTACGTGAATAACCGTCTAGTTGTGCCAGATGTTGCAGATTTGAGACAGCAGATTCTGACAGAGGCACATTGTAGTCGGTTCAGCATTCATCCTGGTGGCAGGAAGATGTACAATGACTTGAAGACACAGTTCTGGTGGAAACAAATGAAGTCAGACATTGCCGAATTTGTGTCTAAATGTTTGAACTGCCAACAGGTGAAGGCCGAGAGGAAGAAGCCCGGAGGGTTACTTCAGAGTTTGTCTATTCCTGAATGGAAATGGGACCACATTTCCATGGATTTTGTTACAAAGTTACCCCGATCTTCCCGAGGCTGTGATGCGATTTGGGTTATTATTGACAGATTGACCAAATCTGCTTGTTTCATCCCATACAGAATGACGTATAGACAGGATCAGATGGCGGAGATTTATATTCGTGAGGTAGTCAGATTGCATGGAGTGCCGAAGTCTATCGTATCAGATCGTGATCCACGATTCACTTCACAATTCTGGCACAGTCTACAGCAGGCCTTAGGTACGACGTTACACCTGAGTACTGCTTACCATCCTCAGACAGACGGACAGTCAGAGCGGACTATCCAGACTTTAGAGGATATGTTGAGAGCCGTCGTGCTAGATTTTGGCATTGGTTGGCAAGATTCCCTACCTCTTTGCGAATTCTCTTACAATAATAGCTATCAGACGAGTATCGAGATGGCACCGTTTGAAGCTTTGTATGGCAAGAAGTGCAGATCTCCGCTATACTGGGATGACGTTTCAGAGGTACCAGAACTTGGGCCAGATATGATTCGTGACATGACAGAGAAGGTGAAACTCATTCAGAAGAGGATGAAGACAGCACAAGATCGACAAGCAAAGTATGCCAATATCAGACGTAGACCGTTAGTATTTGAGGCGGGAGATAGAGTATTCTTAAAGATTTCTCCATTCAGAGGCGTTGTTCGATTTGGCAAACGCGGGAAACTATCTCCTCGATACATTGGTCCTTACGAGATTCTTGAAAAGATTGGCGATCGAGCTTATCGACTTGCACTTCCTCCTTCTCTATCCGGGATACATGATGTCTTTCATGTATCGATGTTGCGTATGTATATGCCAGATATTTCTCATGTCATTCAGCCTGACGAAGCTGAGCTTGATCAGATCTTGAGCTATGTGGAACAACCGATACAGATTCTTGATCGGAAAGAAAAGAAGCTCAGAACGAAGAATATTCCACTCGTGAAAGTTCAGTGGAGTCGTCATAGCATTGAGGAAGCGACATGGGAGACAGAAGCCGACATGCAACAAAAACACCCCGAGTTATTTCAATAATGTAAGTATTGATCTAACTTTGATGTTATTACTTTTGATGCTTACATTGATAAATGATGTGCGATTTCGAGGACGAAATCATTTCTTAGAGGGGGAGATATGTAAGGCTCGAAGATTTAGTTATCATAATCAGATGGATTTGTTGATAATTAAGATAATTGTAGATGTATTTCATTGGACTAGAAAAGAAAGGGAAATGTATAATAAAGATGTGAAAGATAGTCAAAAGAATAAGTAAGGCCGAAGCTATGGCGCATATGCGCGAAGGAATGCGCGCATATGCATGAGAATTCCAGTAGCATTGGCGCATATGCGCAGGAAAGAGTGGCGCATATGCGCGACATGTACAGCAGCCTTGGCGCATATGCGCGAGAGTAGTGGCGCATATGCGCGGAGCGTCCAGAACCATTGGCGCATATGCGCGAGTTTAGTGGCGCATATGCGCGAGTGCTAAATCTGCCGAGACAGTAGGTTCGGCGCATATGCACGAGTAATGCCGCTCATATGCGCGAGACGTGTATTGCAAAGAACAAGCCATGTGTTCGAAACATGCAAAGTATATATATGATTTGCCTCGATTTCTTCTCAATTGCAGCAGAAGGGTTCGAGATTTCAGAGGGAAGAAAAGCTTTCAACTTTCTTTTCACTTTCAAATTGTGATTTTGCAAGATTTAGCAATCCAAAATTAAATCCGACTTCGGTTTTGAACTCCTCTCTTTATTAGCTACAAGGTGATGTAAGTTTTCTTCAATTCCAGCATGTTTTGAAATATATATGTTGGGAGAATTATGGTTTAAGCTTTAGAATGTGTCCTTGTAGTTATTGACACCGTAGAAATACAATCGGATCGAAGAACGGATATCGTATGCTATTATTACGATTTTCAGCATGTATACAATGAAGTATATGCAGATTTTGAGATCTTGACTTGGTTATTGTGATGATTATGAATTGAGGATATAGTTTTGTGTTGATTATGTTGTATTGATTTGACCGGTGTCGAGAATTACGTCGTTATGCCGTCAAATTGTATCAAGATCAAGTATTGAGAGTGGATAGGTGTTGATTTGGATTAGTAATTGATAAATTGTGTATCAACATTCCATTTCAGATTCATCTTACCTCACTTCGACATCGAGACCTCGACATCGATAAAGGTGTAACAAAAAAAGGTATAAGTCATGTTTTGTTTGGGGAGATGTAACTCAAATAAGATATTATTTGAGTTTCCCAACCAAAATCACATACTAGTATTATTAGATATATTGTAACATGTTTATGAATTGTGTATAGCATTATATTCAATCTTTTAACATGTTTATGCTTTGATTTCAGAATTGTATTCAAGCATGTATGATCAGTGTGATATTCAGATATGAATATGATTATACTTTGTTTACATATTGATATTCATTGCATCTAAGATAGGAGAGTCTTTGACAGGCATTGTCAAATAGCTAGACGTTTCGGTGTATCTCAGCATAGGAGTAGGTATTACTCTTATTGCCGCCGTTGATACAGCTCAGACCGAAGTCTAGGAATGAGACGTACATTACCCCGATTGGAGGGTAGGTAGTGACGTCTTATTCACACCGGGATCCCTAGAGTTCTAGTCGAGTCGAGTCCAGACATGGTTTGATTCGCATTGCATTGCATGTGCATATGATAGTCATTCATGACAGCATGTTTCATGTTTAATTGATTATATGCATGTATACATGTTTATACTGGGATTTGTTCTCACCGGTTTTCCGGCTGTTGTTATGTCTGTATGTGTGCATAACAACAGGTGGGGCAGGATCTGGGTCACGCAGAGGATGAGAGATGGACATAGCGTGGTGATCTCGGGCATAGCAGAAGAACTAGTAGTTGTACTTTTGGCATGTACTGTATTTAATTACTAGTTGTCGAATATGGTTTGGAACCAGACATATTTGTATTTTATGTTTGTATATTATGTTGTTGAATAACATAGAGATTTCTTATGTTAGCTTTCATTTGAGTTAATGTAAAAAGAAAAAATTTGACCCACTTTTTATATTAATGATCCGTTTTAATCCCAAAGAAAAGAATTAGAGCCCGGGTCCCCACAACAGGTGGTATCAGAGCCATAGGTTTCTATAGATTGAGATAGAATAGAATGAGCGGGGTAGATCGAGTCTTCTTCCTTGCTCTATGAGGTGCTAGCATGTTTATTGCTTTACTTGTTACATGTTGTTTGTTATTTGATTGATTACAGCATGTATTGGTTAAGACTGAATCAGAACCGATTCTAGATCAGAGGTAACTGACTAGAGGAGGGCTGAGACAGTTGTATATCTTGTATTCTAATCAGTTGGATTATTAGATACATGCCTCCTAGAAGAGCAGCCGTTCCTTTACGACCACCAGCGCCAGAGCAGGGTAGCACATCCGGAGATACGATGGATGTCACTGCTACGCCCATGGAGACTCTATTAAAACGATTCCAGTCATTCCGACCCCCGACTTTAAAGGGTACAGAAAATGCAATTGAATGTGAAAGCTGGTTGGAGGATATCGAGATGTTATTCGAGTCTCTGGAATATAGTGACGAGAAACGAGTGAAACTCATTGGCCATCAACTGCAAGATGTGGCTAAGTATTGGTGGGTGAATATAAGGAGAGCACTAGAACAGCGTGGCACCGAGGTTACATGGAAAGCATTCAAGACGGAGTTCTATCAGCGATTCTTCCCTGTATCCTATCGCAAAGATAAAGGCGCTGAATTTGCAAACCTGAGGCAAGGGCAATTGAACATTGAAGAGTACGTTGCTAAATTTTCTTCTTTGCTTCGTTTTGCACCTCACGTTTCAGGCAATGATGAGGCCATGGCAGATCAGTTTATAAACGGCTTAAATCCTGATGTCTTTACATTGGTCAATACTGGGAGACCCAATAATTTCGCTGAAGCATTGAACCGTGCCAAAGGAGCAGAAGCAGGATTGCTTAGGCAACGGAGTGTTCCGTATGTTGCTCCGAGTCCGAGACCGCCATTACCTCCATCCCAAACTCCTTCTCCCCGATTCGAAAGTGGTGGTAGCAGCAGCGGACGCAAAGATCAGTTGAAAGCAAAGGGTAAACAGTTTAAGAGGGCAGGGAGCAGTTCTTCGAGCTCCAGCGGGTCAAGACAGAGAGGCTTGGGCCAGAATCTAGAGGTGGCAAGTGGATATTGCAGTACTTGTGGAGGTAAGCATGCCACAGAACAGTGTCAAGGTGTAGTGGGCAGGTGTAACGTATGCAAGCAACCGGGGCATTATGCCAAGGTCTGTCCTCAGAGAAGTGGTGCATCGAGATTCCAGGCTGCAGGATCGTCTGCCTCCGTGACTCAGCCTGAGAGGCAAGCTTCATCTGTTCACTCATTTCAGCCGCCACCAGCACAGACCCAGCCTCGAGCTAGAGGTGGCCAGCCAGGGAGTCAGCCTCAGAGACAACAGGCTCAGGTGTTTGCCTTGACTGAAGAGCAAGCACAGGATGCCCCAGATGATGTCATTGCAGGTAACTGTTTCCTTTGCGGTTATCCTGCTTATATATTGATAGATACGGGTGCATCGCATACATTCATATCAGAACGATTTGCATTATTGCATTCTCTGCCTGTTGAGTCGTTACTAGATGTCGTGTCTATTACTTCTCCGTTAGGAAGTGGTTTGATATCGGTGACTACGGTTAGACATTGCATCTTACGGTTTGAGGGTCATGAAATTGATCTAGATTGCATAGTACTCGGGTTAGATGATTTTGATTGTATTGTTGGAATTGACATGTTAACAAAGTATAGAGCTACCGTGGATTGTTTCCACAAGATTGTCAGATTCAGACCCGAGATGACAGACGAGTGGAAATTCTACGGGAAGGGTTCCAGATCTCGGATTCCCTTGATTTCGACTCTTACTATGAACAGATTATTGCAAAAAGGAGCAGATGGTTTCTTTATTTATGCTGTAGATATGCAGAAGTCGAGCCCGGCGTTGGCAGATATACCAGTAGTGCGGGAATTTGCTGATATTTTTCCAGATGAGATCCCAGGATTACCTCCGGTTCGTGAGGTAGACTTTAGTATTGATCTTACACCAGGTACCGTCCCTATTTCGAGAGCTCCGTATAGGATGGCACCCATCGAACTAAAAGAACTGAAAGCACAGTTAGAAGATCTTCTGGCCAAGGGATATATCAGACCTAGTGTATCTCCTTGGGGCGCTCCGGTGCTGTTTGTGCGGAAGAAAGATGGTTCGATGCGATTGTGTATAGACTACCGGCAACTGAACAAGGCAACGATCAAGAATAAATATCCTTTGCCTAGGATCGATGACCTATTTGATATGTTGCAGGGATCCTCTGTGTATTCTAAGATTGATTTGCGATCCGGATATCATCAGCTTCGAGTTCGAAGATGTAGATATACCGAAGACAGCATTTCGAACCAGGTATGGACATTACGAATTTATTGTCATGCCTTTTGGTTTAACCAATGCTCCTGCGGTATTTATGGGCTTGATGAACCAAGTGTTTCAGAAATATTTAGATGAATTTGTGATTGTCTTCATTGATGACATTTTGGTGTATTCGAAGAACAGAAATGAGCATGCAGAGCATCTCAGAATTGTTTTGCAGACGTTGAGAAACGAGCGACTGTATGCTAAATTGTCAAAGTGTGAGTTTTGGCTGAACCGAGTTGTATTCTTGGGGCATATCATTTCTGGAGATGGTATTTCTGTTGATCCGAGTAAAGTGGAAGCTGTGATCAGTTGGTCGAGACCGACTTCTGTACCAGAAATACGCAGTTTCATGGGCTTAGCCGGATACTACAGAAGATTTATTAAAGATTTCTCCAGTATTGCAAAGCCAATAACTCAATTGACGCAAAAGAATGCACCATTTGTTTGGTCAGAGGAGTGCGAGTCTAGCTTTCTAGAGTTGAAGAAAAGGCTGACCAGTGCTCCAGTACTGACGATACCTTCAGGTACGGGTGATTTCGTTGTATATTGTGATGCTTCTCATAGAGGTTTGGGATGTGTTCTTATGCAGCGAGGCCATGTGATCGCATACGCCTCGAGACAATTGAAGCCACATGAAGTTCGATACCCCATTCATGATCTGGAATTGGCGGCTATCGTATTTGCATTAAAGATTTGGCGTCATTATCTCTACGGCGAGAAATTTGAGATCTTTTCCGATCACAAGAGCCTAAAGTACCTATTCTCTCAATCAGAACTGAACATGAGGCAGCGTAGATGGCTAGATCTTCTGAAAGACTTTGACTGTGAAATCAAATATTATCCAGGAAAGTCAAATGCAGCAGCAGATGCCTTGAGTCGTAAGGTATGTTCTTTGTCCTTGTCGACGATAGGTGTTAACAATGTTAGTTGAAAATTGCTGTACATCTGGATTAGAATTTGATACAGATAGTAAGCCACTACGACTTTTTACGATCCTAGTTGAGCCCAATTTGATTATGAGGATCAAGGAAGCACAAAGAACCGATCAGAATGTGCAGAAATCAATCCAAATGGTCAGATCAGGGCATGTATCAGAATATCAGGTACGAGATCATGTGTTGTACGTGAATAACCGTCTAGTTGTGCCAGATGTTGCATATTTGAGACAGCAGATTCTGACAGAGGCACATTGTAGTCGGTTCAGCATTCATCCTGGTGGCAGGAAGATGTACAATGACTTGAAGACACAGTTCTGGTGGAAACAAATGAAGTCAGACATTGCCGAATTTGTGTCTAAATGTTTGAACTGCCAACAGGTGAAGGCCGAGAGGAAGAAGCCCGGAGGGTTACTTCAGAGTTTGTCTATTCCTGAATGGAAATGGGACCACATTTCCATGGATTTTGTGACAAAGTTACCCCGATCTTCCCGAGGCTGTGATGCGATTTGGGTTATTATTGACAGATTGACCAAATCTGCTTGTTTCATCCCATACAGAATGACGTATAGACAGGATCAGATGGCGGAGATTTATATTCGTGAGGTAGTCAGATTGCATGGAGTGCCGAAGTCTATCGTATCAGATCGTGATCCACGATTCACTTCACACTTCTGGCACAGTCTACAGCAGGCCTTAGGTACGACGTTACACCTGAGTACTGCTTACCATCCTCAGACAGACGGACAGTCAGAGCGGACTATCCAGACTTTAGAGGATATGTTGAGAGCCGTCGTGCTAGATTTTGGCATTGGTTGGCAAGATTCCCTACCTCTTTGCGAATTCTCTTACAATAATAGCTATCAGACGAGTATCGAGATGGCACCGTTTGAAGCTTTGTATGGCAAGAAGTGCAGATCTCCGCTATACTGGGATGACGTTTCAGAGGTACCAGAACTTGGGCCAGATATGATTCGTGACATGACAGAGAAGGTGAAACTCATTCAGAAGAGGATGAAGACAGCACAAGATCGACAAGCAAAGTATGCCAATATCAGACGTAGACCGTTAGTATTTGAGGCGGGAGATAGAGTATTCTTAAAGATTTCTCCATTCAGAGGCGTTGTTCGATTTGGCAAACGCGGGAAACTATCTCCTCGATACATTGGTCCTTACGAGATTCTTGAAAAGATTGGCGATCGAGCTTATCGACTTGCACTTCCTCCTTCTCTATCCGGGATACATGATGTCTTTCATGTATCGATGTTGCGTAAGTATATGCCAGATATTTCTCATGTCATTCAGCCTGACGAAGCTGAGCTTGATCAGACCTTGAGCTATGTGGAACAACCGATACAGATTCTTGATCGGAAAGAAAAGAAGCTCAGAACGAAGAATATTCCACTCGTGAAAGTTCAGTGGAGTCGTCATGGCATTGAGGAAGCGACATGGGAGACAGAAGCCGACATGCAACAAAAACACCCCGAGTTATTTCAATAATGTAAGTATTGATCTAACTTTGATGTTATTACTTTTGATGCTTACATTGATAAATGATGTGCGATTTCGAGGACGAAATCATTTCTTAGAGGGGGAGAAATGTAAGGCTCGAAGATTTAGTTATCATAATCAGATGGATTTGTTGATAATTAAGATAATTGTAGATATATTTCATTGGACTAGAAAAGAAAGGGAAATGTATAATAAAGATGTGAAAGATAGTCAAAAGAATAAGTAAGGCCGAAGCTATGGCGCATATGCGCGAAGGAATGCGCGCATATGCATGAGAATTCCAGTAGCATTGGCGCATATGCGCGGAAAGAGTGGCGCATATGCGCGACATGTACAGCAGCCTCGGCGCATATGCGCGAGAGTAGTGGCGCATATGCGCGGAGCGTCCAGAACCATTGGCGCATATGCGCGAGTTTAGTGGCGCATATGCGCGAGTGCTAAATCTGCCGAGACAGTAGGTTCGGCGCATATGCGCGAGTAATGCCGCGCATATGCGCGAGACGTGTATTGCAAAGAACAAGCCATGTGTTCGAAACATGCAAAGTATATATATGATTTGCCTCGATTTCTTCTCAATTGCAGCAGAAGGGTTCGAGATTTCAGAGGGAAGAAAAGCTTTCAACTTTCTTTTCACTTTCAAATTGTGATTTTGCAAGATTTAGCAATCCAAAATTAAATCCGACTTCGGTTTTGAACTCCTCTCTTTATTAGCTACAAGGTGATGTAAGTTTTCTTCAATTCCAGCATGTTTTGAAATATATATGTTCGGAGAATTATGGTTTAAGCTTTAGAATGTATTCTTGTAGTTATTGACACCGTAGAAATACAATCGGATCGAAGAACGGATATCGTATGCTATTATTACGATTTTCAGCATGTATAGAATGAATTATATGCAGATTTTGAGATCTTGACTTGGATATTGTGATGATTATGAATTGAGGATATAGTTTTGTGTTGATTATGTTGTATTGATTTGACCGGTGTCGAGAATTACGTCGTTATGCCGTCAAATTGTATCAAGATCAAGTATAGAGAGTGGATAGGTGTTGATTTGGATTAGTAATTGATAAATTGTGTATCAACATTCCATTTCAGATTCATCTTACCTCACTTCGACATCGAGACCTCGACATCGATAAAGGTGTAACAAAAAAAGGTATAAGTCATGTTTTGTTTGGGGAGATGTAACTCAAATAAGATATTATTTGAGTTTCCCAACCAAAATCACATACTAGTATTATTAGATATATTGTAACATGTTTATGAATTGTGTATAGCATTATATTCAATCTTTTAACATGTTTATGCTTTGATTTCAGAATTGTATTCAAGCATGTATGATCAGTGTGATATTCAGATATGAATATGATTATACTTTGTTTACATATTGATATTCATTGCATCTAAGATAGGAGAGTCTTTGACAGGCATTGTCAAATAGCTAGACGTTTCGGTGTATCTCAGCATAGGAGTAGGTATTACTCTTATTGCCGCCGTTGATACAGCTCAGACCGAAGTCTAGGAATGAGACGTACATTACCCCGATTGGAGGGTAGGTAGTGACGTCTTATTCACACCGGGATCCCTAGAGTTCTAGTCGAGTCGAGTCCAGACATGGTTTGATTCGCATTGCATTGCATGTGCATATGATGTCATTCATGACAGCATGTTTCATGTTTAATTGATTATATGCATGTATACATGTTTATACTGGGATTTGTCCTCACCGGTTTTCCGGCTGTTGTTATGTCTGTATGTGTGCATAACAACAGGTGGGGCAGGATCTGGGTCACGCAGAGGATGAGAGATGGACATAGCGTGGTGATCTCGGGCATAGCAGAAGAACTAGTAGTTGTACTTTTGGCATGTACTGTACTTAACTACTAGTTGTCGAATATGGTTTGGAACCAGACATATTTGTATTTTATGTTTGTATATTATGTTGTTGAATAACATAGAGATTTCTTATGTTAGCTTTCATTTGAGTTAATGTAAAAACAAAAAAATTTGACCCACTTTTTATATTAATGATCCGTTTTAATCCAAAAGAAAAGAATTAGAGCCCGGGTCCCCACAGCTGATGCAACGTGGAAAGGTTATAGCCTATGCTTCTCGCCAGTTGAAGGACTATGAGACGAATTATCCAACGCGATTTGGAGCTAGCAGCTGTGGTTTTCGTCCTGAAGATTTGGAGACATTATTTGTATGGTGAAAAGTGTGAAGTATTTGTTCTCTCAGAAAGAGCTCAATATGCGATAGAGGAGGTGGTTAGAGCTTGTCAAAGACTATAATGTGACGATCAGTTACCACCCAGGGAAAGCGAATGTTGTAGCGGATGCTTTGAGCAGTAAGTCGAGTTTTTCTTTGATTTCGATGATTCAGCAACCATTGTTGTTAGACTTGCAGAGAGAGGAGATAGCTTTGGTAGTTCCAGGGACCATTGCTCGTTTGTCAGTGTTGGTCATTCGGGCTACATTGACGGACAGGATCCGTAGAGAGCAGGCCAATGATTTACAATTGATAGAGATGAGATCTAGAGCAGAGGAGAGAGGTAATTCAGAGTTTGGGGTGAATGGAGATGGTTTGGTGACTTTTAGAGGCCGTATTTGTGTTCCTACTGGTGATGATATTCGAAGAGACGTCTTGACAAAGGCTCATACCGCGCCATATTCGATACATCCAGGTGGTACCAAGATGTATCAGGATCTTCGTAGACTCTATTGGTGGCCAGGTATGAAGAAAGATATTGCCATGTTTATTTCTCAGTGCCTAACTTGTCAGCAGGTGAAGATCGAGCACCAGAGACCTGCTGGGACATTGTTATCATTGCCGATTCCTCAATGGAAATGAGAGCATATTACGATGGACTTCGTGACTGGTCTTCCCAGGACGCAGAAATGTTTTAACTCTATTTGGGTTATTGTTGATCGGTTGACCAAGTCAGCGCATTTTCTTCCAGTCAAGACGACGTACTCCATGAACCAGTATGCCGAAGAGTACATAGCAGAGATTGTTAGACTTCATGGTGTTCCTGTCTCGATCGTGTCTGATCGTGACCCTAGATTTACTTCAGAGTTTTGGAAGAGTTTGCACAGAGCTATGGGTTCACGGTTAGCATTTAGTACAGCATATCACCCCCAGAGCGACGGTCAATCAGAGAGAGTTATTCAGATTTTAGAGGATATGCTCAGAGCTTGTACTATTGATTATTCAGGTAGCTGGGATTCCAAATTGCCTCTAGTTGAGTTCACTTACAATAATAGTTACTAAGCGACGATTGGCATGGCACCGTATGAATCACTTTATGGCCGGAAGTGTAGATCTCCCTTGTATTGGGATGAGGTTGGTGAGAGGAAGATGTTGGGTCCCGAGTTGGTCAAACAGACAGCTGATGTTGTTGCTGTTATTCGAGAGAGGATGAAGACAGCACAGTGGAGACAGAAGAGCTATGCTGAAGTGCGTCGTAGGCCGTTGTAGTTTGAGGTTGGCGACCATATGTTCTTGAAGATAGCACCTCTTAAGGGTGTGATGCGATTTGGCAAGAAGGGAAAGTTGAGTCCGAGATTTATTGGACCATTTGAGATCTTGGATAGAATTGGTGATCGAGCTTACAGGTTAGCCCTACCGCTAGATCTTGACAGAGTTCATAATGTTTTTCATGTTTCGATGCTCAGGAAGTATATTGCGAATCCTTCCCATGTTCTTCGTCACGAGCCATTGGATTTGACGCCGAATTTGACGTACCAAGAGATTCCGGTCCAGATTCTGGATCGCAAAGTTAGAGTGTTGAGAAAAAAAGAGATCGGCATTGTTAAAGTCCTTTGGAGGAATCATTTGATCGAAGAAGCCACGTGGGAACCAGAGGATGAGATGAAAGAGAAGTATCCCAAGTTGTTTGCTCAGTGACGTTAATTTCGGGGACGAAATTGCTCTAAGGAGCGGAGATTGTATAGCCAAGCCTGGTGTACGGTATGGTTTAAGTTTTCATAAGTTTATTGACTGCTTGGTCAAGTTTAAGTATAGTTTGGATGTTAAGAGTTTCGATTTAGGATTTATAGTATGGTTGGTTATAGATGATGTGTAGTGCTTTTGTAGCGGCGTTACGATTAAATTCGTGATAATTCGTATGTTGAGCCAATTGGTATGAGGCCAATTGGAATGATTAGATAAGACATAGAGGTGTAACTTTCTTATTTTGAGTTTGGTTCAAATCATTGTGGAAGATAAGCCAAAAGAGCCCCGAAGTGTGTCGTGCGTTTCGTCGTTTCTCCAGTGACACATGTTGGGAGAATGGGCATAACATTTTACTTAGACCTCCAAATGATCTGAAATTTTGAGGGATTCAAGATAAGACATAGGGCTACAACTTTGTAGTCAACTTTTTCTAATTCGGAAAGGAAGAGGCTTTTCTGAGGCGATCTTTAACGTGGCAGTGCGCAGAGTGGCGCCCGAGCGGTAATATATGGCCGCCCGAGCGCCACTGCTTCTGGAAATTTGTGTTTTGGGCAGAATCATTGGCGCCCGAGCGGTAATTTTTGACTGCCCGAGCGTCGGGCACAGTATAAGCGTGTTTGGCGATTTTTAGTGCTTAAATAGAAGAATTGGTCTTATTTCTCTCATTTCTTTCTCCCCATTTTCGAAATTCTCTCCTTGGAGCTAGGGTTTCCTCATTTCCTTTCAATTTCTTTCTTTGATTCAAGCCTCTTAGTGGATTATTGTTGAGGGAACTAAGTTATTTTGGGATCAAGGAAGCTAAGGTAAGCTTTTGGTTTGGTTATTTCTTGGTTTGGTGTTGGGAGAGTTCTTGGGTTTGTGGATTGTGTTGGTGTATTGGATTTATTGATTTTGTTGTTATATTATTGGGTTATTGATGGTGTTATTTATGGATTATTGTTGTAGGATTGCTAGCAAAGAGATTAGAATCAAGAGGTTGCAAGTGTAGTAAGTGGAATCTCATTCTTGTGCTCACATGATAGTATATGTATTGTGTTTCAATGGTTTTAATGTGTTATTCCCTTCCATTTGATTCATATTATATATTGATACACTTGAATGTATATTGGATGCAATTGAATGTCTCAATTGTTATAAAGGGAATACAAGAGAAAGAGTCTTCAAAGTGTTTGATGTAATGTCTAAAAGAGAGTTCAAATTGATTTATGGATTGATAGATACATAGTCAGAGATTGCATGCAATTAGTTGATCAACGACCATAGGCTTATATCCCTCAGAGTTATCGATTTATATCGATGGGATATAGGTACAGAGACAGAGATACTATATAGATGTCAATCCATACCAGAGAAAAGAGAAATACCATCGTTTTTATTATTCATGCTATGATATTCATATTTCAGAGTTGATGGTATTTAATGTTTTCAAAGTCATGTTTTCAGAGTATGATATGTATCTTTGCTATGTAAGGTTCCACTTGCTGAGTTTTATACTCATTTCAGTTATTTCATGTGATGCAGATAAGAGCGACGGGCCGGGACGTTGATTGTGGGCCGGAGTCATATGCATACCAAAGATGGAAGGAAGAAGTTATTTTGCTAGCATTTTGACATGATCACAAGGATGATATTTTGCTTTTTGTTGTATCATTTTATTGATCATTTGTATACTTTTGAATATATATGAAATGTATTTTGAATCCTTCCTCCATTTTAAAGGAAAATTTTAAATTCCGCTGTTATTTTATAAAATGGGTCAGAGGTGTCACACCCTAAGATACTCTTGGAACTCGGCACTCAAGTACTCACCACCTCGATCCGATCAAAGTGTCTTGATGCTTCGTCCCAATTGCCTCTCTACTTCACTTCTGAATTCTTTGAACCTTTCAAAGGCTTCAGACTTGTATTTCATCAAATACACATACTCATACCTCGAAAAGTCATCGGTAAAGGTGATGAAGTAGGCATGTCCATGCTTAGTGGTGATGTAAGGCTCGAGATTATTAGTTTTCATTAAAATGATACTCGGAAGATATGGGAATGCATGACATGCACAGAGGGGAGAAAAGACATGAAAATTAAGAGGTCACCAGACTGCACCCGCGCTCAAAACGGGAGTGCACCAGCGGTCATGCAATTATGGATTTTAGCAAGAAAAGCCGAAGCCATATCGCACTTGTGGTGTAACCCAGACCGCACCCGCGGTGCATGGACAGAAAGTTGGCCATTTTATGCGAAGCAAGACCGCACCCGCGGTATTGCAGGGACCGCACCCGCGGTCGTGGAATTTGTAAAAATGAAATGGTGCGGAAGCTTGAGCGCACCCGCGCTAAGAATGACACCGCACCCGCGGTCGTGCGTGTAATGTGAAAAATATAGACACTTGTTCCTTGCCATGCAATATAAGCTATGTGGCTTCATTTCCTTTCTCTTCTGCTGAGATCACCGAGGAAGAGAGAGGTTAAGAAGAAGGAAAGCTTTTCACTTTTGAAGCTAGATTGTGGGGACCCGGGCTCTAACTCTGTTCTTTGGGATTAAACGGATCATTAATATAAAAAGTGGGTCAAATTTTCGCTTTTCAACATTCATTCTAATGTTATATAAATAAACGTAAAGTCTTTATTTATTTTACAAACATACAAACATGTCGTGTTCTAATACATAAATCCAACTAGTATTTAATACAATACCAAATACAAATAGTCCAAGTCTACTAAAACCACTAGTCCTCTGCTGCGCCCGTAGTCTCCACGCTATATCAATCTCGTCTCTGTCTCGACCCAGATCCTGCCCCACCTGTTGTTATGCACACATACAGACATAACAACAGCCGGAAACTCCGGTGAGAACAAATCCCAGTATAAACATGTATATATGCATATATCAACTAAATATGAAACATGGTATAATAAATGTCATCCATATAAACATGCAATGCAATGCGAATCAACCCATGTCTGGACTCGACTCGACTAGAACTCTAGGGATCCCGGTGTGAATAAGACGATCTATCACCTACCCTCCCAATCGAGGTGACGGTACGTCTTATTCCTAGACTTCGGCCTGATCTGTATCCACATCTACAATAGGAGAATGATCTTCCCCTAAGCTGTGATATCACCGAACATCTAGAAGTTTGACGGATCTGTCAAGACTCCCTATCTTAAATGCAATGCACAACAATCTGTAAACAATGCATAATCATCTCAAAATATTTGAATACAAGTCTATAAACAAATCACAATTATAATTCAAGATAAACAATAAATCTATTACGTGATTTTGGTTGGGAAACTCAAATGAGATCTCATTTGAGTTGTATCTCCCCGAACAAAACATGTATTATACCTTTCGTTGCACAACTCGGTCGTAGTCGAAGTCTCGAAGACGAATCTTACCGATATCAATCTGAAATGGCAATATTGATACATATTCTATCAATCTCTAACTCAACCAAGACATTTATACCATCTATATCTAGTCTTGATACAAGTTGACGGCATAACAACGTGTTCTCGTGATACTAACAAATTCGAATCTCAACATATAGTAACACATTATCAATCTAAACTCATCAACTCATAATCATCATTAGAAGCATATGATATTACTCAAAATCTGAATATCTTACTTCTAAAAATGCTAGAAAATAGCAACAATAGCATATGACATCCGTTCTTTGATCCGTTTGCGAATATATCATGTTCAATACATCAAGAACACAATATAACTATCATATTACAATTTCCCCCAACATCTCAATCTCAAATCATATAGAAACTGAGTAAAACTTACATCACCTTGTAGCTAATACAGAGGGGAGTTCAAAACTGAAATCGGAACCAAATTTGGGTGGCTAAATCTTGTACAAACCCAATTATGAGATGAAAGAAAGATTGAAGCTTTTTCTCTGGAAATCTCTCGGTTATCAGCTGAATAGGAGGGAAATGAAGACCTTTTATATATATATTGCATGATCTAGGACAAATGGCTTGTTCTTTGAAGTACACGTCTCGCGCATATGCGCGGCATCACTCGCGCATATGCGCGAGACCCACGGGTCTCGGCCATGCAGAATTTAACACTTCGCGCATATGCGCCAATTTTCTCGCGCATATGCGCCATTGTCACTGGAGGTGTCGCGCATATGCGCCGCTTCTTTCCGCGCATATGCGTCGATGCTACTGTAGATGTCGTGCATATGCGCCACTTCTTTCCGCGCATATGCCCCAATGCTACTGGAATTGTCGTGCATATGCGCCACTTATCTTCGCGCATATGCGCCAACTGTTCTGTCCTAATTTGAAGATTTTCTCCTCTTGTCCATGTATTTCCTATTCTCATCTCAATTAACACTCCTCATTATATATATATGCATACTCATATATTCCGAGTATTATGTCAATGAGAACTAATAATCTCGAGCCTTACATTTCTCCCCCTCTAAGAAATGATTTCGCACTCGAAATCGCAGTAAAATTATCAAACATACATGACAAGTAATATAATCAATACTGAAAATTTACTTACATCATGTAAATAACTCGGGATGTTTTTGTCGCATATTTGCTTCTGTCTCCCAAGTCGCTTCTTCTATGCCATGTCGACTCCATTGGACTTTCACTAAAGGAATAATCTTCGTCCTGAGCTTCTTTTCCTTCCGATCAAGAATTTGTATAGGTTGCTCAACATAGCTCAAGGTCTGATCGAGCTCAGCTTCGTCAGGCTGAATGACATGAGAAATATCTGGCATATACTTACGCAACATTGACACATGAAAGACATCATGTATCCCGGATAACGAAGGAGGAAGAGCAAGTCGATAGGCTCGGTCGCCAATCTTCTCTAAGATCTCGTAAGGACCGACATATCTAGGAGACAACTTCCCACGCTTACCAAATCTGACAACGCCTCTGAATGGGGAAATCTTTAGAAATACTCGGTCTCCTTGCTCGAATACCAATGGTCTACGTCTGACATTGGCGTATTTGGCTTGCCTATCTTGTGCCGTCTTCATTCTCTTCTGAATGATTTTCACCTTCTCAGTCATGTCACGAATCATATCTGGTCCAAGTTCTGGTACCTCTGAGACGTCATCCCAGTACAGCGGAGATCTGCACTTCTTGCCATATAAAGCTTCAAACGGTGCCATCTCAATGCTTGTCTGATAGCTATTATTGTAAGAAAATTCTCAAAGAGATAGTTAATCTTGCCAACTAGTGCCAAAATCTAGCACTACGGCTCTCAACATATCCTCTAAAGTCTGGATAGTCCTGCTCTGACTGTCCGTCTGTCTGAGGATGATAAGCAGTACTCAGGTGTAATGTCGTACCTAAGGCCTGCTGTAAACTGTGCCAGAAGTGTGAAGTGAATCGGGGATCACGATCTGATACGATGGACTTCGGCACACCATGTAATCTAACTACCTCTCGGACATATATCTCCGCCATCTGATCATGTCGATAAGTCATTTTGTATGGAATGAAGCAAGCGGATTTGGTTAGTCTGTCAATGATGACCCAAATCACATCACAGCCTTTAGATGATCGAGGTAACTTCGTCACGAAATCCATGGAAATGTGATCCCATTTCCATTCGGGAATGGCTAAACTCTGAAGTAAACCTCCAGGCTTCTTCCTCTCGGCTTTCACCTGTTGGCAATTCAAGCACTTAGACACAAATTCTGCAATATCTGACTTCATTTGCTTCCACCAGAACTGTGTCTTCAAGTCATTGTACATCTTTCTGCCACCAGGATGAATGCTAAACCGACTACAGTGTGCTTCTGATAGAATCTGATGTCTCAAATCTGAAACATCTGGCACGACAAGACGGTTATTGACGTAAAAAACATGCTCACGTACCTGGTATTCTGACAAATGCCCTGCTCTGACCATCTGAATCGATCTCTGCACATTCTGATCCGTTCTTTGTGCTTCTTTAATCCTCCAAATCAAATCAGGTTCAACATGAATGGTAGCAAGTCGTAGGGGTTTACTATCTGTATCGAATTCTAATCCAGACAAACAGCAATTTTCAACTAACTTTGTAACACCTATCGTCGATAAGGATAGGGAACAAACCTTTCGACTCAAGGCGTCTGCTGCTGCATTTGACTTCCTTGGATAGTATTTGATCTCGCAATCAAAATCTTTCAGTAGATCAAGCCATCTACGCTGCCGCATATTCAGTTCTGATTGAGAAAATAGATACTTTAGGCTTTTGTGATCGGAGTAAATCTCAAATTTCTCGCCATAGAGATAATGACGCCAGATCTTTAATGCAAATATGATAGCCGCCAATTCAAGATCGTGAATGGGGTATCGAACTTCATGTGGCTTCAGTTGTCTCGAGGCGTATGCGACCACATGACCTCGTTGCATAAGAACACATCCCAAACCTCTGTGAGAGGCATCACAATATACAACGAACTCACCCGTACCTGAAGGTATCGTCAGTACTGGAGCACTAGTCAGCTTCCTCTTCAATTCCACGAAGCTAGACTCACAATCCTCAGACCATATAAATGGCGCATTCTTTTGTGTCAACTGGGTGATTGGTTTTGCAATACTGGAGAAATCTTTAATAAATCTTCTATAATATCCTGCCAGACCCATGAAACTGCGTATTTCTGGCACAGAAGTCGGTTTTGGCCAGCTGATCACAGCTTCCACTTTACTTGGATCTACAGCAATACCATCTCCAGATATAATATGTCCCAAAAAGACAACTCGATTCAACCAAAACTCGCACTTTGACAATTTAGCATACAACCTCTCATTCCTCAATGTCTGCAATACAATTCTGAGATGTTCTGCATGCTCATTTCTGTTCTTTGAATACACCAGAATGTCATCAATAAAGACAATCACAAAATCATCTAAATACCTCTGAAAGATTCGGTTCATCAAGCTCATAAATACCGCTGGAGCATTTGTCAAACCAAAAGGCATGACAATAAATTCGTAATGTCCATACCTGGTCCGAAATGCTGTCTTCGGTATATCCACATGTCACACCCTTACTCTATACTTAGCATAATTACCATAATCAAAATAAGGTTTGAATGATATAACTATATGATGAATCAAATCAAACAAGGGGAATCACTTTGACGGTTTGTAAAAATTTTGACATGATGTCCCTATATTTTGTATAAGCCCAAACCAAGCAACAACATTTATATATACATAGACACAAACTCAACTCAAGCAACAACATCAACCCATATATATATAATCGTATTCTTAAACACAAACATATTCTGTACCATCATACCCCTAGACATAAACATTGTAAAACTTGTTTCAAACCCTGACATTCAATTCATTATAATACATATGCGGAAGCTATACAATAAGAAGCCCGGTTCTTGTCGAGGTGAGGCACGTCACTAGCATCCATTGGCGAACCGGCATCCTACGCATCTTCACTACCTGATCCTGTAATACATGAGCTACGTGAGTTTATAAACTCAATAAGTTGGCACTTGTACGTATCAATATGCATCGAAGGAACATACATATCAAGTCGTGATCAACAATGAATCTTAAAAACATGTCATACCGTAGCATATATTCAATGTTCATTTTTGTACTTGAGCCTCATTAGTTGACCTGTACTACCGTGCTTGCTTTATTATATAGCTACTACTGTGTTGGACGTCAGAGAGCAACCTTTGGCATCCCCACGCCCCATGAACATATATTGGCCAATAGCTTTGGTGGACTTAAAACCACCCATGATGTCAACAAGCTCTATATCATGTAAATCAATCCTTTTCTTTTCATGTTCATGTTCTTGTTCATGACATAGCACCCATCATCAATATTCATGAGTTCCTTACATATTTAATACATAACAATGGAATATGGTGCTATGTTTTCATCAATAAACATACTAACAATGTACATATATCAATAGACAATGAGATGCATTTGAAATTCATAATATTACTCATGTATTACTTCAAGAACATGCCAACTTACAGTCCAAGCGTACGAATACTTGTTTGAGACGATGTATCTCGCTCCTATGCTGTCAAATATATCAAAATCCATTCACTATATCTATATGGTCTTATACATGTATAACAACCATTAAAAAGATGAAAACTTACAACTCTAAGATGCCCTTGGGATGGAGAACCAAATTATAACTTCAATTGATGAAGGAAATGAAGAAAGGAGAGGAATGAAGAAAGGAGCTTTGGAGGATGTTTTCTAGACTTTTCTCTCGAGTTTGGCGGAAGAAGAGGTGAAAGAAACTGATGTAAATGATTAGAACTTCGAAACTTATCTTCATATATATTAGGCGACGCTCGGGCGGTAGTTTTCTACCGCTCGAGCGCGGAATGTTCTGTCCAAGAGGTAAAATTTTCGTGCACTGGCGCTCGGGCGGTCATATTCTACCGCTCGGGCGCCATATGTTCTGTAAAATTGGTGAGCTTGTAAAGTACCGGCGCTCGGGCGGTAAAATCTTACCGCTCGGGCGCCACCTGTTCTGCCTCTGCGCACTACTTCGTCAAAGATCGCTCCAGAAACGTCTCTTCCGTTCATAATCTGGAAAAGTGGTAAGCTAGGAAGTTGTAGCTCTATGTCTTGGCCTGAATCTCCCACTGGTTTCAGGTCATTTGGAGGTCTGAGTAAAAAGTTATGCCCATTCTCCCAACATGTGTCATTGTAGGAGTGACGATACACACAACTCACTTCGGGGCGTTTTTGGCTTGTCTTCCACAATGATTTGGACAAAACCCAAAACGTGAAAGTTGTAGCATTATATCTTAGCTTTCTAAGGGTTAAGGCCTCACACAATTTGGATCAATATTCAAATCATTATGCTAAAACCCGTACGAACTACCATATTTACGTCTCATTTCCCACAACTTCCATTACACTATCATTACCTACACATCTTACTCTAACTATTTAGGCATATATTCATTCTCAATATACCATGGACAATATAAAAGTCATGTTCAATCTCAATATTGATACCTCAATCATCACTTTAAATCTAACAAGCTAAACAACTACATAATAAACGACATAAACGCATTATTATCATTTGTACGAGTAACCGGGCATTACACCACATCTCGAACTCTGAGCTGATGATATCCGGATTGCAAATCAATCTTAGAATAAACAGAAGATCCCTGTAATTGATCAAAGAGATCGTCGATGCGCGGCAATGGATATTTATTCTTCACTGTCGCTTTGTTCAATTGCCGATAGTCTATACACAATCGCATCGATCCATCTTTCTTCCGCACAAAGAGCACTGGTGCGCCCCAAGGAGATACACTGGGTCGGATATATCCCTTGGCTAGAAGATCTTCCAACTGTGCTTTCAGTTCTTTCAGTTCAACAGGCGCCATCCTATACGGAGCTCGGGATATAGGAACAGTACCTGGCATAAGATCTATGCTAAAATCTACCTCTCGAGCTGGAGGTAACCCTGGGATCTCCTCTGGAAACACATCTGCAAACTCCCGTACTACTGGTAAATCTGCCAATGCCGGGCTCGGTTTCTGTACATCTACTGCATACACAAGGAACCCATCTGCTCCTTTCTGCAACAACTTATTCATAGTCAAAGCCGAAATCAAGGGAATCCGAGATCTGGAACCCTTTCCGTAGAATTTCCACTCTTCTGCCATTTCTGGTCTGAATCTGACAATCTTGTGGAAACAATCCACGGTGGCTCTGTACTTAATTAACATGTCAATCCCAACAATGCAATCAAAATCATCTAACCCCAGTACTATACAATCTAGATCAATTTCATGACCCTCAAATTGTAAGATGCAATGTCTAACCGTGGTCACAGCTATCAAACCACTTCCCAACGGAGAAGTAATGGACACTACATCCAACAAAGACTCAACAGGCAGGGAATGCAATAATGCAAATCGTTCTGAGATGAATGTATGCGATGCACCCGTATCTATCAATATATAGGCAGGATAACCGCAAAGAGAACAATTACCTGCTATGACATCATCTGGGGCATCCTGTGCTTGTTCCTCTGTCAATGCAAATACCTGAGCCTGTTGCCGAGGAGGTTGGCTCACGGTCTGGGTACCTCTGGCTCTGGGCTGCGTCTGTGTCTGTGGTGGCTGAAAGGAGTGAACAGATGAAGCTTGCCTCTCAGGCTGAGCTACAGATGCAGATGACCCTTGCAGCTTGAAATCTCTGTGAGCTTCTCTGGGGACACACTTTGGCGAAGTGCCCCTGTTGTCTACATATGTTGCATCTCCCTGTCACTCCCTGGCACTGTTAGTCGCATGTCTACCCCCACAAGAACTGCAGTAGACACCTGTATACATGGTACTCTGATCAAACCCACTTTGTCTGGATCCACTGGAGCTCGATGAGCTGCTCCCAGGTCTTTTGAACTGCTTCCCTTTCGCCTTCAACTGATCCTTTCGCCCGCTGCTACTACCGCCGCTATCAAATCTAGGAGGAGGTTGTACTGGCGGTAGTGGTGGTCTCGGACTCTGGGCCACATACGGAACACTCCGCTGCCTAAGCAATCCTGCTTCTGCTCCTTTGGCACGGTTCAATGCCTCAGCGAAATTGTTGGATCTTCCAGTATTTACCAACGTAAAGATATCGGGATTTAAGCCGTTTATGAACTGATCTGCCACGGCCTCATCACTACCTGAAACATGAGGTGCAAAACGAAGCAAGGAGGAAAATTTAGCGACGTACTCTTCGATGTTCAATTGCCCTTGCCTCAAGTTTGCAAACTCAGCGCCTTTATCTTTACGGTAGGATATAGGAAAGAATCGCTGATAAAACTCTGTCTTGAACACTTTCCATGTAATCTCCGTGCCACGTTGTTCCAATGCTCTTTTGATATTCAACCACCAATTCTTAGCCACGTCTTGCAGTTGATGGCCAATGAGTTTCACTCTTTTCTCATCATTGTATTCTAGAGATTCGAACAACATCTCAATATCCTCCAACCAGCTTTCACATTCGATGGCGTTTTCTGTACCCCGTAAGGTAGGTGGTCTGAAAGACTGGAATCGTTTTAACAGAGTCTCCATGGGTGTAGCAGTAACGTCCATTGGATCCCCGGATGTGCTACCCTGTTCTGGTTCTGTGGGTCGTAGAGGCACTGCTGCTCTTCTAGGAGGCATGTATCTGATATTCAACAAATTAGTATATCATCTTTACAACTGTCTCAGCCCTCCTCTGATCATTTACCTCTGATCCAGAATCGGCTCTGATTCAGTCTTTACTAATACATGCTGTAATTCAAGTCAGATAACAATACAACATGCAATAATGAAAGCAATAAATCGTGCTAGCACATAATAAAGCAAGGAAGAAGACTCGATCTACCCCGCTCATTCTATCTTATCTTAATCTAAAGGATCTATCGCTCTGATACCACCTGTTGTGGGGACCCGGGCTCTAACTCTGTTCTTTGGGATTAAATGGATCATTAATATAAAAAGTGGGTCAAATTTTCGCTTTTCAACATTCATTCTAATGTTATATAAACAAACGTAAAGTCTTTTTTATTTTACAAACATACAAACATGTCGTGTTCTAATACATAAATCCTACTAGTGTTTAATATAATACCAAATATAAATAGTCCAAGTCTACTAAAACCACTAGTCCTCTGCTGCGCCCGTAGTCTCCACGCTATATCAATCTCGTCTCTGTCTCGACCCAGATCCTGCCCCACCTGTTGTTATGCACACATACAGACATAACAACAGCCGGAAACATGGTATAATAAATGTCATCCATATAAACATGCAATGCAATGCGAATCAACTCATGTCTGGACTCGACTCGACTAGAACTCTAGGGATCCCGGTGTGAATAAGACGATCTATCACCTACCCTCCCAATCGAGGTGACGGTACGTGTTATTCCTAGACTTCGGCCTGATCTGTATCCACATCTACAATAGGAGAATGATCTTCCCCTAAGCTGTGATATCACCGAACATCTAGAAGTTTGACGGATCTGTCAAGACTCCCTATCTTAAATGCAATGCACAAAAATCTGTAAACAATGCATAATCATCTCAAAATATTTGAATACAAGTCTATAAACAAATCACAATCATAATTCAAGATAAACAATAAATCTATTATGTGATTTTGGTTGGGAAACTCAAATGAGATCTCATTTGAGTTGTATCTCCCCAAACAAAACATGTATTATACCTTTCGTTGCACAACTCGGTCGTAGTCGAAGTCTCGAAGACGAATCTTACCGATATCAATCTGAAATGACAATATTGATACATATTCTATCAATCTCTAACTCAACCAAGACATTTATACCACCTATATCTAGTCTTGATACAAGTTGACGGCATAACAACGTGTTCTCGTGATACTAACAAATTCGAATCTCAACATATAGTAACACATTATCAATCTAAACTCATCAACTCATAATCATCATTAGAAGCATATGATATTACTTAAAATCTGAATATCTTACTTCTAAAAATGCTAGAAAATAGCAACAATAGCATATGACATCCGTTCTTTGATCCGTTTGCGAATATATCATGTTCAATACATCAAGAACACAATATAACTATCATATTACAATTTCCCCCAACATCTCAATCTCAAATCATATAGAAACTGAGTAAAGCTTACATCACCTTGTAGCTAATACAGAGGGGAGTTCAAAACTGAAATCGGAACCAAATTTGGGTGGCTAAATCTTGTACAAACCCAATTATGAGATGAAAGAAAGATTGAAGCTTTTTCTCTGGAAATCTCTCGGTTATCAGCTGAATAGGAGGGAAATGAAGACCTTTTATATATATATTGCATGATCTAGGACAAATGGCTTGTTCTTTGAAGTACACGTCTCGCGCATATGCTCGGCATCACTCGCGCATATGCGCGAGACCCACGGGTCTCGGCCATGCAGAATTTAACACTTCGCGCATATGCGCCACTTTTCTCGCGCATATGCGCCATTGTCACTGGAGGTGTCGCGCATATGCGCCGCTTCTTTCCGCGCATATGCGCCGATGCTACTGTAGATGTCGTGCATATGCGCCACTTCTTTCCGCGCATATGCGCCAATGCTACTGGAATTGTCGTGCATATGCGCCACTTATCTTCGCGCATATGCGCCAACTGTTCTGTCCTAATTTGAAGATTTTCTCCTCTTGTCCATGTATTTCCTATTCTCATCTCAATTAACACTCCTCATTATATATATATGCATACTCATATATTCCGAGTATTATGTCAATGAGAACTAATAATCTCGAGCCTTACATAGATTGTGCAAGAATTTCTCACCCAAAGTTAGATTCGATTGCGGTTTTGAGCTCCTATCATCAAGAGCTACAAGGTGATGTAAGTTTCCTGCAATTTCTTTATGATTTGAGATATGATGATTAGGGAAATTCAGATATGAGCTGTGTTATGTGTTCTTGGCATGTTGAATATTGTAGAAGTGCAATCGAAATGATTTTCGGATATCATATGAGTAGGTGTCGATTTTCAGTATACCATGTGGGAATTATTCAGACTTTCAGAATTGGAAAGGAGTTATGATATTGATTATGAGTTGTGGATATAAAATTGAGGGTTGTTTGAGTGATAGGTATTGAGAAATCACGTCGTTATGCCGTCAAAAGTTATACCGAAACTCATTATTGATTGTATATGTGTTGATTGAGTTGGGGATTGATATTGTATGTCTCCACATTGCCATTTCAGATTCAGCACACCTCACGTCGACATCGAGACCTAGACATCGATAAAGGTTTAGCGACAAGAAAGGTATAAGCTATGTTTGTTTGGGAAGCCACAACTCAATTAAGATATTATTTGAGTTCCCAACCAAAATCACATACTAGAATTATTGTATATATGGTAACATGTTTATGAATTGATTATAGAGTTATATTCAAATATTGTTACATGATTATGCTTTGATTATATAATTGTATTCAAGCATGTAAGATCATTGTGATATTCAGATATGAATATGAGCATGCTTTGTTACAGGTTGATATTCATTGCATTTAAGATAGGAGAGTCGTTGACAGCCATTGTCAACTATCTAGATGTTCGGTGTATCTCAGCTTAGGAGCAGCCTTGACTCCTATTGTAGTCGTTGATACAGCTCAGACCGAAGTCTAGGAATAAGACGTACAGTCACCCCGAGTGGGAGGGTAGGTGACAGCTATTGACGTCTTATTCACACCGGGATCCCTAGAGTTCTAGTCGAGTCTAGTCCAGACATGGTTTGATTCGCATTGCATTGCATGTTTACATGATTGTCATTCATAATAGCATGTTTCATGTTTAGATTGATTATATGCATGTATACATGTTTATACTGGGATTGGTTCTCACCAGAGTTTCCGGCTGTTGTTATGTCTGTATGTGTGCATAACAACAGGTGGGGCAGGATCTGGGTCACGCAGAGGATGAGAGATGGACATAGCGTGGTGATCTCGGGCATAGCAGAAGAACTAGTAGTTGTACCTTTGTTATGTACTGTATTTTATTACTAGTTGTTGAGAATGGATGGAACAAGACATATTGTACCTTATGTTTGTAATTTAAATAAAGAATTTATGTTGTTTATATACATTAGATTCTAATGTTGAAAAGCGAAAATTTGACCCACTTTTTATATTAATGATCCATTAAATCCCAAAGAAAGGAATTAGAGCCCGGGTCCCCACAACAGGTGGTATCAGAGCCGTAGGTTCTGTAGACTGGGATAGAGTAGAATGAGCGGGGTAGATCGAGTCATCTTCCTTGTTTATATCATGCTAGCATATCATGATTTATTGCTTTCCCTATTACGTGTTGTGTTATCTGATTTGATTGCAGCATGTATTGGTTAAGACTGAATCAGAACCGATTCTGGATCAGAGGTAAATGATCAGAGGAGGGCTGAGACAGTTAGTATAGATTGTATACTAAACTGTATGAATCGCAGATACATGCCTCCTAGAAGAGCAGCCGTTCCTTTACGACCACCAGTACCAGAACAGGGTAGCACATCTGGTGATACGATGGATGTCACTGCTACGCCTATGGAGACTCTGTTAAAGCGATTCCAGTCATTCCGACCACCGACCTTAAAGGGTACAGAAAATGCAATTGAATGTGAAAGCTGGTTGGAGGATATCGAGATGTTATTCGAGTCTCTGGAATATAGTGACGAGAAGCGAGTGAAACTCATTGGCCATCAACTGCAAGACGTGGCTAAGTATTGGTGGTTGAATATAAGGAGAGCACTAGAATAGCGTGGCACCGAGATTACATGGAAAGCATTCAAGACAGAGTTTTATCAGCGATTCTTTCCTGTATCCTACCGTAAAGATAAAGGCGCTGAATTTGCAAACCTGAGGCAAGGGCAATTGAACATTGAAGAGTATGTTGCTAAATTTTCTTCTTTGCTTCGCTTTGCACCTCACGTTTCAGGTAATGATGAAGCCGTAGCAGACCAGTTTATAAATGGCCTGAATCCAGATATCTTTACGTTGGTGAATACGGGGAGACCCAACAACTTCTCGGATGCATTGAATCGTGCCAAAGGAGCAGAAGCAGGATTTCTTAGGCAACAGAGTGTTCCGTATGTTGCTCCGAGTCCAAGACCGCCACTACCTCCAGCACAACCTCCTCCTAGATTTGATAGCGGCGGAAGTAGCAGCGGGCGGAAGAATCCGTTGAAAGAAAAGGGTAAACAGTTTAAGAGGACAGGGAGCAGTTCGTCGAGCTCCAGCGGGTCAAGACAGAGAGGTCCGGGCCTAGAGTTTAGAGGTGATGAGTGGATATTGCAGTATTTGTGGAGGTAAGCATGCCACAGAACAGTGTCAGGGTGTAGTGGGCAGATGTAACATATGCAAGCAACCGGGGCATTATGCCAAGGTCTGTCCTCAGAGAAGTGGAGCATCGAGAATAAGTTGTAACATATTCCCTTAGTATCGGCTTTGACTATGAATAAGTTGTTGCAGAAAGGAGCAGATGGGTTCCTTGTGTATGCTGTAGACGTACAAAAATCTAGCCCTACATTGGCAGACTTGCCAGTAGTACGGGAATTTGCAGATGTGTTTCCAGAGGAGATTCCAGGGTTACCTCTAGTGCGAGAGGTAGATTTTAGTATTGATTTGATTCCAGGTACCACTCCTATTTCGAGAGCTCCGTATAGGATGGCACCAATAGAGTTGAAAGAATTGAAGGCACAGTTGGAAGATTTGCTAGCCACGGGATATATCAGACCTAGTGTATCTCCTTGGGGCGCTCCGGTACTATTTGTGCGAAAGAAAGATGGATCGATGCGGTTGTGTATCGATTACAGGCAACTGAATAAGGCAACGATAAAGAATAAGTATCCTTTGCCTAGAATTGATGATTTATTTGATCAGTTGCAGGGATCCTCTGTTTATTCTAAGATTGATTTGCGATCCGGATATCATCAGCTCCGAGTTCGAGATATAGACATACCGAAGACAGCATTTCGAACCAGGTATGGGCATTACGAATTTATTGTCATGCCTTTTGGTTTAACAAATGCTCCGGTGGTATTTATGGGATTGATGAATCAAATCTTTCAGAGGTATTTGGATGATTTTGTGATTGTCTTTATCGATGATATTCTGGTGTATTCTAAGAACAGGAATGAGCATGCAGAACATCTCATAATTGTGTTGCAGACACTGAGAAATGAGAGATTGTATGCCAAATTGTCAAAGTGTGAATTTTGCTTGAATCGAGTTGTCTTTTTGGGACATATCATATCTGGAGATGGTATTTCTGTAGATCCGAGTAAAGTGGAAGCTGTGATCAGTTGGTCGAGACCGACTTCTGTGCCAGAGATACGCAGTTTCATGGGTCTAGCAGGATACTATAGACGATTCATCCAAGATTTCTCCCGTATTGCGAAGCCAATTACACAATTGACACAGAAGAATGCGCCATTCCTATGGTCTGAGGAGTGTGAGTCTAGCTTTCTAGAATTGAAGAAAAAGCTGACCAGTGCACCTGTCTTGATGATTCCTTCAGGTACGGGTGATTTCGTTGTATATTGTGATGCCTCTCACAGAGGTTTGGGATGTGTTCTTATGCAGCGAGGTCATGTGGTCGCATATGCCTCACGACAGTTGAAGACTCACGAGACTCGATACCCCATTCATGATCTTGAATTGGCGGCTATCGTATTTGCATTAAAGATCTGGCGTCATTATCTTTATGGCGAGAAATTTGAGATCTACTCAGACCATAAAAGCCTAAAATACTTGTTCTCTCAGTCGGAGTTGAACATGAGGCAGCGTAGATGGCTTGATCTGTTAAAAGACTTTGATTGCGAGATCAAATATTATCCAGGGAATTCAAATGCAGCAGCAGACGCCTTAAGTCGAAAGGTTTGCTCCTTATCCTTATCAACGATAGGTGTTACAAAGCTAGTTGAAAATTGTTGTTTCTCTGGACTAGAATTTGATACAGATAGGAGGCCACTACGACTTGCTGCTATTCAAGTTGAGCTGGACTTGATCATGAGGATCAAAGAAGCTCAACAAACCGATCAGAATGTGCAAAGATCGATTCAGATGGTCAAAGCAGGACATTTATCAGAATATCAGGTACGTGATCATGTGCTGTATGTGAATAACTGCCTTGTAGTGCCAGATGTTTCAGACTTGAGACATCAGATTATGTCCGAAGCACACTGCAGTCGGTTCAGCATTCATCCTGGTGGCAGGAAGATGTATAATGATTTGAAGACACAGTTCTGGTGGAAGCAGATGAAGTCAGACATCGCAAAATATGTGTCTAAATGCTTGAACTGCCAACAAGTGAAGGCCGAGAGGAAGAAGCCCGGAGGGTTACTTCAGAGTTTAGCTATTCCAGAATGGAAATGGGATCACATATCCATGGATTTCGTGACGAAGTTACCTCGATCTTCCCGAGGCTGTGATGCGATTTGGGTCGTTATCGACAGATTGACGAAATCAGCTTGTTTCATCCCATACAGAATGACTTACAGACACGATCAGATGGCGGAGATATATGTTCGAGAGGTAGTCAGATTACACGGTGTGCCGAAGTCTATCGTATCAGATCGTGATCCACGATTTACTTCTCACTTCTGGCACAGTTTACAGCAGGCTTTGGGTACGACATTACACCTGAGTACTGCTTATCATCCTCAGACAGATGGACAGTCAGAGCGGACTATCCAGACACTAGAGGATATGTTGAGAGCCGTAGTGCTAGATTTTGGCACTAGTTGGCAAGATTCTCTACCTCTTTGTGAATTCTCTTACAATAATAGCTACCAGACGAGCATTGAGATGGCACCGTTTGAAGCTTTATATGGTAAGAAGTGCAGATCTCCGCTATACTGGGATGACATCTCCGAGGTACCAGAACTTGGACCAGATTTGATTCGTGACATGACTGAGAAAGTGAAAGTTATTCAGAAGAGGATGAAGACGGCACAAGATAGGCAAGCGAAATACGCCAACATCAGACGTAGACCGCTAGTATTTGAGCAAGGAGACAGGGTGTTTCTAAAGATTTCCCCATTCAGAGGCGTTGTCAGATTTGGTAAGCGTGGGAAGTTGTCTCCTTGATACGCCGGTCCTTACGAGATCCTAGAGAAGATTGGCGATCGAGCATATCGACTGGCTCTTCCTCCTTCTCTATCCAGTAAACATGACGTTTTTCATGTATCAATGTTGCGTAGATACATGCCAGATATTTCTCATGTCATTCAGCCTGACGAAGCAGAGCTTGATCAGACCTTGAGCTATGTTGAACAACCAATACAGATTCTTGATCGGAAAGAAAAGAAGCTCAGAACGAAGATTATTCCACTTGTGAAAGTTCAATGGAGTCGTCACGGCGTTGAAGAAGCGACTTGGGAAACAGAAGCAGACATGCGACAGAAATACCCCGAGTTATTTCAATGATGTAAGTGTTAATCTAACTTTGATGTTATTATTTTTGATGCTTGCATTGATAGAATGATGTTCGATTTCGAGGGCGAAATCATTTCTTAGAGGGGGAGAAATGTAAGGCTCGAGATTATTAGTTTTCATTAAAATGATACTCGGAAGATATGGGAATGCATGACATGCACAGAGGGGAGAAAAGACATGAAAATTAAGAGGTCACAAGACTGCACCCGCGCTCAAAACGGGAGTGCACCAGCGGTCATGCAATTATGGATTTTAGCAAGAAAAGCCGAAGCCATATCGCACCCGCGGTGTAACCCAGACCGCACCCGCGGTGCATGGACAGAAAGTTGGCCATTTTATGCGAAGCAAGACCGCACCCGCGGTCTTGCAGGGACCGCACCCGCGGTCGTGGAATTTGTAAAAATGAAATGGTGCCGAAGCTTGAGCGCACCCGCGCTAAGAATGACACCACACCTGCGGTCGTGCGTCTAATGTGAAAAATATAGACACTTGTTCCTTGCCATGCAATATAAGCTATGTGGCTTCATTTCCTTTCTCTTCAGCTGAGATCAACGAGGAAGAGAGAGGTTAAGAAGAAGGAAAGCTTTTCACTTTTGAAGCTATATTGTGCAAGAATTTCTCACCCAAAGTTAGATTCGATTGCGGTTTTGAGCTCCTATCATCAAGAGCTACAAGGTGATGTAAGTTTCCTGCAATTTCTTTATGATTTGAGATATGATGATTAGGGAAATTCAGATATGAGTTGTGTTATGTGTTCTTGGCATGTTGAATATTGTAGAAGTGCAATCGAAATGATTTTCAGATATCATATATGAGTAGGTGTCGATTTTCAGTATACCATGTGGGAATTATTCAGACTTTCAGAATTGGAAAGGAGTTATGATATTGATTATGAGTTGTGGATATAAATTGAGGGTTGTTTGAGTGATAGGTACTGAGAAATCACGTCGTTATGCCGTCAAAAGTTATACCGAAACTCATTATTGATTGTATATGTGTTGATTGAGTTGGGGATTGATATTGTATGTCTCCACATTGCCATTTCAGATTCAGCACACCTCACGTCGACATCGAGACCTAGACATCGATAAAGGTTTAGCGACAAGAAAGTTATAAGCTATGTTTGTTTGGGAAGCCACAACTCAATTAAGATATTATTTGAGTTCCCAACCAAAATCACATACTAGAATTATTGTATATATGGTAACATGTTTATGAATTGATTATAGAGTTATATTCAAATCTTGTTACATGATTATGCTTTGATTATAGAATTGTATTCAAGCATGTAAGATAATTGTGATATTCAGATATGAATATGAGCATGCTTTGTTACAAGTTGATATTCATTGCATTTAAGATAGGAGAGTCGTTGACAGCCATTGTCAACTATCTAGATGTTCGGTGTATCTCAGCTTAGGAGCAGCCTTGACTCCTATTGTAGTCGTTGATACAGCTCAGACCGAAGTCTAGGAATAAGACGTACAGTCACCCCGAGTGAGAGGGTAGGTGACAGCCATTGACGTCTTATTCACACCGGGATCCCTAGAGTTCTAGTCGAGTCGAGTCCAGACATGGTTTGATTCGCATTGCATTGCATGTTTATATGATTGTCATTCATAATAGCATGTTTCATGTTTAGATTGATTATATGCATGTATACATGTTTATACTGGGATTGGTTCTCACCAGAGTTTCCGGCTGTTGATATGTCTGTATGTGTGCATAACAAAAGGTGGGGCAGGATCTGAGTCACGCAGAGGATGAGAGATGGACATAGCGTGGTGATCTCGGGCATAGCAGAAGAACTAGTAGTTGTACCTTTGTTATGTACTGTATTTTATTACTAGTTGTTGAGAATGGATGGAACAAGACATATTGTACCTTATGTTTGTAATTTAAATAAAGAATTTATGTTGTTTATATACATTAGATCTAATGTTGAAAAGCGAAAATTTGACCCACTTTTTATATTAATGATCCATTAAATCCCAAAGAAAAGAATTAGAGCCCGGGTCCCCACAGGTGATGCTAAGCGGACCGCACACATCGGTATGGATCAAATCCAATAACCCTTTGGCTCGCTCCACATGGCCCTTAAAGGGAATCTTGGTCATCTTCCCTTTTAGACAGGATTCACAAGTCGTGAGAGCATTAATATCAGACATATCAAACATGCCAACTCCCACTAACTTGTTCATCATTCTTAGGGAAATATGTCCTAATCGAGCATGCCATAATTGTGCCATATTAAGAGTATCTTGTTTGCGCTTGTTTGTTGTTGTTATTGTTTGGACATTGTTAAGTGGAATATCTTTCAATTTTAAGTTATAGAGATCGTTTTCAAGTTCTCCGGTACCAACTAAACATTCATTCTTGTAAATGTTGCAAACACCTTTGCTAAATAAACAAGAAAATCCATCTTTGTCCAACATAGAAATAGAAATAATGTTTTTCACCAAGTCTGGTACAAATAAAACATCTCTTAACAACAACTTAAAATCATTGTTCAAAATTAAAGAAACATCTCCAACAGCTTTGGCAGCAACTCTTGCCCCATTGCCCATCCTTAAGAAGGTCTCACCTTCCCTGAGCCGTCTACTTCTTCCCATCACCTTCAAATCATTACAGAGATGTGAGCCACATCCGGTATCCAATACCCTAGAAGTAGAGTTAATTGAAATGTTTACTTCAATATAGAACATACCGTTTCCAGAACTCTTCTGGGCAAGATATTTCCTGCAGTTACGCCTCCAATGTCCAGGCTTCTTGCAGTGATGACAGATGTCAACAGTCTTGTCAGCCTTCACTGGTGTGGCTGCCACTATGGGACCCGGAGTCTGCCTCTTCAAGGGCACGCTCTTCTTGGGACGCTGGAAAGAACGCTTCTTTCCCTTCCCAGGTGGACTGGTCTTCGTACCAGATGAAGAGCCCACAAAAAGAACCGGCTTCTCTTTCTTGATAGTGGACTCAAAAGTCACAAGCATATTCACCAACTCCTCAAGGGTCGGCTCCATCTTGTTCATATTGAAATTCACCACAAAAAGATCAAAAGAGCTAGGCAGGGACAACAGCAATACGTCGGTGGTCAACTCCGAAGGCTAGATCAAATCCATGCCAACGAGCATATCCACGAGCCCAATCAACTTTAGGCCATGCTCATGGACCGAGGCCCCATCTCGCATGCGTAAAGTGATGAGCTCCTTGACTATGGCATGCCTAAGAGGCCAAGTCTGCTCACCAAAGAGCTCCTTGAGGTGCATGTGAATGTCAGCAGCATTCTTTGCATCCTCAAAACGCCTCTGCAGCTCATCGTTCATAGAAGCCTGCATATAACACCTAGCCTTCAAGTCATGGTCACACCAACCCTTGTAGGTCTGCAATTCCTCGGGAGTGCAGCTAGTCGGAGCCTCAGCAGGGGGCGACTCAGTCAGTGTATATGCAATTTTCTCCGAGTTCAAGACGATCTTTAGATTTCTTAGCCAAGTGATATAGTTAGGTCCGGTTAGAACGTGTTTTTCGAGTATGGCAGAAAGGGGATTGCGAATTGAAAAGTAAAACAGATATATGTTAATGACTATTTTAAAATATTTAAAAAGATATAAAGTTTGGACTTTAACTTTATAAATTTTCGCTCCCACTGTTTTGACATTTTCACTACCCTCTAGTGAAAACGGGAAACTCCTTTCCTCAGTAGGTACGTAAGGTTCAATTAGCGAATTATGATCCCGAATAATATCAGCCAATCATAATTCCTAAAAGGTAGTTTCCAATTGCATCGCCATGCAACCCTCTACGTAAACTTTTGTCTCACGTTTGATTAGGACCCAATAATATGACGTCGTTCATCTTTACGTGTCAAGCCTAACCCATCGATATTGAACCTTAATGGACGGTCGCCATGAGTTCCCTCAATAATATGAGCCGAAATCATGGAAGTTCCACGTAGTCCACATCACCATGTCAATGGATGTCACAGCTTTCCGGCACCCAAAGCTCCCCCAATGATATGAGCCGAGCCCCGAGTACGGGTAGCGTTCATCATCCACCCATTGTCGATTGAAGACAAGGAAATTATAAACAAATTTATAATTCCCCTTTTCGGACATGATATTAATTTTGAATCTTATTCAAAATGAGGGTTTTATATTTTGAAAGGTCTCATCATTAATTTTATTTTAAAAGCTCGCCATGTTTGATCGTATGTTTGCCGGATTCATGCAACTTTGTTATTATCATAATAATAACGCACACTCATTATTTATAACATATCATGCATATATTATAAACAGTAAACAAACAAGGATGATCAATCGCCCCAATTCTAATGGCCCGTGTGAGCTAAACACGGGCCTAGGTTCAATCCTAGGGTAAATGCACGGGATGCAATGCAACTATTACATTAGCTTCCAATATTTACATGTCTTCGATCTTCATAATCATCATGGCCACCATCTTCCAATCTTGATCATCCACTATACTAATATTTACAAATAAATATCCATGGCAAATAGGGATACATCTCATGGGGTGGGAATGGGCCATAAACCAAGCCCACTTTATAAATTGATAATTATTACAATCATTCAACACAAAATATCCTAGCATACACCTAGCAAATTGGGCTTGGGCTTTTGATAATCCTTCATGCATAATATCACATATCATACACCATCAATTAATTATCACAATAATTAATTGATCCAATATTATATATCTTGAACCAATCACTAACCGCCACGATTATAATCTAAATTAACAAAGTATACAAACACCTTTGTCTACTTTCCAATTAATTTATTTATAACCGAATTTCTTATAAATCACAATTTACTATAAATAATTAAAGTCTAACTTCAATTATTTATTTTATGAGAAAAATTTGCAACTTTTGTAATTTTAAACTTAAGGGCCCAAAAACCTATTTTTCACCAAAAACATTTTGGCCCATTTAAAATTACAAATATGTTAGCCATCCAATGGCCCAACAACTCAAGGCCCATGACACTTTGGTAATCCAAAACACTTTTGGAAACCCTAGTCGTCATCGCCGTCGCCGGAGCTCCGTCGCCGGATTCCGGCAACAAATTATTTTTTTTTTTAATTTTTGAAGGGGCTGTTCGGGCAGCCCCTCGGGCTGCCCTTGCTGCCCGAAATGGGCAGCCCGAGCTGCCCGAAAAAATCCCCACAAAGGCTTTGAAATTTGTTGCAAACTTTCATCTCATGCGGTTAGAAATCATTCTCAATATAATATCTTGTATTTGCTACACAAAATCGTTACCATAGCTCGGATACCACTTGAAAGGTGATCGGTTACGGTGACCGGAAGCGCAACGGAAGTCAAAATATTTTTATTTTTTCATGCTAAAATTTCGGCCACCATGTTTTTGTGCAACAAATACAATAAAAACACATTATGACATTCATAGGGTGTTTTAGAATTTTACCTATCAACCTCTTGAGGTTGATGAATGGCACCAACTAAAGTGTAAACACTTTAGCTCTTGAGTGGATGAATATCTACAAGCTCACCTCCTTTCCTTCAAGAATTAGGCCCACCACTAGCTAGGTAAATCCATTCTTGTTTTGCACTAGAAAAACAAGAAGATTTTTCAAAGAGAAGATAGTGTTTTCAACAAATTGAAGAACACAAAAGTGAAAGAAAAGTTTGAGAGAAAAATGCTTAGAAATTTCGGCCAAGTGAGATAGAATGAGGGAGGGAAGAGTTGTATTGGTAGTGCAAAAAGTTGTCTTGCATGCCATGCAATTTTTTTAACCAAAAGTATTCTACAACCCTTCACCTCCCAAGCATGCAAACCCTAGTGGGCTTGTAACTTTTACAAGGCCCATGGACTTTTTAATTGTCTCAAACTGATATGATTCTGGTTAGGCACCGTGTGCAAATGTTTGGGGGAAGATTTAAGATGTGTTGTTGCTTCGGACTTTCAAGCTTGATTGTGATAAAAGATGATGAATCAAGCATATTCAAGCAAGTGGTGGAGTTCAACAAAGAATGCCTGAAGGAACTATAACAAGGGGAAGAAGCAAGAAGTTTAAAGATGCACTTCAAGGACTCATGATGAGCTATCAAGGAAGTCCTACAAGTTGGATGTCTAAATTAGAGGAGGTTGGGATTCATGGGAATAATATTGGAGGTCTTTGGAATGTAATTCAAGTGAAATTGCCGAAGGTCTAGCGCACCCGCGCTCAAAACAGGGCCGCACCCGCGGTCTTGCTAAAAAATTTAAAAAAAAAATTTTTCCCGAGACTGTACCGCACCCGCGGTCCAGTCTGCAGCGCACCCGCGGTCCTTTGGCGCACTTCCGTGTCAAATTTGCTAGTTATCTTATTTAAGCCTTTTCACACACCTTTCTTGTTTTGTTTTTTCTATTTAATCATTGTAAACATTATGAACGAGAGACCATTGAATGATATAAGAAAAACTTGAGTTTATCTCAATTTTCAAAGCTTTTAGCTTTGTTCTTCACAAGAAGAAAAAAATCAAATCAAACTTATCAAAGATTGCATCTTTGTGGCGTTTGTCGATTGTTTCTCGCACAGATTGTCAAAACAAGTTCTTTGAAGGTTCGTTCTTGATTCAATTGTTATCATCGTTGATATTTGTTGCTAAGTGTTAATCGCTTAGAGGTGAATATCACAAATCTTTACTTGTTTCAAAAGATCGGGACAACATAATAGATCCTTGTTTGTTATTGAATTGAGGGTGCGATTTCTATATTCGTGCTTGCTATTTATTCGTACGTGGATTCTTATCATTTGGTATCAGAGCTTTGGCTCATTGAAATCAAGTAAGTATCTTGTTCTTCATTTTCAGATCTGTCTAAAAATCAAATAAAAATATAAATATCCGTTCTGTTATCAGATCTGTGTTATCCTTGTGTTTCTATTGTCCTATCTATCAAAAACAAAAACAAAAATTCATTCTGTTATCAGATCTGTGTTATCCTTGTGTTTCTATTGTCCTATCTATCAAAAAAAAAAAACAAAACAAAAATTCATTCTGTTATCAGATCTGTGTTATTCTTGCGTTTCTATTGTCCTATCTATCAAAAACCAAAACAAAAATTCATTATGTTATCATATTTGTGTTATCCTTTGTTCTATTTCAAGATCTGTGTTATTTCTATCATCCTTTGTTATTTGATAATCCAGAGTTTTCGAAAAAAATTTGTTCTGTGATTATTCTGTCGTTCTTGTTTTTGTGCAATCCAAGTGAGACAGTTGCAAGTGTTCACAAGTTGAATCTTGTTAGTTTGATAAAAAGAAAATATAAAGATTGAGCACACCTTTGAGAGAACTATCAAATTCGAGTAAAAACATTTGAGTTCGAGTGTTATTTCTTTGGAGTGACCGGTGAGTATTTTGTAGTGAGAAAAAAAAAAGGTGAGTCGAGTGAATTTCCATTGGAGTGATCAGTGAGGATTCGTGGTGAGGAAACTTATCTTGTATTGTTTTATACTAACCGTTTCTTGCAGGTATAATGGTTGACGATCGTCAATTTCAAACAATGTTGAGAGGGTTGGATAAAATGTGGGAGAAGGAGTTTAAGCCTCTACGAAAAAAATATATGGGTTGTGAAGAAGAGGCGATGCATGATAGGCATGTTGATGAGCGTAGTCGAGGTAGTGGAGTTGAAAGAAGTAGAACATGGCATTTACATCATGATGATGATAGGCGATGTGAGGAGGATAGAGGAGGTGGCCGGAGATGTGAATCTAGCAAATATGAATATCAAGGTACATTTAAAAACAAAATTTCTAGTACTTGTGATGTTATATGTTGTTGGTGTTTTGAGGTCGGGCATGATATCAGTCAATGTCCACGTGATGAGGTGACCATAATAAAATCGCCAGTTGAGCTTAATTCTCAAATGGAGGGTGATGTTGTGGGTGAGTTTGAATCCCGAATGGAGGATGATGTTATAGAAGAACCTGAATTTGAGGTTGTGGTTGAGATAGTTGTTGATGATAGTATTCCACTAGTTGATGCGTCGAATGATGTTAAATTGTGTACAGTGGAAAGTGAATTATTAGGTGGAGGAGAAATGTCTATTTTGTGCACTATGGACAAGGAGAATAGGCAAGGAGAAATTGTTTTGCATAAATTTGTTGAGCAACAAAATATTTCATGTGTTCAATTGAATCCAAATGTTGTTCTTGAGAATCAATTGAAATTCCTTAAATTGAGTGAAAAAGAAATTAAAATGGCCGAAAGAAAGAGAGAACAAAAGAGTGAGTTGGCCATAGAAAAGAAAGAAGAGAGAAAAGAAAAAGAAAAAGAACAAGAGGCCAAAGAAAAAGAAAACGAAAAGAAATATAATTTGAAGGCCCAAAAGAGTAAAAAGAGTGAGGTTGAGACTTGTGTATTTTTGAATAAACCCCTTAAAGTACCTTTGTACAAAGTGGTTTATTGTCATTGTGATGATATAGCCGGTTCAATCCCGAGCGATGATAATTCTTCTTTGCAGGATTATTGTGATGGCATGATGAAGAGGAGAACAAATGTTGATGGTGTGAGATTGCAATGGGATGATCCATATGAAGTCAAGAGCATTCGAGATGAGGTAAGGTTAGTTGTCAATACAACAACTATGAGGTATGATTTGCTTCCTTACCGTAATTTTGTGTTGTCTTGTTTTCAAGATTTTGTAGAACGGGTTGAAAGTGTTACATTTAATAAGCATGACTGTGATTTGATAATTTTGCCAAAGTGTCATATAATTGAAAATGGCTATATATTGTGTGAATTAAATTCGAATTTTATTGATTTGGAGTGCTCAGAGAATATCAATTTGATGTGTTTTTGTCATGACAATGAATTGTAAGCATTAGAATTAAATTCATGTGATGAGTTAAATGATTACATGGATATTACATCTAGCGTGTTTTACTTGCATGATTCATACTTGTTTGATGATGACTTTGGAAAGATGATGAGTGAATATAAAAATTTCTATGTCCATGATGAATATATTTTTAAGGAGATTAAGTTGTTCATGTTATGTTCATTTTATGAATTAATCGCTAGTCAGGCGTATTTTTGTGAATTCAACATTGATAAAATACATGAGTATATGTGTTGGTTGCATATGAAACGACATGTTGAGTGTGATTTGGGAACATGCGTTGCATACGAGAAAATGACATGTCGAGTATATTCATATGTCGTGCATCAGTTATATCTTATTCCTACTGAGCTATGGTCGTACACGTTTATGAATATCATTTGTGTGTTAACTAGGTCTAAGAAAGGGAGGAACTTAATTTTTGTGATACTTAATGGTATTTTATCATTTGGTGTCAATTTTTATTTGGTATTTGGTAAAGTTGATGAATACATAGGAAAGGCGACCGTGAAGTTGGGGTTTCCAGTGCTGATGGAGCGAGTAAATAATAGCGTCTACAATCTTGAGCTTAAAGGTAAGCATGTTGATAATATCATCCTTGTTATTACTAACTTGCTTCGCTTTTGTGCAGGTAGACAAGATTTGAGGACAAATCTTTTTGAAGAAGGGGAGTATTATATGATTCTGGTTAGGCACCGTGTGCAAATGTTTGGGGGAAGATTTAAGATGTGTGTTGCTTCGGACTTTCAAGCTTGAATGTGATAAAAGATGATGAATCAAGCATATTCAAGCAAGTGGTGGAGTTCAACAAAGAATGCCTGAAGGAACTATAACAAGGGGAAGAAGCAAGAAGTTTAAAGATGCACTTCAAGGACTCATGATGAGCTATCAAGGAAGTCCTACAAGTTGGATGTCTAAATTAGAGGAGGTTGGGATTCATGGGAATAATATTGGAGGTCTTTGGAATGTAATTCAAGTGAAATTGCCGAAGGTCTTTAGTCCATGGTTTTTAAGTTGCATCTTTGTGGCGTTTGTCGATTGTTTCTCGCACGGATTGTCAAAACAAGTTCTTTGAAGGTTCGTTCTTGATTCAATTGTTATCATCGTTGATATTTGTTGCTAAGTGTTAATCGCTTAGAGGTGAATATCAAAAATCTTTACTTGTTTCAAAAGATCGGGACAACATAATAGATCCTTGTTTGTTATTGAATTGAGGGTGCGATTTCTATATTCGTGCTTGCTATTCATTCGTACGTGGATTCTTATCAAAAACATATTTGAGCCCAATTAGACTTTACTTGATTTTACTCAAGCCCACTAGTTAAATAATTATTTCAAATTGGGCTCTACAAGGCCCAATATTATTTAATAAATCCAACACTTGAATTAATTTAATTATTTGGACTCTACTAGGCCCACTAGTGTTTAATTAATTCAACACTTGAATTAATTTAATTAAGTCCATAATAATGTTTATGAAAATCACAATTTTCAAATACATTATTCACTTGGCCAAATTTTAATTTAGGAACACTTCCATTAATTAAAATTTATATTTCTCTCATAGAAGTCATACTTCTATTTTCTTTACGCTTATAAACTCATTTATAAGCCGTTCAACACATTGAACTATTTTACTTCTCATCGGGATTTAGAAAGCAAGTACTTGTGTGGCCCTCAATGGTTCATTGATACAACTAGTCGTGGGTTCACATCTCCATGTGATTCGCACTAAACATGTCCTTATTCGAGCATACCCAATCGCTCCATTCTAACTTATCAACTCTTTGATAATAAGAACGTCAGAACTCAAGTCTGATAGTACCCAACCAATCATGTTAAATGCCTAGCAGCATCGCTTACATGATTCCCTAGGTATCAAATGATAGTGCCTGCAAGAACCATTCAATTATGGTTAGCGTACAGTACGGTCCCTTCAACTCATATATCCCGACCGATTCGACAACCATTGGTTTATCGAGAGTTGTCAATGAATAGATACTATGTGTCATGTCGTAGTTGCATCGATGGTGTAATCTATGAAACCCCTTTCATAATTACCACCTTACTCTGATCAGAGATTTCAAACTACATATACATGAAAACACATAGGATATCCATACCCGAAGGTAAGCGGTGAATCCCCGACTACAATGCATCGACTCCTATATGTTTCGACAGAACACCCAACCTTGCCACCTGATGACCCCATGAGAGTCGGTAAACAAGTCAAAGTGTAATTCTAGCACATAGAGTCTCAATGTTGTACCGGGTCATAAGGACTAATAGTGTACAACCATAAACTAGGACTTTTCCACTCGATAAGTGAGAACCACTTGGAAAGTCCTTTTATGGAGGGTTGTTCAGTGCACTCTACAAGGAGCACCTATCTGCATGTTCGGTACATCACAATGTACCCTACTAATGAAACATGGTACTCACTGAAAGCGGACCGGTTACGGTGGCCGGAAGCGCAACGGTAGTCAAAAATTAAATTTTCTAGCTCAAAATTTCGGCCACCACTATGTTTATGTGCAATATTTACAAAAACAAACCATACATAGGATGTAAGAAGATATTACCTATCAACCTCTTGAGGTTGATGTATGGCACCAACTTTGTTGTAAACAACAAAGCTCTTCAAGGTTGAAGATCTACAAGCCTCCAACTCCCTTTCCTTCAAAATAAGGCCCACCACTAGCAAGGTAAACCCCCTCAAAAATTGCACTAGAAAAGTTTGAGGATTTATCAAAGAGAAGGGTTTATTCTCCAACAAAAATGAAGAACAAAGAAAAGAAAAACTTGAGAGAAAAATTTGTGATGTTTCGGCCAAGTGAGATGAGAGAATGAGAGAGTGAAGTCAAGTCTTGGGTGTGGGAAAAGTTGGGAGACAAAGTTGCATGCCTTTTGAATTTTTTAATAAAAAGTAATCCACACCTCTTCACCTCCCAAGCATGCAAACCCTAGCATGTCATGTATATAATATGGTTTTTAACACATTAAAAAACCATGGACTAAATTTTAATTATCTCAAACATATTTGAGATTAATTAAATACTACTTGAATTTATTCAAGTCCCACTAGTTAAATAATTATTTTAATTGAGCTCTACAAGACTCAATTTATTTAATTAATTCAACACTTGAATTATTTTTAATTATTTGGACTCTACTAGGTCCACTAGTGTTTAATTAATTCAACACTTGAATTAATTTAATTTAGTCCACAATAATGTTTATGAAAATCACAATTTTCAACTACATTATTTACTTGGCCAAATTTTAATCTTAGGAACACTTCCACAAATTAAAATTTATATTTCTCTCTTAGAAGTCATACTTCTATTTTTCTTTACGCTTATAAACACATTTATAAGCCGTTCAACACATTGAACTATTTTACTTCTCATCGGGATTTACAAAGCTAGTACTTGTGTGGCCCTCAATGGTTCATTGATACAACTAGCCGTGGGTTCACATCTCCATGTGATTCGGACTAAACATGTCCTTATTTGAGCATACCCCAATTGCTCCATTCTTACTTATCAACTCCTTGATAATAAGAACGTCAGAACTCAAGTCTGATAGTACCCAACCAATCACGTTAAACGCCTAGCAGCATCGCTTACGTGATTCCCTAGGTATCACATGATAGTGCCTGCAATAACCATTCAATTATGGTTAGCGTACAGTACGGTCCCTTCAACTCATATATCCCGACCGATTCGACAACTGTTGGTTTATCGAGAGTTGTCAATGAATCGATACTATGTGTCATGTTGTGGTTGCATCGATGGTGTAATCTATGAAACCCCTTTCATAATTACCACCATACTCTGATCAGAGATTTCAATCCACACATACATGAAAAACACATAGGATATCCATACCCGTAGGTAAGCGGTGAATCCCCGGCTACAATGCATCGACTCCTATATGTTTCGCCGTAACACCCAACCTTGCCACCTGACGACCCCACAAGAGTCGGTAAACAAGTCAAAGTGAAACGCTAGCACATAGAGTCTCAATGTTGTCCCGGGTCATAAGGACTAATGGTGTACAACCATAAACTAGGACGTTTCCACTCGATAAGTGAGAACCACTTGGAAAGTCCTTTATAGAGGGTTGTTCAGTGCACTCTACCAGGAGCACCTATCTGCATGCTCGGACATCACAATGTCCCCTACCAATGAGACATGGTACTCACATCGCAGATACTAGTCTCTAACTCGAGCGGCCTATATCCTTCTTAGTGGCGGCTGAATCGACTAGGAACCGTTTAGAATATACAGTATTACAAATATGAGTTTCATGATACTCATCATATGAGCATCTCATGTTCTTTCTACTATATGTATATTCAAGGACTTTATCTATGCAACTCGCATGGGTATAAAGATAAAGATGCGCCAAATTAATAAATTCAAATATTATTAAAAATAAAGATCGTTTATACAAAGAGTTTCATCGTGAACAGTCGGCCAACACTTGGCTCGACGTGCACCTACTCTAACAATCTCCCACTTGCACTAGAGCCAACTACCCATATACTTCAGACCCATTGATTCGCAATGCTTCTCGAATGATGGTCCTGGTAAAGGCTTAGTTAGTGGATCAGCAACATTATCTGCGGAGCCGACTTTGTCAATCGTGACATCTCCTCTTTCCACGATCTCTCTGAGGATGTGGTACTTTCTCAATACGTGTTTGGACTTCTGATGAGACCTTGGCTCCTTCGCCTGAGCTATGGCTCCCGTGTTGTCGCACATCACCGGGATAGGAGCAACTCCATTTGGAATGACGCCCAACTCTTGGACAAAATTCCTAATCCAAACAGCCTCCTTTGCTGCAGCCGATGCAGAAATGTATTCTGCCTCAGTGGTGGAATCCGCAGTACTGTCTTGCTTGGAACTCTTCCAAGAGACAGCACCACCATTGAGCATGAATATGAATCCGGAGGTTGACTTCGAGTCATCAACATCGATTTGGAAGCTAGAGTCGGTATAGCCTTCCAATTTCAGTTCTCCACCCCCATAGACCAAGAACAACTTATTGGTCCTTCTCAAATACTTGAGGATGTCTTTCACAGCTTTCCAGTGTGGAAGACCAGGGTTGGATTGATATCTACTCACTACACTTAGTGCAAATGCCACGTCAGGACGTGTAGATATCATCCCATACATGATACTACCAATAGCCGAAGCATACGGAATTCGTGTCATCGCCGCTATCTCTGCATCAGTCTTGGGAGACATAGACTTGGATAGGGACACGCCATGACACATTGGTAGATGTCCTCTCTTGGACTCATCCATCGAGAACCGCTTCACGATGGTATCAATGTATGTGGACTGGGTGAGACCAAGCAATCTTCTTGATCTATCTCTATAGATCTGTATTCCCAATACAAAAGATGCTTCACCCAAGTCCTGCATTGAGAACTTACTTGCTAACCATATCTTTGTTGATTGCAACATTCCTACATCATTCCAAATGAGTAGAATGTCATCAACATAAAGAACAAGGAATGTCACAGCACTCCCACTGACCTTCTTATACACACAGGGTTCCTCAGGATTCTTAGTAAAACCAAACTCTTTGATTGTACTATCGAATCTGAGGTTCCAACTCCTCGATGCCTGCTTAAGACCATAAATAGATCTTTGAAGTTTGCATACCATATGCTCACTTCCGATAGATGTAAACCCCTCAGGTTGAGACATGTAAATCTCTTCCTTAATATCCCCATTAAGGAAGGCTGTCTTCACATCCATCTGCCATATCTCATAGTCATACCATGCAGCTATGGCTAGCAATATCCTAATGGACTTGAACATCGCAACTGGAGAAAAGGTTTCCTCATAGTCAACACCTTGCCTTTGAGTATACCCTTTTGCTACCAATCGCGCCTTGAAGGTCAATACCTTCCCATCCGCCCCATGTTTCCTCTTGTAAATCCATTTACACCCTATGGGAACAGTTCCCTCAGGTGGATCCACAAGATTCCACAATTGGTTTGAATGCATGGAACTCATCTCAGATTCCATTGCTTCAAGCCACTTGGATGAATCGGCATCCGATAACGCTTCCTTGAAGGTCCTTGGATCACATCCAAGATTAGGCTCATCATGGCCCTCTTCAAGAAGCAGACCATACCTCATAGGTGGTCTCGAGATCCTCTCGGATCTTCTAGGAGCTTGTATCTCCTCACTTGGCTTCTCGGGTGTGGGTTCTACAACTGTGGGTGTCTCTCGAACCTCTTCGAGTTCTATCATCTCGCCTTTTCTATCCAATAGAAATTCCTTTTCCAAAAAGGTTGCGTTCCTAGAAACAAACACCTTTGTTTCTTGGGTATGATAGAAGTAATATCCAACTGAATTCCTTGGATATCCCACAAAGTAGCATAAAATGGATCGACTATCCAATTTATCTCCCACTGTCTGCTTCACATAAGCAGGACACCCCCATATTCTAAGATAAGAATACTTGGGAGGCTTACCCATCCATATCTCATATGGAGTCTTGTCAACTGCCTTTGTATGGACATTGTTCAACAACAGTGCCGCTGTTTCAAGCGCATATCCCCAAAAGGATGGCGGCAACTCCGTGAACCCCATCAAAGACCGAACCATTTCCATCAAAGTCCGGTTACGACGCTCCGAAACACCATTCAACTGCGGTGTAGCGGGCGGAGTCCACTGCGAGAGAATCCCATTCTCCCTAAGATATTCTTGGAACTCGGCACTCAAGTACTCACAACCTCGATCGGATCGAAGTGTCTTGATGCTTCGTCCCAATTGCTTCTCTACTTCACTTCTGAATTCTTTGAACCTTTCAAAGGCTTCAGACTTGTATTTCATCAAATACACATACCCATACCTCGAAAAGTCATCAGGTAAAGGTGATGAAGTAGGAATGTCCATGCTTAGTTGTAAGGCTCGAGAATTATCCACTGGCATTGATGTTAGACTTGTAAAGGTAAGAATGCATGACATTTAAATCAGAATTGTGAGGTTTGGGCCGAAGCCACACCGCACCCGCGGAACAGGAAGGACCGCACCCGCGGTGCATTGACAGAAAGTTGGTGAATTTGTGCGAAGCAAGACCGCACCCGCGGTGCTTACAAGACCGCACCCGCGGTGGTGAGACCGCACCCGCGGTCATGCAGGTTCCGCACCCGCGGTCTCAGAATTTCGGAAAATGGACGGGCTACCGAAAGCATAGCGCACCCGCGCTCTTGAGCCACCGCACCCGCGGTGCTGCATGCAAAAATGCCACCTTCGTTTCTTGGCTTGACAAATGGCATATATATATATATATATAGGAAGCTGCTGAATCATGTTATTTCTCATTTTTCCAGAGCAAGAACCGAGAGAAGCAATTATTCTTCAAGTTTCTTCAAGCTTCAAGGCAAGATTTTACAAAATTTAGCCAACCGATTTTAGATTCGACTTCGATTTCGAACTACTCTTATCATTGGCTATTCAAGGATGTAAGTTTTATTATATTCCAGCATGTCTCGAAATATTCATGTTGGGGAAACTCCGATTTGAGTGAGAATATGTGTTCATGATATGTTGAGGGTATTATATTCGTTATCAGATCGAATTTCGGACATAGTATGCTATTGTTTCGATTTCCAGCATGTATTATGGGGAGATTATGCAGATTTCAGTGTATGTATTGTTGTGTTGATGATATTGGAAGTTGATTTGGAATTAGCATGTTATTATTGAGTTATCGGTATCACGAGACTACGCCGTTATGCCGTTCAACTGTATCGAAATCAAGTATTGTTTGTATATGAGTTGTTTGAGTTGGTTGTGTTCTATATTGATAGAAGGTATATCTACATTGCCATGTCAGATTTGAAGTGACAGGTTTGACATTTGATTCGAGATCTCGACAGACAGTGCGACAAGAAAGGTATAATTCATGTGGTCTCGGGATTGCACAACTCAATTCAGATTTGATACGAGTTTCCCTAAATCACATACTAGATTGTTATTACATTTGATTATGTAATGTCTTGTTTATTGATTTATATTCGAGTCCTGAGATAGGAGATATTGGCAGATTGGCCAAAACTAGATGTTTCGGTGTATCGACGCATAGGAGAAGATTTACTCTATGTGCAGACCCTCGATACAGAGTTGACCGAAGTCTAGGAATAAGACGTACCGTCGCCCCGAGTGGTTGGGTAGGTGACAGACCGTCTTATTCACACCGGGATCCCTAGATTAGAAATGAGTCGAGTCAAGATTTAAATGTTGAATACAGATTTGTATTCTTCTACATGTTTAGATTTGCATTAATGTTACTTGATATATGCTATGCTCTTGTACATGATTATTACATTGCATGCATCCATGTTTTATACTGGGATATGTTCTCACCGGAGTTATCCGGCTGTTGTCGTGTCTGTATGTGTGCATGACAACAGGTGGGGCAGGATCTGGGTCACGAGCTAGATGAGAGGTTGATGATAGCGTGGAGATCTCGGGCATGGAAGATTTCTAGTGGTTTCTATTTAGACTTGTATCACCTATGTTTGTAGTTGGTATGTAAACACTAGTTTATGGTTGTACTAGACAGACATGTATGTATATTATGTTGTTTATTTCTTATAAGACAATGTTATGCTTTGACTATACATTTGAATTAATGTTAAAAGCAAATTTTTGACCCACATTTTCGAACAAAGATCCAATTAAATCCCAAAAGAATTGAGTTAGAGCCCGGGTCCCCACAACAGGTGGTATCAGAGCCGTAGGTTCTGTAGACTGAGATAGAATAGAATGAGCGGGGTAGATCGAGTCATTTTCCTTGCTTTTGAAGTGCTAGCATGATTTAATGCTTTCTCTATTATATGTTGTATTGTTATCTGAATTGATTTACAGCATATAAAGCCTGAATCAGAACCGATTCTCGATCAGAGGTATATGATCAGAGGAGGGCTGAGACAGATGATATTGATTGTATACTAATCAGTGTTATAATTAGATTTATGCCGCCTAGACGTATACCACAGCCAGAGCAGGGTAGCACATGGAGACGTTATTGAAGAGATTTCAGTCTTTCCATCCGCCTACCCTGAAGGGAACAAAGAGTGAAGTAGAGTGCGAGAGCTGGCTTGATGATATCGAGATGTTGTTTGAGTCTTTGGCATATACTGATGAGCGACGTGTGAAGTTGATAGGGCATCAGATGCAGGAGGTTGCCAAGAGCTGGTGGTTGACTACGAAGAGAGCCTTGGAGCACCGAGGTATTGACATTACGTGGAAAGTCTTCAAAGATGAGTTCTATCAGCGCTTCTTCCCCGTTTCCTACCGAAAAGATAAAGGAGCTGAATTTGCGAATTTAAGCCAGGGACAGTGGAACATCGAGGAGTATGTGGCTAAATTTTCTGCGTTGCTTCGATTTGCACCGCATGTAGCAGGGAATGACGAGGCAGTGGCTGATCAGTTCATCAACGGGCTGAACCCCGATGTTTTTACTTTGGTGAACACGGGACGGCCTAATACTTTTTCAGAGGCACTGAACAGAGCTAAGGGAGCAGAGGCTGGCTTGATCAGGCAGCGAGGCGCTTCTTACGGTGTTCAGGGGCAGAGACCGCCACAGTCCACGACCGTACAGTTTCCACCACCTCCTCCTCGTTTTGACAGTGGAGCTAGTGGTAGTGGCAAGAAGGAATTTTTGAAGGCTAAGGGCAAGCAGTTTAAGAAGCCCGGGAGTAGTTCATCGAGTTCGAGTGGATCTCGACAGAGAGGTCATGGTTCAGATTACAGTGGCGTATATTGTAGCTCGTGTGGAGGACGACATGCGACGGAGCAGTGTCAAGGAGTTATGGGACGCTGCAACATCTGTAGGCAACAGGGACACTTTGCCAGAGTTTGTCCCCAGAGAGGTGCATCACGATTCCAGAGTACAGGGTCATCAGCACCCGGGCCACAGATGGAGAGACAGGCATCCTCTGTACACTCCTTTCAGCCACCCTCCACACAGACCCAACAGAGACCAGGAGGTAGTCAGACAGTGAGTCAACCTCCCAGACAGCAGGCACGTGTCTTTGCCCTGACAGAGGAGCAGGCGCAGGAGGCGCCAGATGACGTCATTGCAGGTAGCTGTTTTCTTTGCGATTATCCTGCATATGTGTTGATAGACACAGGGGCATCTCATACATTCATATCTGAACATTTTGCATTGAGACATTCATTGCCTGTTGAGTCGATGTCTACGGTAGTGTCTATAGCTTCTCCGTTGGGAAGTGGTTTGATATCTGTGACTACTGTTAGACACTGTATGCTTCAGTTTGAGGGGCATGAGATTGATTTAGACTGTGTAGTACTTGGTTTAGCTGATTTTGATTGTATAGTTGGTATAGATATGTTAATCCAGTACAGGGCCACGGTAGATTGCTTCCACAAAATTGTCAGATTCAGACCTGAAATGACAGATGAGTGGAAATTCTACGGAAAGGGTTCCAGATCTCGGATTCCCTTAGTATCTACTCTGACTATGAGTAGATTGCTTCAGAGAGGAGCAGAGGGCTTTCTCGTATATTCAGTAGATCTACTGAAGGCGAGCCCAGCATTGGCAGATCTGCCAGTGGTTTGCGAGTTTGCAGATGTGTTCCCAGATGAGATTCCAGGGTTACCTCCGATTCGAGAGGTTGATTTTAGCATAGATCTTATGCCTGGTTCTGTTCCTATCTCGAGAGCTCCGTATAGGATGGCACCGATAGAGCTGAAAGAGTTGAAAGCACAGTTGGAAGATCTTCTGTCCAAGGGATATATCAGACCCAGTGTATCTCCTTGGGGTGCTCCGGTGCTATTCGTTCGAAAGAAAGATGGTTCGATGCGACTGTGTATTGATTATAGGCAGTTGAACAAGGCAACAGTGAAGAACAAGTATCCTCTGCCTCGCATCGACGATTTGTTTGATCAGTTACAGGGATCTTCGGTATACTAGAAGATTGATTTGAGATCAGGGTATCATCAGCTCAGAGTTAGAGACGTTGATATTCCGAAGACTGCATTCCGAACCAGGTATGGGCACTACGAGTTTATTGTTATGCCTTTCGGTTTGACGAATGCGCCAGCGGTTTTTATGAGTTTGATGAACCGAATTTTTCAGAGATATTTAGATGATTTTGTCATTGTATTCATCGATGATATCTTGGTGTATTCGAAGAATCTGGCTGAGCATGCAGATCATCTGAGAATTGTATTGAAGACTTTGAGAAAAGAGCAGTTGTATGCCAAACTGTCCAAGTGTGAATTCTGGTTGCGACAGGTTGTCTTCTTGGGGCATATTATATCTGGAGAGGGTATTGCGGTAGATCCGAATAAAGTTGAGGCTGTGATCAGTTGGCCGAGACCGACTTCTGTGCCTGAGATACGCAGTTTCATGGGTCTAGCCGGGTATTATCGTCGTTTTATCCGAGATTTCTCCAGTATAGCGAAGCCTATCACCCAGTTGACACAGAAGAATATGCCATTTGTGTGGTCTGAAGATTGTGAAGCCAGTTTTGTAGAATTGAAGAAGAGGCTGACCAGTGCGCCTATCTTGACGATTCCTTCAGGTACAGGTGAGTTCGTTGTATATTGTGACGCATCTCACAGAGGGTTAGGATGTGTTCTTTGAAAGGGGATCGGTTACGGTGACCGGAAGCGCAACGGAAGCAACAAAAATTTCGAAAATCATATTTTCTAGCAAAAATTTCGGCCACCTCTCATATATTGTGTAGCAAATACAATAAAAACAAAATGACATTCATAGTGTGTTGAGAAAATTACCTATCAATCTCAAAGATTGATTGTGGCTCCAACTAAGGTGTAAACACCTTAGCTCTTGAAGGTAGACAATCTACAAGCTTCACCTTTCTTTTGGACTCCTTTCTTCCAATCAAGCCCACCACTAACTAGCTAGAACCCTTCTTATTTTGCACTAGAAAAATAAGAAGATTTTTCAAAGAGAAGTGATTTCTTTCCTCAACAATTGAAGAAGAAAATTGAGAGAAAACTTGGAGACAAAAATGTGAATAGTAACTCGGCCACTATTCATGCTAGGAGAGAAGGAGATACATTTTTTTGGTTGTGGGAAAAATTGTTCCAAAAAGTTGCATGCCATGCCTTGAAAACACAAAAAGTAGTCTCCCAACCTTTCACCTCCCATGCATGCATATTATATGGTTTTTAATCAAATTAAAACTTTGGACTAAATTTTAATTAACTCAAACATATTTGAGACTAATTAAACATTACTTGAATTTACCCAAGTCCCACTAGTTAAATAATTATTTTAATTGAGCTCTTCAAGACTCAATATTATTTAATTAATTCAACACTTGAATTAATTTATTTATTTGGACTCTACTAGGTCCACTAGTGTTTAATTAATTCAACACTTGAATTAATTTAATTTAGTCCATAATAATGTTTATGAAAATCACAATTTTCAATTACATTATTCACTTGGCCAATTTTAATTTAGGAACACTTCCTTAAATTAAAATTTACATTTCTCTCATAGAAGTCATACTTCTATTTTTCTTTACACTTATAAACTCATTTATAAGTCGTTCAACACATTGAATTATTTTCTCCTTTATAGAAGTCATACTTCTAATTTTCCTTACGCTTATAAACTCCTTTATAAGCCGTTCAACACATTGAACTATTTTTACTTCTCAACGGGATCTAGAAAGCTAGTACTTGTGTGGCCCTCAATGGTTCATTGATACAACTAGCCGTGGGTTCACATCTCCATGTGATTCGGACTAAACATGTCCTTATATGAGCATACCACAATTGCTCCATTCTTATTTATCAACTCCTTGATAATAAGAACGTCAGAACTCAAGTCTGATAGTACCCAACCAATCATGTTAAACGCCTAGCAGCATCGCTTACATGATTCCCTAGGTATCAAATGATAGTGCCTGCAAGAACCATTCAATTATGGTTAGCGTACAGTACGGTCCCTTCAACTCATATATCCCGATCGATTCGACAACCATTGGTTTATCGAGAGTTGTCAATGAATCGATACTATGTGTCATGTCGTAGTTGCATCGATGGTGTAATCTATGAAACCCTTTCATAATTACCACCATACTCTGATCAGAGATTTCGATCTACATACACATAATAACACATAGGATATCCATACCCGAAGGTAAGCGGTGAATCCCCGACTACAATGCATCGACTCCTATGTGTTTCGACAGAACACCCAACCTTGCCACCTGATGACCCCATAAGAGTCGGTAAACAAGTCAAAGTGTAATTCTAGCACATAGAGTCTCAATGTTGTCCCGGGTCATAAGGACTAATTCTGTACAACCATAAACTAGGACATTTCCACTCGATAAGTGAGAACCACTTGGAAAGTCCTTTTATGGAGGGTTGTTCAGTGCACTCTACAAGGAGCACCTATCTGCATGTTCGGACATCACAATGTCCCCTATCAATGAAACATGGTACTCACATCGCAGATACTAGTCTCGAACTCTAGCGGCCTATATCCTTCTTAGTGGCGGCTGAATCGACTAGGAACCGTTTAGAATATACAGTATTACAAAAATGAGTTTCATGATACTCATCATATGAGCATCTCATATTCTTTCTACTATTTGTATATTCAAGGGCTTTATCTATGCAACTAGCATGGGTATACAGATAAAGATGTGCCATAATAATAATCTCAAACATTATTAAAATAAAGATTGCTTATACATAGAGTTTCATTGTGAACACTCGGCCAGCACTTGTCTCGACGGGCACCTACTCTAACAATCTCCCACTTGCACTAGAGCCAACTACCCATATGCATTAAACCCATTGATTCACGATGCTTGTCGAATAATGGTCCAGGTAAAGGTTTAGCTAGTGGATCAACAACATTATCGGCGGAGCCGACTGTGTCAAAAGACACTTCTCCTCTTTCCACAATCTCTTCGAGGATGTTGTACTTTCTCAATACTAGTTTGGATTTCTGATGAGACCTTGGCTCCTTTGCTTGAGCTAAAGCTCCCGTGTTGTCACACAACACTGGGATAGGAGCAACTCAATTAGGAATGACGTCCAACTCTTGGACAAAATTCCTTATCTAAACAGCCTCCCTTGCTGCATCTGATGCAGCAATGTATTCGGCCTCTGTGCTGGAATCCGCAGTATTGTCTGCTTGGAACTCTTCCAAGAGACAGCAGCACCATTGAGAATGAATACAAATCCAGAGGTTGACTTCGAGTCATCGATATCGCTTTGGAAGCTAGAGTCGGTATAGCCTTCAAATTTCAGTTCTCCACCCCATAGACCAAGAACAATTTATTGGTCCTTCTCAACTACTTGAGGATGTCTTTCACAGCTTTCAAATGTGGAAGACCGGGGTTCGAATGATATCTACTCACTACACTTAGTGCGAAAGCCACGTCAGGACGTGTAGATATCATCCCATACATGATGCTACCAATTGCCGAAGCATACGGAATGTGTGTCATCGCCACTATCTCTGCATCAGTCTTGGGAGACAGACTTGGATAGGGACACGCCATGACACATTGGTAGATGTCCTCTCATGGACTCACCCATCGAGAACCGCTTCACGATGGTATCAATGTATGTGGACTGGGTGAGATCAAGCAATCTTTTCGATCTATCTCTATAGATCTGTATCACAATACAAAAGATGCTTCATCCAAGTCCTGCATCGAGAACTTACTCGCTCTACCATATCTTAGTTGATTGCAACATTCCTACATCATTCCTAATGAGTAGAATGTCATCAACATATAGTACCAGGAATGTCACAACACTCCCACTGACCTTCTTATACACACAGGGTTCCTAAGGATTCTTAGTAAATCAAACTATTTGATTGTACTGTCGAATCTGAGGTTCCAACTCCTAGATGCCTGCTTTAGACCATAAATAGATCTCTGAAGTTTGCATACCATATGCTCACTTCCGATAGATGTAAACCCTCCAGGTTTAGACATGTAAATAACTTTCTTAAAATCCCCATTAAGAAAGTCTGTCTTGACATCCATCTGCCATATCTCATAGTCATACCATGCAGCTATGGCTAGCAAAATCCTTATGGACTTGAACATTGCAATTGGAGAAAAGGTTTCCTCAAAGTCAACTCCTTGTCTTTGAGTATATCCTTTTGCCACCAATCGCGCCTTGAAGGTCAATACCTTCCCATCCGTCCCAAGTCCCTATGGGAACCTTTCCCTCAGATGGATCTATAAGATCCCACACTTGGTTCGAATGCATGGAATTCATCTCAGATTCCATAGCTTCAAGCCATTTGGATGAATCGGTATCAGATAACGCTTCCTTGAAGGTCCTTGGATCAAATCCATGGTTAGGCTCATCATGGCCCTCTTCAAGAAGCAGACCATATCTCATAGGTGGTCTCGAGACTCTCTCGGATCTTCTAGGAGCCTGTATCTCCTCTCTTGGCTCTTCGGGTGTGGGTTCTATAATTGTGGGTGTTTCTCGAACCTCTTCGAGTTCTATCATCTTCCCTTTTCTATCCAATAGAAAATTCCTTTTCCAAAAAGTTGCATTCCTAGAAACAAACACCTTTGTTTCTTGGGATGATAGAAGTGATATCCAACTAAAATCCTTGGATATCCCACAAAGTAACATAAAATGGATCAACTATCCAATTTATCTCCCACTACCTGCTTCACATAAGCAGGGCTCCCATATTCTAAGATAAGAATATTTGGGAGGCTTACCCATCCATAACTCATATGGTGTCTGCCTTTGAATGGACATTTAATTGAATATCTTTCAATTTTAAGTTATAGAGATCGTTTTCAAGTTCTCATAGGGTGTTTTAGAGATATACCTATCAATCTTTAAAAGATTGATTGTGGCTCCAACTTTGTTGTTAAACAACAAAGCTCTTGAATGGCATGAAGATCTACAAGCTCTCCTTGAACTCCTTTCTTCAAAATTAGGCCCACCACTAACTAGGAAGATCCCCTCATATTTTGCACTAGAAAAATATGAGGATTTTTCAAAGAGAAGTGTAGTGTTCCTCAACAAATTGAAGAACAAAAATGGAGGAGAAAAATGAGAGAGAAAAATGGACAAGAGTTTCGGCCATCATGCTTGGAGAGGAGGAGAATGACTTAATTTCTTGTCTTGGTGTTGCAAAAAGCAAAAGTCAAAAAGTTGCATGCCATGCAATTTTTTTTTATTCAAAAGTATTCTCCAACCTTTCACCTCCCTAGCATGCTTTTCTAAGTGGGCTTGTAACATTTACAAGGCCCATGGACTATTTAAATTGTCTCAAACATATTTGAACCCAATTAGACTTTACTTGATTTTACTCAAGCCCACTAGTTAAATAATTATTTCTAATTGGGCTCTACAAGGCCCAATGTTATTAATTAATTCAACACTTGAATTAATTTAATTATTTGGACTCTACTAGGTCCACTAGTGTTTAATTAATTCAACACTTGAATTAATTTAATTTAGTCCATAATAATGTTTATGAAAATCACAATTTTCAAATACATTATTCTCTTGGCCAAATTTTAATTTAGGAACACTTCCATAAATCAAAATTTACATTTCTTTCATAGAAGTCATACTTCTATTTTTCCTTTACGCTTATAAACTCATTTATAAGACGTTCAACACATTGAACTATTTTCTCCTTTATAGAAGTCATACTTCTAATTTTCCTCACGCTTATAAACTCCTTTATAAGCCGTTCAACACATTGAACTATTTTTACTTCTCAACGGGATCTAGAAAGCTAGTACTTGTGTGGCCCTCAATGGTTCATTGATACAACTAGCCGTGGGTTCACATCTCCATGTGATTCGGACTAAACATGTCCTTATTCGAGCATACCCCAATTGCTCCATTCTTACTTATCAACACCTTGATAACAAGAATGTCAGAACTCAAGTCTGATAGTACCCATCCAACCATGTTAAACGCCTAGCAGCATCGCTTACATGATTCCCTAGGTATCAAATGATAGTGCCTGCAAGAACCATTCAATTATGGTTAGCGTACAGTACGGTCCCTTCAACTCATATATCCCGATAGATTCGACAACCATTGGTTTATCGAGAGTTGTCAATGAATCGATACTATGTGTCATGTCGTAGTTGCATCGATGGTGTAATCTATGAAACCCTTTCATAATTACCACCATACTCTGGCCAGAGATTTCGATCTACATACACATGATAACACATAGGATATCCATACCCGAAGGTAAGCGGTGAATCCCCGACTACAATGCATCGACTCCTATGTGTTTCGACAGAACACCCAACCTTGCCACCTGATGACCCCATAAGAGCAAGTACCAATCAAACATTCATTCTTGTAAATGTTGCAAACACCTTTGCTAAATAAACAAGAATATCCATCTTTATCACAATAGAAATGGAAATAATGTTTTCACCTCACCAAAAAGGTACAAACAAAACATCTCTTAAAATTAACTTAAACTATTGTTCAATAATAAGTAAACATCTTCAATAGCCTTGGCAGCAACTCTTGCTTCGTTGCCCATCCTCTAGAAGGTCACACCTTCCTTAAGCATTCTACTTCTTCCCATCACCTATAACTCATTATAGAGATGTGAGTCACATCCGGTATCTAATACCCAAGAAGTAGAGTTAATTGAAACGTTTACTTAAATTTAGAACATACCGTTTCCAGAACACTTCTGGGCCCGATACTCCTTGCAATTTTGCCTCCAATGTCCAGGCTTCTTGCAGTGATGACATTCATCAGCAGTCTTGTCAGCCTTAACTGGTGTGGCTGCCACAACGGGATTCGGAGATTGCCTCAACAAGGGCTCGTTCTTCTCGGGACGTTGGAAAGAACTCTTCTTTCCATTCCCATGTGGATCAATCTTCGTACCAGATGAAGAACCCACATAAAGAACCAACTTCTCTTTCTTGATGGTGGATTCAAACGTAACAAGCATATTCACCAACTCCTCAAGGGTCGGTTCAATCTTGTTCATGTTGAAGTTCACCACAAAAGGATCAAATGAGCTAGGCAGCGATAAGAGCAACACGTCGGTGGTCAACTCCGAAGGCAAGATCAGATCCATGCCAACGAGCTTGTCCACGAGCCCGATCACCTTTAGGCCATGCTCATGGACCGAGGCCCAATCTTGCATGCGTAAAGTGATCAGCTCCTTGACGGTAGCATGCCTAAGAGGACGTGTTTGCTCTCCAAAGAGCTCCTTGAGGTGCAAATGAATGTCAGCAGCACTCTTTGCACCCTCAAAACGCCTCTGCAGCTCATCATTCATAGAAGTCAGCATATAACACCTGGCTATCAAGTCATGGTCACACCATTCCTTGTAAGCCTGCAATTCCTCAGGATTGCAGTGAGTCGGAGCCTCAACAGGGGGCGACTCAGTCAGTGTATATGCTACCCTTTCCGAATTCAAGACGATTTTTAGGTTTCTTAGCCAAGTGAGGTAATTAGGTCCAGTTAATATGTTTTTGTCGAGTATTACGGATATTGGATTGCGAAGCGATGACATTGTTAATTTGTATTGAAAAGTAAAAACAGATAAATGTTGATGACTATTTTAAAATATTTAGTAAGATATGAAGTTTGGACTTTTACTTCATAAATATTTGCTCTCACTGTTTTGACATCTTTCACTACCCTCTAGTGAAAACGGGAAACATCTTTCCTCAGTAGGTACGTAAGGTCCAATTAGCGAATTATGATCCCGAATAATATCAGCGAATCACAATTCCTAAAAGGTAGTTTCCAATTGCATCACAATGCAACCCTCTACGTAAACTTTTGTCTCACGTTTGATTAGGACCCGATAATATGACGTCGTTCATCTTCACGTGTCAAGCCTTACCCATCGATGTTGAACCTTAATGGACGGTCGCCATGAGTTCCCCCAATAATATGAGCCGAAATCATGGGAGTTCCACGTAGTTCACATCACCATGTCAATGGATGTCACAGCTTTCCGGCACCCAGGGCCCCCCCAATAATATGAGCCGAGCCTCGAGTACGGGTAGCGTTCATCATGCACCCATTGTCGATGGAAGACAAGGAAATTATAAACAAATTTATAATTCCCCTTTTCGGGCTTGATATTAATTTTGAATCTTATTCAAAATGAGGGTTTTTAATTTTGAAAGGTCTCATCATTAATTTTTTATTTAAAAGCTCGCCATGTTTGATCGTATGTTTGCCGGATTCATGCAACTTTGTTATTATCATAATAATAACGCACATACTCATTATTTATAACATATCATGCATATATTATAAACAGTAAACAAAAAAGGATGATCAATCGCCCCAATACTAATGGCCCGTGTGAGCTAAACACGGGCCTAGGTCCAATCCTAGGGAAATGCATGGGATGCCAATGCAACATTTACATAAGCTTCCAATATTTACATGTCTTCGATCTTCATAATCATCATGGCCACCATCTTCGAATCTTGATCATCCACTATACTAATATTTACAATTAAATATCCATGGCACATAGGGATACATCTCATGGGGGGTGGAAACGGGCCATAAACCAAGCCCACTTTAAATTGATAATTATTACAATCATTCAACACAAAATATCCTAGCATACACCTAGCAAATTGGGCTTGGGCTTTTGATCATCCTTCATGCATAATATCACATATCATACACCATCAATTAATTATCACAATAATTAATTGATCCAATATTATATATTTTGATCCAATCACTAACCGCCACGATTATAAAGTAAATTAACAAAGTATACAAACACCTTTGTCTACTTTCAAATTAATTTATTTATAACCGAATTTCTTGTAAATCACCATTTACTATAAATAATTAAAGTCCAACTTAAATTATTTATTTCATGAGAAAAATTTGCAACTTTTGTAATTTTAAACTTAAGGGCCCAAAAACTCATTTTTCACCAAAAACATTTTGGCCCATTTAAAATCACAAATGTGTTGGCCATCCAATGGCCCAACAACTCAAGGCCCATGACACTTTGATATTCCAAAACACCTTTTGAAAACCCTAGCCGTCATCGCCGTCGCCGGAGCTCCGTCGCCGGATTCTGGCCAACATTCCGGCGAACAAAAATATTTTTTTTTTTATTTAAAAATGTGGGGCTGTTCGGGCAGCCCCTTGGGCTGCCCTAGCTGCCCGTTTCGGGCAGCCCCTCGGGCAGCCCAAGCTGCCCGAAATGGGCAGCAACTTGCTGCCCAAAAACAGCCCCGAAATTGGCCTTGAATCGTTGCAAAAAATACACTCATGCGGTTAGAAATCGATCTCAACATAATATCTTGTAAATGCTACACAAAAACGTAACCATAGCTCGGATACCACTTGAAAGGGGATCGGTTACGGTGACCGGAAGCGCAACGGAAGCAACAAAAATTTCGAAAATCATATTTTCTAGCAAAAATTTCGGCCACCTCTCATATATTGTGTAGCAAATACAATAAAAACAAAATGACATTCATAGTGGGTTGAGAAAATTACCTATCAATCTCAAAGATTGATTGTGGCTCCAACTAAGGTGTAAACACCTTAGCTCTTGAAGGTAGACAATCTACAAGCTTCACCTTTCTTTTGGACTCCTTTCTTCCAATCAAGCCCACCACTAACTAGCTAGAACCCTTCTTATTTTGCACTAGAAAAATAAGAAGATTTTTCAAAGAGAAGTGATTTCTTTCCTCAACAATTGAAGAAGAAAATTGAGAGAAAAACTTGGAGACAAAAATGTGAATAGTAACTCGGCCACTATTCATGCTAGGAGAGAAGGAGAGACATTTTTTTGGTTGTGGGAAAAATTGTTCCAAAAAGTTGCATGCCATGCCTTGAAAACACAAAAAGTAGTCTCCCAACCTTTCACCTCTCATGCATGCATATTATATGGTTTTTAATCAAATTAAAACCTTGGACTAAATTTTAATTATCTCAAACATATTTGAGACTAATTAAACATTACTTGAATTTACCCAAGTCCCACTAGTTAAATAATTATTTTAATTGAGCTCTTCAAGACTCAATATTATTTAATTAATTCAACACTTGAATTAATTTAATTATTTGAACTCTACTAGGTCCACTAGTGTTTAATTAATTCAACACTTGAATTAATTTAATTTAGTCCATAATAATGTTTATGAAAATCACAATTTTCAATTACATTATTCACTTGGCCAATTTTAATTTAGGAACACTTCCTTAAATTAAAATTTACATTTCTCTCATAGAAGTCATACTTCTATTTTTCTTTACACTTATAAACTCATTTATAAGTCGTTCAACACATTGAATTATTTTCTCCTTTATAGAAGTCATACTTCTAATTTTCCTTACGCTTATAAACTCCTTTATAAGCCGTTCAACACATTGAACTATTTTTACTTCTCAACGGGATCTAGAAAGCTAGTACTTGTGTGGCCCTCAATGGTTCATTGATACAACTAGCCGTGGGTTCACATCTCCATGTGATTCGGACTAAACATGTCCTTATATGAGCATACCCCAATTGCTCCATTCTTATTTATCAACTCCTTGATAATAAGAACGTCAGAACTCAAGTCTGATAGTACCCAACCAATCATGTTAAACGTCTAGCAGCATCGCTTACATGATTCCCTAGGTATCAAATGATAGTGCCTGCAAGAACCATTCAATTATGGTTAGCGTACAGTACGGTCCCTTCAACTCATATATCCCGATCGATTCGACAACCATTGGTTTATCGAGAGTTGTCAATGAATCGATACTATGTGTCATGTCGTAGTTGCATCGATGGTGTAATCTATGAAACCCTTTCATAATTACCACCATACTCTGGCCAGAGATTTCGATCTACATACACATGATAACACATAGGATATCCATACCCGAAGGTAAGCGGTGAATCCCCGACTACAATGCATCGACTCCTATGTGTTTCGACAGAACACCCAACCTTGCCACCTGATGACCCCATAAGAGTCAGTAAACAAGTCAAAGTGTAATTCTAGCACATAGAGTCTCAATGTTGTCCCGGGTCATAAGGACTAATTCTGTACAACCATAAATTAGGACATTTCCACTCGATAAGTGAGAACCACTTGGAAAGTCTTTTTATGGAGGGTTGTTCAGTGCACTCTACAAGGAGCACCTATCTGCATGTTCGGACATCACAATCTCCCCTACCAATGAAACATGGTACTCACATCGCAGATACTAGTCTCGAACTCTAGCGGCCTATATCCTTCTTAGTGGCGGCTGAATCGACTAGGAACCGTTTAGAATATACAGTATTACAAATATGAGTTTCATGATACTCATCATATGAGCATCTCATATTCTTTCTACTATTTGTATATTCAAGGGCTTTATCTATGCAACTAGCATGGGTATACAGATAAAGATGTTGTGGGGACTCGAGCTCTAATTCTTTTCTTTGGGATTAAAACGGATCATTAATATAAAAAGTGGGTCAAATTTTTGCTTTTAACATTAATTCTAATGTTATATAACTCAAGCATACACCATAGATATTAACAACATAATCTATAACAAAGATACAAATATGTCTGGTTCCAAACCATATTCGACAACTAGTAATTAAATACAGTACATGCCAAAAGTACAACTACTAGTTCTTCTGCTATGCCCGAGATCACCACGCTATGTCCATCTCTCATCCTCTGCGTGACCCAGATCCTGCCCCACCTGTTGTTATGCACACATACAGACATAACAACAGCCGGAAAACCGGTGAGAACAAATCCCAGTATAAACATGTATACATGCATATAATCAATTAAACATGAAACATGCTATCATGAATGACATCATATGCACATGCAATGCAATGCGAATCAAACCATGTCTGGACTCGACTCGACTAGAACTCTAGGGATCCCGGTGTGAATAAGACGTCACTACCTACCCTCCAATCGGGGTAATGAACGTCTCATTCCTAGACTTCGGTCTGAGCTGTATCAACGGCGGCAATAAGAGTAATACCTACTCCTATGCTGAGATACACCAAAACGTCTAGCTATTTGACAATGCCTGTCAAAGACTCTCCTATCTTAGATGCAATGAATATCAATATGTAAACAAAGTATAATCATATTCATATCTGAATATCACACTGATCATACATGCTTGAATACAATTCTGAAATCAAAGCATAAACATGTTAAAAGATTGAATATAATGCTATACACAATTCATAAACATGTTACAATATATCTAATAATACTAGTATGTGATTTTGGTTGGAAAACTCAAATAATATCTTATTTGAGTTACATCTCCCCAAACAAAACATGACTTATACCTTCTTTTGTTAAACCTTTATCGATGTCGAGGTCTCGATGTCGAAGTGAGGTAAGATGAATCTGAAATGGAATGTTGATACACAATTTATCAATTACTAATCCAAATCAACACCTATCCACTCTCAATACTTGATCTTGATACAATTTGACGGCATAACGACGTAATTCTCGACACCGATCAAATCAATACAACATAATCAACACAAAACTATATCCTCAATTCATAATCATCACAATATCCAAGTCAAGATCTCAAAATCTGCATATACTTCATTCTATACATGCTGAAAATCGTAATAATAGCATACGATATCCGTTCTTCGATCCGATTGTATTTCTACGGTGTCAATAACCACAAGAACACATTCTAAAGCTTAAACCATAATTCTTCCAACATATATATTTCAAAACATGCTGGAATTGAAGAAAACTTCAATCACCTTGTAGCTAATAAAGAGACGAGTTCAAAACCGAAGTCGGATTTGAATTTGGATGCTTAAATTTTACAAAAGCAAACTTTGAAAGTGAAAGAGAATTTGGAAGCTTTCCCTCCTCTGAATTCTCGGACCTTCTGCTGAAACTGAAGCAAGAATCGAGACAATGCTATATATACTTTGCATGATTTGATACACATGGCTCACCCTTTGAAGCACACGTCTCGCGCATATGCGCGGCATTACTCGCGCATGTGCGCGAGACCTACTGTTTCAACAACTTGGCAGAAATTCACACTCGCGCATATGCGCCCCTAAACTCGCGCATATGCGCCCATGTTTCTGGACACTCCGCGCATATGCGCCACTACTCTCGCGCATATGCGCCAATGCCACTGGCCTGCTCGCGCATGTGCGCCACTAAACTCGCGCATGTGCGCCACAGCTGCTGGAAGTATCGCGCATGTGCGCCACTTTCTTCACGCATATGCGCCGATGCTACTGTAATTCTCATGCATATGCGCGCATTTCCTCGCGCATATGCGCCATAGCTTCGGCCCTTTACATTTCTTTGGATTGTCTCCTCATCTTTATTGTACATTTTCCTTTTCTTTTCTAGTCCAATATAATACATCTACAATTACCTTAATTATTAACAAAATCAGTCTGATTATGATAACTAAATCTTCGAGCCTTACATTTCTCCCCCTCTAAGAAATGATTTCGTCCTCGAAATCTCACATCATTTATCAATGTAAGCATCAAAAGTAATAACATCAAAGTTAGATCAATACTTACATTATTGAAATAACTCGGGGTGTTTTTGTTGCATGTCGGCTTCTGTCTCCCATGTCGCTTCCTCAATGCCATGACGACTCCACTGAACTTTCACGAGTGGAATATTCTTCGTTCTGAGCTTCTTTTCTTTCCGATCAAGAATCTGTATCGGTTGTTCCACATAGCTCAAGGTCTGATCAAGCTCAGCTTCGTCAGGTTGAATGACATGAGAAATGTCTGGCATATATTTACGCAACATCGATACATGAAAGACATCATGTATCCCAGATAGAGAAGGAGGAAGTGCAAGTCGATAAGCTCGATCGCCAATCTTCTCAAGAATCTCGTAAGGACCAATGTATCGAGGAGATAGTTTCCCGCGTTTGCCAAATCGAACAACGCCTCTGAATGGAGAAATCTTTAAGAATACTCTATCTCCCGCCTCGAATACTAACGGTCTACGTCTGATATTGGCATACTTTGCTTGTCGATCTTGTGCTGTCTTCATCCTCTTCTGAATGAGTTTCACCTTCTCTGTCATGTCACGAATCATATCTGGCCCAAGTTCTGGTACCTCTGAAACGTCATCCCAGTATAGCGGAGATCTGCACTTCTTGCCATACAAAGCTTCAAACGGTGCCATCTCGATACTCGTCTGATAGCTATTATTGTAAGAGAATTCGCAAAGAGGTAGGGAATCTTGCCAACCAATGCCAAAATCTAGCACGACGGCTCTCAACATATCCTCTAATGTCTGGATAGTCCGCTCTGACTGTCCGTCTGTCTGAGGATGGTAAGCAGTACTCAGGTGTAATGTCGTACCTAAGGCCTGCTGTAAACTATGCGAGAAGTGTGAAGTGAATCGTGGATCACGATCTGATACGATAGACTTCGGCACTCCATGCAATCTGACTACCTCTCGAATATAAATCTCCGCCATCTGATCCAGTCTATACGTCATTCTGTATGGGATGAAACATGCAGATTTGGTCAGTCTGTCAATAATGACCCAAATCGCATTGCAGCCTCTGGATGATCGTGGTAACTTCGTCACAAAATCCATGGAAATGTGATCCCATTTCCATTCTGGAATGGCTAAACTTTGAAGTAATCCACCAGGTTTCTTCCTCTCAGCTTTCACCTGTTGGCAGTTCAAACACTTAGACACAAATTCGGCAATGTCTGACTTCATTTGCTTCCACCAAAACTGTGTCTTCAAGTCATTGTACATCTTCCTGCCACCCGGATGAATGCTGAACCGACTAAAATGTGCCTCTGTCAGAATCTGCTGTCTCAAATCTGCAACATCTGGCACAACTAGATGGTTATTCACGTACAACACATGATCTCGTACCTGATATTCTGATACATGCCCTGATCTGACCATTTGGATTGATTTCTGCACATTCTGATCGGTTCTTTGTGCCTCTTTGATCCTCCTGATCAAGTCCGGCTAAACTTGAATAGCAGCAAGCCGTAGTGGCCTCTTATCTGTATCAAATGCTAATCCAGAGAGACAGCAACTTTCAACTAACTTTGTAACACCTATCGTCGATAAGGACAAGGCACATACCTTTCGACTCAAGGCATCTGCTGCTGCGTTTGACTTTCCTGGATAATATTTGATTTCATAGTCAAAGTCTTTCAGAAGATCTAGCCATCTACGCAGTCTCATATTCAGTTCTGATTGAGAGAATAGGTACTTTAGGCTCTTGTGATCGAAAAATATCTCGAATTTTTCGCCGTAGAGATAATGACGCCAAATCTTTAATGCAAATATGATAGCCGCCAATTCCAGATCATGAATGGGGTATCGAACTTCATGTGGCTTCAATTGTCTCGAGGCGTATGCGATCACATGGCCTCGCTGCATAAGAACACATCCCAAACCTCTATGAGAAGCATCACAATATACAACGAAATCACCCGTACCTGAAGGTATCGTCAGTACTGGAGCACTGGTCAGCCTTTTCTTCAACTCTAGAAAGCTAGACTCGCACTCCTCTGACCAAACAAACGGTGCATTCTTTTGCGTCAATTGAGTTATTGGCTTGGCAATACTGGAGAAATCTTTGATAAATCTTCTGTAGTATCCGGCTAAGCCCATGAAACTGCGTATTTCTGGTACAGAAGTCGGTCTCGACCAACTGATCACAGCTTCCACTTTACTCGGATCAACAGAAATACCATCTCCAGAAATTATATGCCCCAAGAATACAACTCGGTTCAGCCAAAACTCACACTTCGACAATTTAGCATACAGTCGCTCGTTTCTCAACGTCTGCAAAACAATTATGAGATGCTCTGCATGCTCATTTCTGTTCTTCGAATACACCAAAATATCATCGATGAAGACAATAACAAATTCATCTAAATATTTCTGAAACACTTGGTTCATCAAGCCCATAAATACCGCAGGAGCATTGGTTAAACAAAAAGGCATGACAATAAATTCGTAATGTACATACCTGGTTAGAAATGCTGTCTTCGGTATATCTACATCTCGAACTCTGAGCTGATGATACCCAGAACGCAAATCAATCTTAGAATAAAAAGAGGATCCCTGCAACTGATCAAATAGGTCATCGATCCTAGGCAAAGGATATTTATTCTTGATCGTTGCCTTGTTCAGTTGCCTGTAATCAATACACAAACGCATCGAACCATCTTTCTTCCGCACAAATAGCACCGGAGCGCCCCAAGGAGATACACTAGGTCTGATATATCCCTTGGCCAGAAGATCTTCTAACTGTGCTTTCAGTTCTTTTAGTTCGATGGGTGCCATCCTATACGGAGCTCTCGAAATAGGGATGGTACCTGGTGTAAGATCAATACTAAAGTCTACCTCACGAACCGGAGGTAATCCTGGGATCTCATCTGGAAAAATATCAGCAAATTCCCGCACTACTGGTATATCTGCCAACGTCGGGCTCGACTTTTGCATATCTATAGCATAAATAAAGAAACCATCTGCTCTTTTTTGCAATAATCTGTTCATAGTAAGAGCCGAAATCAAGGGAATCCGAGATCTGGAACCCTTCCCGTAGAATTTCCACTCTTCTGCCATTTCTGGTCTGAACCGGACAATCTTGTGGAAACAATCCACGGTGGCTCTGTACTTTGTTAACATGTCAATTCCAACAATACAATCAAAATCAGCCAGACCCAACACTATACACTCTAGGTCAATTTCATGCCCCTCAAACTGTAGGATGCAATGTCTAACCGTCGTTACCGATATTAAACCACTTCCTAACGGAGAAGTAATAGACACGACATCTAGTAACGACTCAACAGGCAGAGAATGCAATAATGCAAATCGTTCTGATATGAATGTATGCGATGCACCCGTATCTATCAATATATAAGCAGGATAACCGCAAAGGAAACAGTTACCTGCAATGACATCATCTGGGGCATCCTGTGCTTGCTCTTCAGTCAAGGCAAACACCTGAGCCTGTTGTCTCTGAGGCTGAATCCCTGGCTGGCCACCTCTGGCTCGAGGCTGGGTCTGTGCTGGTGGCGGCTGAAATGAGTGAACAGATGAAGCTTGCCTCTCAGGCTGAGTCACGGAGGCAGACGATCCTGCAGCCTGAAATCTCGATGCACCACTTCTCTGAGGACAGACCTTGGCATAATGCCCCTATTGTTTGCATACGTTACACCTGCCCACTACACCTTGACATTGTTCTGTGGCATGCTTACCTCCACAAGTACTGCAATATCCACTTGCCACCTCTAGACTCTGGCCAAAACCTCTCTGTCTTGACCCGCTGGAGCTCGAAGAACTGCTCCCTGCCCTCTTAAACTGTTTACCCTTTGCTTTCAACTGATCTTTGCGTCCGCTACTGCTACCACCACTTTCGAGTCGAGGAGGATGTTGTGCTGGAGGTAGTGGCGGTCTCGGACTCGGAGCAACATACGGAACACTCCGTTGCCTAAGCAATCCTGCTTCTGCTCCTTTGGCACGGTTTAATGCTTCAGCGAAATTATTGGGTCTCCCAGTATTGACCAATGTGAAGAGATCAGGATTTAAGCCGTTTATAAACTGATCTGCCATGGCCTCATCATTACCTGAAACGTGAGGTGCAAAGCGAAGCAAGGAAGAAAATTTAGCAACATACTCTTCAATGTTCAATTGCCCTTGCCTCAGGTTTGCAAATTCAGCGCCTTTATCTTTGCGATAGGATACAGGGAAGAATCGCTGATAGAACTCCGTCTTGAATGCTTTCCATGTAACCTCGGTGTCACGCTGTTCTAGTACTCTCCTTATATTCACCCACCAATACTTAGCCACATCTTGCAGATGATGGCCAATGAGTTTCACTCGTTTCTCGTCACTATATTCCAGAGACTCGAATAACATCTCAATGTCCTCAAGCCAACTTTCACACTCGATGGTATTCTCGGTACCTTTTAATGTGGGAGGTCGAAAGGATTGGAATCGCTTTAGCAACGTCTCCATAGGGGTCACCGTAACATCCATAGGATCTCCGGATGTGCTCCCTTGTTCTGGCGCTGCTGGTCGTAGAGGTACTGCTGCTCTTCTAGGCGGCATATCTAATAATCCCACGAATTAGTAAACAAGATATACAACTGTCTCAGCCATCCTCTAGTCAGTTACCTCTGATCTAGAATCGGTCCTGATTCAGTCTTAACCAATACATGCTGTAATCAATCAAATAACAAACAACATGTAACAAGTAAAGCAATAAACATGCTAGCACATCATAGAGCAAGGAAGAAGACTCGATCTACCCCGCTCATTCTATTCTATCTCAATCTATAGAACCTATGGCTCTGATACCACCTGTTGTGGGGACCCGGGCTCTAATTCTTTTCTTTGGGATTAAAACGGATCATTAATATAAAAAGTGGGTCAAATTTTTGCTTTTAACATTAATTCTAATGTTATATAATTCAAGCATACACCATAGATATTAACAACATAATCTATAACAAAGATACAAATATGTCTGGTTCCAAACCATATTCTACAACTAGTAATTAAATACAGTACATGCCAAAAGTACAACTACTAGTTCTTCTGCTATGCCCGAGATCACCACGCTATGTCCATCTCTCATCCTCTGCGTGACCCAGATCCTGCCCCACCTGTTGTTATGCACACATACAGACATAACAACAGCCGGAAAACCAGTGAGAACAAATCCCAGTATAAACATGTATACATGCATATAATCAATTAAACATGAAACATGCTATCATGAATGACATCATATGCACATGCAATGCAATGCGAATCAAACCATGTCTGGACTCGACTCGACTAGAACTCTAGGGATCCCGGTGTGAATAAGACGTCACTACCTACCCTCCAATCGGGGTAATGAACGTCTAATTCCTAGACTTCGGTCTGAGCTGTATCAACGGCGCCAATAAGAGTAATACCTACTCCTATGCTGAGATACACCAAAACGTCTAGCTATTTGACAATGCCTGTCAAAGACTCTCCTATCTTAGATGCAATGAATATCAATATGTAAACAAAGTATAATCATATTCATATCTGAATATCACACTGATCATACATGCTTGAATACAATTCTGAAATCAAAGCATAAACATGTTAAAAGATTGAATATAATGCTATACACAATTCATAAACATGTTACAATATATCTAATAATACTAGTATGTGATTTTGGTTGGGAAACTCAAATAATATCTTATTTGAGTTACATCTCCCCAAACAAAACATGACTTATACCTTCTTTTGTTAAACCTTTATCGATGTCGAGGTCTCGATGTCGAAGTGAGGTAAGATGAATCTGAAATGGAATGTTGATACACAATTTATCAATTACTAATCCAAATCAACACCTATCCACTCTCAATACTTGATCTTGATACAATTTGATGGCATAACGACGTAATTCTCGACACCGGTCAAATCAATACAACATAATCAACACAAAACTATATCCTCAATTCATAATCATCACAATATCCAAGTCAAGATCTCAAAATCTGCATATACTTCATTCTATACATGCTGAAAATCGTAATAATAGCATACGATATCCGTTCTTCGATCCGATTGTATTTCTACGGTGTCAATAACCACAAGAACACATTCTAAAGCTTAAACCATAATTCTTCAAACATATATATTTCAAAACATGCTGGAATTGAAGAAAACTTACATCACCTTGTAGCTAATAAAGAGACGAGTTCAAAATCGAAGTCGGATTTGAATTTGGATGCTTAAATCTTACAAAAGCAAACTTTGAAAGTGAAAGAGAATTTGGAAGCTTTCCCTTCTCTGAATTCTCGGACCTTCTGCTGAAACTGAAGCAAGAATCGAGACAATGCTATATATACTTTGCATGATTTGATACACATGGCTCACCCTTTGAAGCACACGTCTCGCGCATATGCGCGGCATTACTCGCGCATGTGCGCGAGACCTACTGTCTCAACAACTTGGCAGAAATTCACACTCGCGAATATGCGCCACTAAACTCGCGCATATGCGCCCATGTTTCTGGACACTCCGCGCATATGCGCCACTACTCTCGCGCATATGCGCCAATGCCACTGGCCTGCTCGCGCATGTGCGCCACTAAACTCGCGCATGTGCGCCACTAAACTCGCGCATGTGCGCCACAGCTGCTGGAAGTATCGCGCATGTGCGCCACTTTCTTCGCGCATATGCGCCGATGCTACTGTAATTCTCATGCATATGCGCACATTTCCTCGCGCATATGCGCCATAGCTTCGGCCCTTTACATTTCTTTGGATTGTCTCCTCATCTTTATTGTACATTTTCCTTTTCTTTTCTAGTCCAATATAATACATCTACAATTACCTTAATTATTAACAAAATCAGTCTGATTATGATAACTAAATCTTCGAGCCTTACAGATGTGCCATAATAATAATCTCAAACATTATTAAAATAAAGATTCCTTATACATAGAGTTTCATTGTGAACACTTGGCCAGCACTTGGCTCGACGGGCACCTACTCTAACATTCTTATGCAGCGAGGGCACGTGATAGCGTACGCCTCTAGACAGCTGAAGCCGCACGAGACTCGTTATCTGATTCATGATCTTGAATTGGCGGCGATTGTTTTTGCACTCAAGATCTGGCGCCATTATCTGTATGGCGAGAAATTTGAGATTTATTCCGATCATAAGAGCTTGAAGTATCTCTTTTCTCAGTCAGAGTTGAACATGAGGCAGCGACGATGGCTTGATCTACTGAAAGATTTTGATTGCGAGATCAAGTACCATCCAGAGAAGTCGAATGCAGCGGCAGACGCCTTAAGTCGAAAGGTATGTTCTTTGTCCTTGTCGACTATAGGTGTATCGAGTTTAGTAGAAGATTGTTGCTTGTCTGGGTTGACATTTGATACAGAGAGTAGACCGTTGCGACTTGCTGCGATTCAGATTGAGCCAGATCTGATTTTGAGGATCAAAGAAGCGCAGAGAACCGATCCGAACGTTCAGAAATCGATTGATATGGTCAGAACTGGTCATATATCAGAGTATCGGGTTAGAGATTATGTGCTATATGTGAATAACCGTCTAGTAGTGCCAGAAGTTTCCGATTTGAGACGACAGATCATGTCGGAGGCACACTGTAGTCGGTTCAGCATTCATCCTAGTGGCAGGAAGATGTATAACGACTTGAAGACACAATTCTGGTGGAAGCAGATGAAGACAGACATTGCAGAATTTGTGTCTAAGTGCCTGAATTGCCAGCAGGTGAAGGCAGAAAGAAAGAAGCCCGGAGGTTTACTTCAGAGTTTGTCTGTTCCTGAATGGAAATGAGATCACATTTCCATGGACTTCGTGACGAAGTTACCTCGATCTTCGCGGGGCTGTGACGTGATTTGGGTTGTGATAGACAGACTGACCAAATCAGCGTGTTTCATTCCGTACAGAATGACCTATCGACACGATCAGATGGCAGAGTTGTATGTCAGAGAGGTCGTCAGATTGCACGGTGTGCCGAAGTCGATCTATCAGATCGTGATCCACAATTTACTTCTCACTTTTGGCACAGCTTGCAGCAGGCTTTGGGTACGACTTTACACCTGAGCACTGCTTATCATCCTCAGACGGACGGACAGTCAGAGCGGACTATCCAGACTTTAGAGGACATGCTGAGAGCTGTAGTACTAGATTTTAGTACTAGTTGGCAAGATTCATTGCCGTTGTGTGAGTTTTCATACAACAACAGCTATCAGACTAGCATTAAGATGGCACCGTTCGAAGCTTTATACGGAAAGAAGTGCAGATCTCCGTTGTACTGGGATGATATCTCTGAGGTACCAGAGTTGGGGCCTGATATGATTCGTGAGATGACCGAAAAAGTGAAGATCATTCAGAAGCGAATGAAGACGGCACAAGATAGGCAAGCGAAATACGCCAATGTCAGACGCAGACCGTTAGTGTTTGAACAAGGAGACAGAGTATTTTGAAGATTTCACCTTTCAGAGGCGTTGTCAGATTTGGCAAACGTGGGAAGTTGTCTCCTAGATACGTCGGTCCATATGAGATCCTAGAGAAGATAGGCGATCGAGCTTACAGACTTGCTCTTCCTCCTTCATTGTCTAGTATACATGACGTTTTTCATGTATCGATGTTGCGCAGATACATGCCAGATGATTCCCATGTCATTCAGCCTGACGAAGCCGAGCTGGATCAGACTCTGAGCTATGTTGAAAGACCGATACAGATTCTTGATCGGAAGGAAAAACAACTCAGAAAAAAGACTATTCCGCTTGTGAAGGTTCAGTGGAGTCGTCATGGCATCGAAGAAGCAACCTGGGAGACAGAGTCTGAAATGAGACAGAAGCATCCCGAGCTATTTAGTTGATGTAAGTATTCTGTTAATTGATTTTATTGCTTTTGTATATACTTGCATGATTACTTATTTACGAGTTCGAGGACGAACTCCTGTCCAAGAGGGGGAGAAATGTAAGGCTCGAGAATTATCCACTGGCATTGATGTTAGACTTGTAAAGGTAAGAATGCATGACATTTAAATCAGAATTGTGAGGTTTGGGCCGAAGACACACCGCACCCGCGGAACAGGAAGGACCGCACCCGCGGTGCATTGACAGAAAGTTGGTGAATTTGTGCGAAGCAAGACCGCACCCGCGGTGCTAACAAGACCGCACCCGCGGTGGTGAGACCGCACCCGCGGTCATGCAGGTACCGCACCCGCGGTCTCAGAATTTCGGAAAATGGACGGGCTACCGAAAGCATAGCGCACCCGCGCTCTTGAGCCACCGCACCCGCGGTGCTGCTTGCAAAAATGCCACCTTCGTTTCTTGGCTTGACACGTGGCATATATATATATATATAGGAAGCTGCTGAATCATGTTATTTCTCATTTTTCCAGAGCAAGAACCGAGAGAAGCAATTATTCTTCAAGTTTCTTCAAGCTACAAGGCAAGATTGTACAAAATTTAGCCAACTGATTTTAGATTCGACTTCGATTTCGAACTACTCTTATCATTGGCTATTCAAGGATGTAAGTTTTATTATATTCCAGCATGTCTCGAAATATTCATGTTGGGGAAACTCCGATTTGAGTGAGAATATGTGTTCATGATATGTTGAGGGTATTATATTCGTTATCAGATCGAATTTCGGACATAGTATGCTATTGTTTCGATTTCCAGCATGTATTATGGGGAGATTATGCAGATTTCAGTGTATGTATTGTTGTGTTGATGATATTGGAAGTTGATTTGGAATTAGCATGTTATTATTGAGTTATCGGTATCACGAGACTACGCCGTTATGCCGTTCAACTGTATCGAAATCAAGTATTGTTTGTATATGAGTTGTTTGAGTTGGTTGTGTTCTATATTGATAGAAGGTATATCTACATTGCCATGTCAGATTTGAAGTGACAGGTTTGACATTTGATTCGAGATCTCGACAGACAGTGCGACAAGAAAGGTATAATTCATGTGGTCTCGGGATTGCACAACTCGATTCAGATTTGATACGAGTTTCCCTAAATCACATACTAGATTGTTATTACATTTGATTATGTAATGTCTTGTTTATTGATTTATATTCGAGTCCTGAGATAGGAGATATTGGCAGATTGGCCAAAACTAGATGTTTCGGTGTATCGACGCATAGGAGTAGATTTACTCTATGTGCAGACCCTCGATACAGAGTTGACCGAAGTCTAGGAATAAGACGTACCGTCGCCCCGAGTGGTTGGGTAGGTGACAGACCGTCTTATTCACACCGGGATCCCTAGATTAGAAATGAGTCGAGTCAAGATTTAAATGTTGAATACAGATTTGTATTCTTCTACATGTTTAGATTTGCATTAATGTTACTTGATATATGCTATGCTCTTGTACATGATTATTACATTGCATGCATCCATGTTTTATACTGGGATATGTTCTAACCGGAGTTATCCGGCTGTTGTCGTGTCTGTATGTGTGCATGGCAACAGGTGGGGCAGGATCTGGGTCACGAGCTAGATGAGAGGTTGATGATAGCGTGGAGATCTCGGGCATGGAAGATTTCTAGTGGTTTCTATTTAGACTTGTATCACCTATGTTTGTAGTTGGTATGTAAACACTAGTGTATGGTTGTACTAGACAGACATGTATGTATATTATGTTGTTTATTTCTTATAAGACAATGTTATGCTTTGACTATACATTTGAATTAATGTTAAAAGCAAATTTTTGACCCACATTTTCGAACAAAGATCCAATTAAATCCCAAAAGAATTGAGTTAGAGCCCGGGTCCCCACATTAGTGGTGATGCTAAGTGGACCGCACACATCGGTATGGATCAAATCCAATAACCCTTTGGCTCGCTCCGCATGGCCCTTAAAGGGAATTTTGGTCATCTTTCCTTTTAGACAGGATTCACAAGTCGTGAGAGCATTAATATCGGACATATCAAACATGCCAACTCCCACTAGCTTGTTCATCCTTCTTAGGGAAATATGACCTAATCGAGCATGCCATAATTGTGCCGAATTAAGAGTATCTTGTTTGCGCTTATTTGTTGTTGTTATCGTTTGGACATTGTTAAGTGGAATATCTTTTAATTTTAAGGTGTAGAGATTGTTTTCAAGTTCACCGGTACCAACTAAACATTCATTCTTGTAAATATTGCAAACACCTTTGCCAAATAAACAAGAAAATCCATCAATATCAAGCATTGGAATGGAAATAATGTTTTTAATCAAGTCTGGTACAAATAAAACATCTCTCAAAACCAACTTAAAATCATTGTTCAAAAGCAAGTAAACATCTCCTACGGCTTTGGCAGCAACTCTTGCTCCATTGCCCATCCTCAAGAAGGTCTCACCCTCTCGGAGCCTCCTACTTCTTCCCATCACCTGCAAATCATTACAGAGATGTGAGCCACAGCCGGTATCCAATACCCAAGAAGTAGAATTAATCGAGATATTTACTTCAATATAGAACATACCTTTGCCAGAACCCTTCTGCGCAAGATATTCCCTGCAGTTATGCCTCCAATGTCCAGGCTTCTTGCAGTGATGACAGATGTCAACTGTCTTCTCAGCCTGGCTGGCGCGGCTGCCACTATGGGACTCGGAGTCTGCCTCTTTAAGGGCACGCTCTTCTTGAGGCGCTGGAAAGAACGCTTCTTTCCCTTCCCAGGTGGACCGGTCTTCGTGCCAGATGAAGAGCCCACATAAAGAACCGGCTTCTCCTTTTTGATTGTGGACTCAAAGGTCACAAGCATGTTCACCAACTCTTCAAGGCTGGGCTCGAGCTTGTTCATATTGAAGTTCACGACAAAAGGATCGAAAGAGCTAGGCAGTGACAACAGCAACACATCCGTGGTCAACTCCGATGGCAAGATCAAATCCATGCCAACGAGCTTGTCCACGAGCGCAATCAACTTTAGGCCATGCTCATGGACCGAAGTCCCATCTCGCATGCGTAAAGTGATGAGCTCCTTTACTGTGGCATGCCTCAAAGGCCGAGTCTGCTCACCGAAGAGCTCCTTGAGGTGCATATGAATGTCAGCAGCATTCTTAGCATCCTCGAATCGCCTCTGCAGCTCATCGTTCATCGAAGCCTGCATATAACACCTCGCCTTCAAGTCATGGTCGCACCAATCCTTGTAGGTCTGCAATTCCTCAGGAGTGCAGCTGGTCGGAGCCTCAGCAGGGGGCGACTCAGTCAGTGTGTATGCAATTTTCTCCGAGTTTAGGACAATCTTTAGATTTCTTAGCCAAGTGATATAGTTAGGTCCGGTTAGAATGTGTTTTTCGAGAATAACGGAAAACGGGTTGCGAATTGATGACATTGTCAAAGGTTTGTACTGAAAAGTAAAACAGATAAATGCTAATGACTATTTTAAAATATTTAATAAGATATAAAGTTTGACTTTTACTTTATAAATTGTCGCTCCCATTGTTTTGACATTTTCACTACCCTCTAGTGAAAACGGGAAACACTTTCCTCAGAAGGTACGTAAGGTCCAATTAGCGAATTGTGATCCCGAATAATATCAGCCAATCACAATTCCTAAAAGGTAGTTTCCAATTGCATCGCCATGCAACCCTCTACATATACTTTTGTCTCACGTTTGATTAGGACCCAATAATATGACGTCGTTCATCTTTACGTGTCAAGCCTAACCCATCGATATGAACCTTAATGGACGGTCGCCATGAGTTCCCTCAATAATATGAGCCGAAATCATGGGAGTTCCACGTAGTTCACATCACCATGTCAATGGATGTCACAGCTTTCCGGCACCCAGGGCCCTCTCAATAATATGAGCCGAGCCCCGAGTACAGGGTAGCGTTCATCATGCATCCATTTTCGATGGAAGACAAGGAAATTATAAACAAATTTATAATTCCCTTTTTCGGGCTTGATATTAATTTTGAATCTTATTCAAAATGAGGGTTTTTAATTTTGAAAGGTCTCATCATTAATTTTATTTTAAAAGCTCGTCATGTTTGATCGTATGTTTGCCGGATTCATGCAACTTTGTTATTATAATAATAATAACGCACATACTCATTATTTATAACATATCATGCATATATTATAAATAGAAAACAATACAAGGATGAACAATCGCCCCAAAACTAATGGCCCGTGTGAGCTAAACACGGGCCTAGGTCCAATCCTAGGGTAAATGCACGGGATGCAAATGCAACTAAATTATTACATTAGCATCCAATATTACATGTCTTCGATCTTCATAATCACCAAGGCCACCATCTTCCAATCTTGATCTTCCACTATTCTAATATTTACAATTAAATATCCATGGCACATAGGGATACATCTCATGGGGGTGGGAACGGGCCATAAACCAAGCCCACTTTAAATTGATAATTATTACAATCATACAACACAAATATCCTAGCATACACCTAGCAAATTGGGCTTGGGCTTTTGATCATCCTTCATGCATAATATCACATATCATACACCATCAATTAATTATCACAATAATTAATTGATGCAATATTATATATCTTGATCCAATCACTAACCGCCACAATTATAAATTAAATTAACAAAGTATACAAACTCATTTGTCTACTTTCAAATTAATTTATTTATAATCGAATTTCTTGTAAATCACAATTTACTATAAATAATTAAAGTCCGTACTTCAATTATTTATTTTATGAGAAAATATGTGCAACAATTGTAAATTTAAACTTAAGGGCCCAAAAACCATTTTTCATCAAAAATATTTTGGCCCATTTAAATTTCACAAATTATGTTGGCCATCCAATGGCCCAACATCTCAAGGCCCATGACACTAAGATTCTCCAAAACACTTTTGGAAACCCTAGTCGTCATCGTCGTCGCCGGAGCTCCGTCGCCGGATTCCGGCAACAAAAAAAAATTTTTTTTATTTAAATCCTGCAGTTTTCGGGCAGCCCCCTCGGGCTGCCCCTTGCTGCCCGAAATTTCAAGAGCAGCCCTCGGGCAGCAACATGCTACCCGAAAAATATATATATATATTTTTTTTTTGATTCCAAAATTTTCGGCCCTTGTATTTTTATGCACAAAAATTCTCAAGCGATTAGAAATCGATCTCAACATAATATTATGCAAATATTAAACAAAAACCGTAACCATAGCTCGGATACCACTTGAAAGCGGACCGGTTACGGTGGTCGGAAGCGCAACGGAAGTCAAAAATTAAATTTTCTAGCTCAAAATTTCGGCCACCACTATGTTTATGTGCAATATTTACAAAAACAAACCATACATAGGATGTAAGAAGATATTACCTATCAACCTCTTGAGGTTGATGTATGGCACCAACTTTGTTGTAAACAACAAAGCTCTTCAAGGTTGAAGATCTACAAGCCTCCAACTCCCTTTCCTTCAAAATAAGGCCCACCACTAGCAAGGTAAACCCCCTCAAAAATTGCACTAGAAAAGTTTGAGAATTTATCAAAGAGAAGGGTTTATTCTCCAACAAAAATGAAGAACAAAGAAAAGAAAAACTTGAGAGAAAAATTTGTGATGTTTCGGCCAAGTGAGATGAGAGAATGAGAGAGTGAAGTCAAGTCTTGGGTGTGGGAAAAGTTGGGAGACAAAATTTCATGCCTTTTGAATTTTTTAATAAAAAGTAATCCACACCTCTTCACCTCCCAAGCATGCAAACCCTAGCATGTCATGTATATAATATGGTTTTTAACACATTAAAAAACCATGGACTAAATTTTAATTATCTCAAATATATTTGAGATTAATTAAATACTACTTGAATTTATTTAAGTCCCACTAGTTAAATAATTATTTTAATTGAGCTCTACAAGACTCAATTTATTTAATTAATTCAACACTTGAATTATTTTTAATTATTTGGACTCTACTAGGTCCACTAGTGTTTAATTAATTCAACACTTGAATTAATTTAATTTAGTCCACAATAATGTTTATGAAAATCACAATTTTCAACTACATTATTTACTTGGCCAAATTTTAATCTTAGGAACACTTCCATAAATTAAAATTTATATTTCTCTCTTAGAAGTCATACTTCTATTTTTCTTTACGCTTATAAACACATTTATAAGCCGTTCAACACATTGAACTATTTTACTTCTCATCGAGATTTACAAAGCTAGTACTTGTGTGGCCCTCAATGGTTCATTGATACAACTAGCCGTGGGTTCACATCTCCATGTGATTCGGACTAAACATGTCCTTATTTGAGCATACCCCAATTGCTCCATTCTTACTTATCAACTCCTTGATAATAAGAACGTCAGAACTCAAGTCTGATAGTACCCAACCAATCACGTTAAACGCCTAGCAGCATCGCTTACGTGATTCCCTAGGTATCACATGATAGTGCCTGCAATAACCATTCAATTATGGTTAGCGTACAGTACGGTCCCTTCAACTCATATATCCCGACCGATTTGACAACTATTGGTTTATCGAGAGTTGTCAATGAATCGATTTTATGTGTCATGTTGTGGTTGCATCGATGGTGTAATCTATGAAACCCCTTTCATAATTACCACCATACTCTGATCAGAGATTTCAACCCACGCATACATGAAAAACACATAGGATATCCATACCCGTAGGTAAGCGGTGAATCCCCGGCTACAATGCATCGACTCCTATATGTTTCGCCGTAACACCCAACCTTGCCACCTGACGACCCCACAAGAGTCGGTAAACAAGTCAAAGTGAAACGCTAGCACATAGAGTCTCAATGTTGTCCCGGGTCATAAGGACTAATGGTGTACAACCATAAACTAGGACGTTTCCACTCGATAAGTGAGAACCACTTGGAAAGTCCTTTATAGAGAGTTGTTCAGTGCACTCTACCAGGAGCACCTATCTGCATGCTCGGACATCACAATGTCCCCTACCAATGAAACATGGTACTCACATCGCAGATACTAGTCTCTAACTCGAGCGGCCTATATCCTTCTTAGTGGCGGCTGAATCGACTAGGAACCGTTTAGAATATACAGTATTACAAATATGAGTTTCATGATACTCATCATATGAGCATCTCATGTTCTTTCTACTATATGTATATTCAAGGACTTTATCTATGCAACTCGCATGGGTATAAAGATAAAGATGCGCCAAATTAATAAATTCAAATATTATTAAAAATAAAGATCGTTTATACAAAGAGTTTCATCGTGAACAGTCGGCCAACACTTGGCTCGACGTGCACCTACTCTAACACTCACATCGCAGATACTAGTCTCTAACTCGAGCGGCCTATATCCTTCTTAGTGGCGGCTGAATCGACTAGGAACCGTTTAGAATATACAGTATTACAAATATGAGTTTCATGATACTCATCATATGAGCATCTCATATTCTTTCTACTATTTGTATATTCAAGGGCTTTATCTACTGCAACTAGCATGGGTATACAGATAAAGAAGTGCCAAAACGATAGATTCAAATATTATTAAAATAAAGACTGTTTATACATAGAGTTTAATCATGAACCCTCGGCCAACACTTGGCTCGACGGGCACATACTCTAACATCTCTAAGATGTCACATTTTATAGCTTGTCATAAAACCGATGATATTTCAAATATTGCGGATTTGTTCTTTAGAGAAGTCGCTAGGTTGCATGGCATGCCTAGGACTATTGTTTCTGGTCGCGATGTTAAATTATTGAGTTACTTTTGGAAGACTTTATGGGCTAAACTTGGCACAAAATTGTCGTTTTCTACTACTTGGCATCCTCAAATGGATGGACAAACTGAAGTTCTCAATAGCACTTTGGGAACACTTTTGCGTGCTATTCTTAAAAAGAACTTGGATTGACATTTCTATGGATTTTATTTTGGGGTTGCCTAGGACTAAGAAGGGGAGGGATTCTATTTTTGTTGTTGTGGATAGGTTCTCTAAGATGGCGCATTTTATAGCTTGTCATAAAACCGATGATATTTCAAACATTGCGGATTTGTTCTTTAGAGAAGTCGCTAGGCTTGCATGGCATGCCTAGGACTATTGTTTCTGGTCGCGATGTTAAATTATTGAGTTACTTTTGGAATACTTTATGGACTAAACTTGGCACAAAATTGTCGTTTTCTACTACTTGGCATCCTCAAACGGATGGACAAACTGAAGTTCTCAATAGCACTTTGGGAACACTTTTGCGTGCTATTCTTAAAAAGAACTTGGATTGACATTTCTATGGATTTTATTTTGGGGTTGCCTAGGACTAAGAAGGGGAGGGATTCTATTTTTGTTGTTGTGGATAGATTCTCTAAGATGGCGCATTTTATAGCTTGTCATAAAACCGATGATGCTTCAAACATTGCGGATTTGTTCTTTAGAGAAGTCGTTAGGTTGCATGGCATGCCTAGGACTATTGTTTCTGGTCGCGATGTTAAATTCTTGAGTTACTTTTGAAAGACTTTATGGGCTAAACTTGGCACAAAATTGTTGTTTTCTACTACTTGTCATCCTCAACAAGATGGACAAACTGAAGTTGTCAATAGAAATTTGGGAACACTTTTGCGTGCTATTCTTAAAAAGAACTTGGATTGACATTTCTATAGACTTTATTTTGGGGTTGCCTAGGACAAAGAAGGGGAGGGATTCTATTTTTGTTTTTGTGGATAGATTCTCTAAGATGGCACATTTTATAGCTTGTCATAAAACCGATGATGCTTCAAACATGGCGGATTTGTTCTTTAGAGAAGTCGCTAGGTTGCATGGCATGCCTAGGACTATTGTTTTTGGCCTCGATGTTAAATTCTTGAGTTACTTTTGGAAGACTTTATGGGCTAAACTTGACACAAAATTGTTGTTTTCTACTACTTGCCAACCTCAACAGGATGGACAAACTGAAGTTGTCAATAGAACTTTGGGAACACTTTTGCGTGCTACTCTTAAAAAGAACTTGGATTGACATTTCTATGGACTTTATTTTGGGGTTGCCAAGGACTAAGAAGGGGAGGGATTATTTTTTCGTTGTTGTGGATAGATTCTTTAAGATGGCACATTTTATAGCTTGTCATAAAACCGATGATGCTTCAAACATTGCGGATTTGTTCTTTGAAGAAAGTCGTTAGGTTGCATGGCATGACTAGGACTATTGCTTCTGATTGTGATGTTAAATTCTTGAGTTACTTTTGGAATACTTTATGGGCTAAACTTGTCACAAAATTGTTGTTTTCTACTACTTGGCATCCTCAAACAGATGGACAAACTGAAGTTGTCAATAGAACTTTGGGAACACTTTTGCGTGCTATTCTTAAAAAGAACTTGGATTGACATTTCTATGGACTTTATTTTGGGGTTGCCTAGGACTAAGAAGGGGAGGGATTCTATTTTTGTTGTTGTGGATAGATTCTCTAAGATGACGCATTTTATAGCTTGTCATAAAACCGATGATGCTTCAAACATTGCGGATTTGTTCTTTAGAGATGTCGTTAGGTTGCACTGGCATGCCTAGGACTATTGTTTCTAGGTCGCGATGTTAAATTCTTGAGTTACTTTTGGAAGACTTTATGGGCTAAACTTGGCACGAAATTGTTGTTTTCTACTACTTGTCATCCTCAACAAGATGGACAAACTGAAGTTGTCAATAGAAATTTGGGAACACCTTTGCGTGCTATTCTTAAAAAGAACTTGGATTGACATTTCTATAGACTTTATTTTGGGGTTGCCTAGGACAAAGAAGGGGAGGGATTCTATTTTTGTTTTTGTGGATAGATTCTCTAAGATGGCACATTTTATAGCTTGTCATAAAACCGATGATGCTTCAAACATGGCGGATTTGTTCTTTAGAGAAGTCGCTAGGTTGCATGGCATGCCTAGGACTATTGTTTTTGGCCGCGATGTTAAATTCTCTAGTTACTTTTGGAAGACTTTATGGGCTAAACTTGACACAAAATTGTTGTTTTCTACTACTTGTCATCCTCAACAGGATGGACAAACTGAAGTTGTCAATAGAAATTTGGGAATACTTTTGCGTGCTACTCTTAAAAAGAACTTGGATTGACATTTCTATGGACTTTATTTTGGGGTTGCCAAGGACTAAGAAGGGGAGGGATTATTTTTTCGTTGTTGTGGATAGATTCTTTAAGATGGCACATTTTATAGCTTGTCATAAAACGATGATGCTTCAAACATTGCGGATTTGTTCTTTGAAGAAGTCGTTAGGTTGCATGGCATGACTAGGACTATTGCTTCTGATTGTGATGTTAAATTCTTGAGTTACTTTTGGAATACTTTATGGGCTAAACTTGTCACAAAATTGTTGTTTTCTACAACTTGGCATCCTCAAACGGATGGACAAACTGAAGTTGTCAATAGAACTTTGGGAACACTTTTGCGTGTTATTCTTAAAAAGAACTTGGATTGACATTTCTATGGACTTTATTTTGGGGTTGCCTAGGACTAAGAAGGGGAGGGATTCTATTTTTGTTGTTGTGGATAGATTCTCTAAGATGGCATATTTTATAGCTTGTCATAAAACCAATGATGCTTCAAACATTGAGGATTTTTTCTTTAGAGAAGTCGTTAGGTTGCATGGCATGCCTAGGACTATTGCTTCTAGGTCTCGATGTTAAATTCTTAAGTTACTTTTGGAAGACTTTATGGGCTAAACTTGGCACAAAATTTTTGTTTTCTACTACTTGTCATCCTCAACAGGATGGACAAACTGAAGTTCTCAATAGCACTTTGGGAACACTTTTGCGTGCTACTCTTAAAAAGAACTTGGATTGACATTTCTATGGACTTTATTTTGGGGTTGCCTAGGACTAAGAAGGGGAGGGATTCAATTTTCGTTGTTGTGGATAGATTCTCTAAGATGGCACATTTTATAGCTTGTCATAAAACCGATGATGCTTCAAACATTGCGGATTTGTTCTTTGAAGAAGTCGTTAGGTTGCATGGCATGACTAGGACTATTGCTTCTGATTGCGATGTTAAATTTTTGAGTTACTTTTGGAATACTTTATGGGCTAAACTTGTCACTAAATTGTTGTTTTCTACTACTTGTCATCCTCAAACGGATGGACAAACTGAAGTTGTCAATAGAACTTTGGGAACACTTTTGCGTGCTATTCTTAAAAAGAACTTGGATTGACATTTCTATGGACATTATTTTGGGGTTGCCTAGGACAAAGAAGGGGAGGGATTCTATTTTTGTTTTTGTGGATAGATTCTCTAAGATGGCACATTTTATAGCTTGTCATAAAACCGATGATGCTTCAAACATGGCGGATTTGTTCTTTAGAGAAGTCGGTAGGTTGCATGGCATGCCTAGGACTATTGTTTTTGGTCGCGATGTTAAATTCTTGAGTTACTTTTGGAAGACTTTATGGGCTACACTTGGCACAAAATTTTGTTTTCTACTACTTGTCATCCTCAACAGGATGGACAAACTGAAGTTGTCAATAGAACTTTGAGAACACTTTTGTGTACTACTCTTAAAAAGAACTTGGATTGACATTTCTATGGACTTTATTTTGGGGTTGTCCTAGGACTAAGAAGGGGAAGGATTATTTTTTCGTTGTTGTGGATAGATTCTCTAAGATGGCACATTTTACAGCTTGTCATAAAACCGATGATGCTTCAAACATTGCGGATTTGTTCTTTGAAGAAGTCGTTAGGTTGCATGGCATGACTAGGACTATTGCTTCTGATGACGATGTTAAATTCTTGAGTTACATTTGGAATACTTTATGGGCTAAACTTGTCACAAAATTGTTGTTTTCTACTACTTGTTGTAAGGTCCGAGAGTATTCATTAATATGAGACTCGGAAGATATGAGAATGCATGACGTGTAAGGAGAGAAGAAAAGACATGAGAAATTACGGTTTTATAAGACCGCACCTGCGCCTAGAAAAGGAGTGCACCCGCAGTCATACAATTAGGAATTTTTACAAGAAAGGCCGAAGCCACACCGCACCCGCGGTGCAAACCAGACCGCACAAATTTTTGTCCATGCACGCATCGCAAGAAGACTGCACCCGCGGTGGTGTGACCGCACCCGCGGTAAGAACAAGACCGCACCCGCGGTCGTCATTTTTGAAAAATGAAAGTGGTGCCGAAGCATGAATGCACCTGCGCTTAAGATGTCACCGCACCCGCAGTCGTGCGTGTAACTTGGAAAATAAACCATGTGTCCCTTGCCATGCAATATGAGGTGAGGTGTCTTCATTTCCTCCTATTCCGGCTGAGGAATCGAGGGAGGAGTTCAGAAGAGAGACAAGGAGAAAGCTTTCATTTCTTTTGATCTTAAACTTGTAATTTTGAATGAGTAAGTAGTCCGATTTTTGATACGCTAAGAGCTTCACGGTGATGTAAGTTTCCTTCCATTCCTGCATAATTTGAGATATGGTGATTGGGGGAATGAGGAATTACAATAGATTATGTGTTCTTACTAAGTTGGTAATTGTAGATTTGAAACCGGAATTGAAGAAATGATATCGAACTCAATTGTTATGATTTTCCAGCATGATTTGTAAATGGATAGACTGATATTCGACTTGTTGTTATTATCGGCATCTCGACATTACGTTGTTATGCCGTTAAATTGTATCAGAATCGATTACTGGATTGTATATGAATTGCTTCGAGTCATATAGGTGGATAGATGATATCTAGACATTGATATTTCAGATTTGTATTGGCCACTTTAAACTCGAGACTTTGACGACGACAGATTATTCGGCAAGAAAGGTATAATGCATGTTTTGTTTGGGGAGATATGACTCAAATTAGATCCAATTTGTGTTTCCCAACCAAAATCACATACTAGATTTATTGTTTATCTTGTAACATGATTGTGATTTGTTTATAGACTTGTATTAAAATCTTTTGAGATGATTATGCTTTGTTTACAGATTGTTATTCATTGCATTTAAGATAGGGAGTCTTGACAGAACAGTCAAACTTCTAGACGTTCGGTGATATCACAGCTTAGGGGAAGAGCAGTCTCCTATTGTAGATGTGGATACAGATCAGGCCGAAGTCTAGGAATAAGACGTACAGTCACCCCGATTGGGAGGGTAGGTGATAGATCGTCTTATTCACACTGGGATCCCAAGTGTGAATATTATTTAGATTCCATTACCTTCCGCATTTACATTTTAAAAAGAAAAATTTTTAGACCCTGTTTATCAGAACTGATAATTAAATCCCAACGATGATTAAGAAGATGATTAGCGTCCAGGTCCCCACAACAGGTGGTATCAGAGCCAAGTTCCTTTAGAGTGAGATAGTCAGAACTGATAGATCTTTTAGAATGAGATAGTAGAGAATAAGCGGGGTAGATTGAATTGTCTTCCTTGCATGTGATTGCTAGCATGAGAATTATGTTAATGTTGACTTACATTGTGTGTGCTAGCATGATTTATTGCTTTCCCTATTACATGTTGTTTGTTATCTGAGTTGACTACAACATGTAATTACCAAGACTAAATCAGAACCGAATGTTGACTTACATTGTGTGTGCTAGCATGATTTATTGCTTTCCCTATTACATGTTGTTTGTTATCTGAGTTGACTACAGCATGTAATTACCAAGACTAAATCAGATCCGAGTCTAAATCAGAAGTATATGATCATAAGAGGGCTGAGACAGTTTGTATAGATTATGTACTAATCTGTTTTATTATCAGATATACCGCTTCGAAGAATTTCAGAAAAGGGCAGTACTTCGTCTGAACCGATAGATGCATCAGAAACTCAGCTAGAAGTAAAGATGAAAGAATTTCAGTTATTGCAGCTGCCGATTCTGAATGGTATCGAGACGTCCGAAGATTGTCAGAACTGGTTTGATGACATAGAAATACTGTTCGATTTACTTGATTGTATAGATGAACAGAGAGTTAAGATGGTGCCTTATCAGTTACAAGAAGCCGCCAGGAATTGGTGGATTACCAGTAGAAGAATGTGGGAACAGAGATGTTAGTACCGCACCCGCGGTGATGTTAGTACCGCACCAGCGGTGTTTGCAGGACCGCACCTGCGGTCGTATTTTTCAGGGAACTGTTTGAATTGCCGAGAGCTTAGCGCACCCGCGGTAATGATAGAGCGCACCCGCGGTCATGCATTATTGAGGTATGGGCGAGATTTTTAGTACTTTATTGGAGTGGTTAGCTTTACTCTTCCTCATTCTTTCCTCTCCAATCTCGATTTTCTCTCTAGAACCAAGGGTTTTCCTCCATTTCTTTTATTTCCTATCTTCGATCCAAGCTTTTAGTTGGAGTTTCGAGTAGAGATCGAAGTTCTCCTTGGTGCTAGGAAGCTAAGGTAAGCTTTTGGTGTTGTTATTTCTTGGTTTTGGAGAAGAGATGTTATGGATTTGTTGTATGAGTTGGTTTAATGGGTTATTTGACTTGGGTTCTTGGATATTGAATTGTTGATGGTGTTATTTATGGATTATTGTTGTAGGTGGTGTATCAAGAGCTTAGATTGAGGTGTTCTTGTGGTTTGTAAGTGGAATTTCATCCCTTGTGCTCACATGATTATATATGTATTGTGTCCCAAAGGTTTTAATGTGTTATTCTCTTCATTGGCTTCATAATTATGTATTGATTCACTTGTATATCTATTGGAGGCATTGTATGTCTCAATTGTATCGAAAAGGGAATACAAAGAGTATAGTTTCCAAAGTGTTTGATAAATGTCAAAGAGAGATATTCAAATGTTTTATGGATTGATAGATACATAGTCAGAGATTGCATGCAATTAGTTGATCAACGACCATAGGCTTATATACCTCAGAGTTGTCGATTTATATCGATGGGATACGAGCACCACAGACAGAGTTACTATTGATATCAATCCATACCAGAGAAAAGAGGAATACCATCTCATTGTTATTGTTATTGCTATGTTATTTATGATCCATAGATTGATGGTATTCAATGTTTTAAAGCCATGTTTTACAGAGTATGTTATGTTCATTGCTATGTAAGAGTTCCACTTGCTGAGTTTTGTACTCATTTCAGTTATTTTCATGTGATGCAGATAAGAGCGACGGGCCAGGACGTTGACTGTGGATGAGAGTCATATGCATACGATGTTGGAAGGATGGACATTTTTGGACATGATCATAGAAATGATATTTTGTATTTTTGTTATGTCATTTGAATGATCATGTATTTATTTTGATTGCAAATATTTTGTAAATGATTTTATGTTTTGAAATTGTAATCTTTCCATCCTTCAATTGAAAATTTTAAATTCCGCGGTATTTTAATTGTAACGGGTCAAGGTGTCACAGATAAGATATCGATATCAGAAAGACCAGGAAGTTCAGAAATGTCAAAAACAAAAAATGTCAAAAATGTATGTTGTCGGATTTGGCAGATTATTTTATTCGACTGTTGCTTTATATCTGCTGAGTATTGTTATTGTTCTGAATCAGTATTTGAGATATCTTATATTGTTTTGGGGAGCATATTTTAATTGCAGATGGGATATAACAGTTGATCAGAAGGATATGAAGATGTTTATCAGAATTCTTTGTTTTATGAGTTCACTGAACTCACTAGATCTGTATAGGATATTGATATTTTGTCTCTGATTTGATATTAATGTTGTTTTGAATCCGTATATGCTACAGATTATTATGAACCAATGAGAGTGTATACAGTTTCCACTGAATCAGAGTTGAATTCAAGAGTTACAGTAATTCAAGAATGTGATCAGAATGTTCAGAACTTGATTATAATAATCAGAACAGAGTAGCAGATATGTGATTTTGTGTTGCGTATGAGATTGATTATCAGGTGATATCAGAATTTTTCAGAATGGTCAACAAAGCTTGATATCGATAGTCAGAGCCGAATACCAGGTAGGTATTTCTTCTATAAGTTATGTTATTAACTAATTAGTTTATATCAAATAGTTCGAATCTGAAATCACAGATAGGGTCAGAAATGCACCGTAGTGGATTCAGTTTTCATTCTGATGATTGAGAATGTATTATATTCGAACAGATAGTTGTGATATAGACAGATGAGATCAGTTATGACAGAATTTGTACCGAAATGTTGGCAGAAATTGTACTGATATGTATGAATCGCTAACAGAAAAGATAGAAAGATAGAAATCAGAAGATGTATTACAGAATTTGTATATGTCTGATGAGAAATGGGGAGTATAATTCGATGAATATCGTAATGAAATTACTACAATACTTTCCAGATTATGATATGATATGATTGTGATTGACAGATTGATCAATATATATCTATCAGTTTGTACCAGATAATGTACAAACGTGACCAAATGACACAGATTGATGTCAGAAAAGTGGTCAGAAAGATCAGAATGCCACCATAGAATGTATCAGATTGTGATTTTTTTATTGATTGTGTACTTGTGATAGAGTATGTCATGAACTCTCTCTTAGATTGTTTTACAGATTGACAGACAGTCAGAATGTATTACCCAGATATTAGAAGATTTTGGTACAGCTTTAGTGCTGGATGTTAGCACTAATGATTATGACTTATTGTCACTGTATGAATTACTGTATGACAATAGCTACTAAGACAGTTCAGAATGGACAGATTTAAGAAACCAACGTCAGATGATGACAATTGGTATTTGAAATTGAAGACTGTATATGTCCTTGATTGGGATAAACAGATTGTGATGCAAACACGGATGGTCAAGCTCCAAGGAAAGCATGGGACCCTTTAGAGTTGCCGGAGGGACCAATCACGAGGGGACGATCGAAGAGATTCAAGGAAGCATTGCAGGGGCTTATGAGCAAGGAGGAAGGACTTACAAGCGAGGTGCAAAGTGCTGGAGGGTTTTCGATGCATGGGAGTGAGTTTGGAAGTCACAAGAACATTATTCAAGTGATAAATGAAGAAGAGGCCAGAAGCTGTTAGAGTAGTTGCCCGTCGAGCCAAGTGTTGGCCGAGTGTTCACAATGAAACTCTATGTATAAGCAATCTTTATTTTAATAATATTTGAAATTATTGTTTTGGCAAATCTTTATCTGAATACCCATGCTAGTTGCATAGATAAAGCCCTTGAATATACAAATAGTAGAAAGAATATGAGATGCTCATATGATGAGTATCATGAAACTCATATTTGTAATACTGTATAATCTAAACGGTTCCTAGTCGATTCAGCCGCCACTAAGAAGGATATAGGCCGCTCGAGTTAGAGACTAGTATCTGCGATGTGAGTACTATGTTTCATTGGTAGGGGACATTGTGATGTCCGAGCATGCAGATAGGTGCTCCTGGTAGAGTGCACTGAACAACCCTCCATTAAAGGACTTTCCAAGTGGTTCTCACTTATCGAGTGGAAAAGTCCTAGTTTATGGTTGTACACCATTAGTCCTTATGACCCGGGACAACATTGAGACTCTATGTGCTAGCATTTCACTTTGACTTGTTTACCGACTCTTATGGGGTCATCAGGTGGCAAGGTTGGGTGTCATGTCGAAACATATAGGAGTCGATGCATTGTAGTCGGGGATTCACCGCTTACCTTCGGGTATGGATATCCTATGTGTTATCATGTGTATGTAGGTTGAAATCTCTGGCCAGAGTATGGTGGTAATTGTGAAAGGGGTTTCATAGATTACACCATCGATGCAACTACGACATGACACATAGTATCGATTCATTGACAACTCTCGATAAACCAATGGTTGTCGAATCGGTCGGGATATATGAGTTGAAGGGACCGTACTGTACGCTAACCATAATAGAATGGTTCTTGCAGGCACTATCATTTGATACCTAGGGAATCATGTAAGCGATGCTGCTAGGCGTTTAACATGATTGGATGGGTACTATCAAACTTGAGTTCTGACATTCTTGTTATCAAGGTGTTGATAAGTAAGAATGGAGCAATTGGGGTATGCTCGTATAAGGACATGTTTAGTCCGAATCACATGGAGATGTGAACCCACGGCTAGTTGTATCAATGAACCATTGAGGGCCACACAAGTACTAGCTTTCTAGATCCCGTTGAGAAGTAAAAAAATAGTTCAATGTGTTGAACGGCTTATAAAGGAGTTTATAAGCGTACGGAAAATTAGAAGTATGACTTCTATAAAGGAGAAACTAGTTCAATGTGTTGAACGACTTATAAATGAGTTTATAAGTGTAAAGAAAAATAGAAGTATGACTTCTATGAGAGAAATGTAAATTTTAATTTATGGAAGTGTTCCTAAATTAAAATTTGGCCAAGTGAATAATGTATTTGAAAATTGTGATTTTCATAAACATTATTATGGACTAAATTAAATTAATTCAAGTGTTGAATTAATTAAACACTAGTGGACCTAGTAGAGTCCAAATAATTAAATTAATTCAAGTGTTGAATTAATTAAATAATATTGAGTCTTGTAGAGCTCAATTTAAATTAATTATTTAACTAGTGGGACTTGGGTAAATTCAAGTAATGTTTAATTAGTCTCAAATATGTTTGAGATAATTAAATTTAGTCCATGGTTTTTATTTTGATAAAAACCATATAATATGCATGCATGGGAGGTGAAAGGTTGGGAGACTACTTTTTGAGTTTTCAAGGCATAGCATGCACCTTTTTGACACAACTTTTCCCACAACCAAAAAAAATGTCTCTCCTTCTCTCCTAGGATGAATAGTGCCGAAAATACTATTCACTTTCTCTCCAAGTTTTCTCTCCAATTTTTGTTCTTCAATTTGTTGAGGAACACCACACTTCTCTTTGAAAAATCCTCATATTTTTCTAGTGCAAAATATGAGGGGATCTACCTAGTTGGTGGTGGGCTTAATTTGAAGGAAAGATTCAAGGTAGGAGGAAGCTTGTAGATTTCTTCATGTCATTCAAGAGCTTTGTTGTTTAACAACAAAGTTGGAGCCATACATCAATCCTTGTGATTGATAGGTAAAACTTCTAAACACCCTATGTATGACATTATTTGGTGTTTGTTGTATTTGCTACACAATATAGTAGAGGTGGCCGAAATTTTCTATAAAAATTTGATTTTTTAAACTTCCGTTGCGCTTCCGGTCACCGTAACCGATCCCCTTTCAGAAGCATCGGCGCCCGAGCGGCCAAAGATTACCGCCCGAGCGCCACATGTACTGCCCGTGGAGAAAACTTACAGAAAGCCTCGCGCCCGAGCGGTAATAATCTACCGCCCGAGCGCGAATTGTCCAGAGCCCTCGGCGCTCGAGCGGTAATTTCCTACCGCCCGAGCGCGCGTCTTTTTTGAGAATATTTTAATTTCCAACTTTAGAGTTTTATTTTGTGAGGTAACTAGATTCTAGCAATCTTTTTGATATGTAAACCATATTGGACGAAATTTTACACACAATTCAGATTTCATTATTTTGATTTTTATCAAAGTTTAGAGTTTTACTCTCAAACGTCCAAAGCTTCGCTTTGTTATTCGGAAATCAAACTTATCAAAGTTTTTAACTTTGTGGCGTTTGTCGATCGTGCTTGTGCGGATTGTCGTCGACTAGTTCTTCGAAGGTTCGTTATAATTTCGATTGTTTATCTCGTGATTATTTGTTGCTAGACTTTTCATAGTCTTTTAGATTTGTGATTTTGAAATATCCGTCTATCAGAATTCAAATCCGACTTCAGTTCTGTGTTCCTCCCGACACAAGCTACACAAGGACGTAAGTTTTATTACGTTTTGCAGTATTTTGAAATTTGGATGTTGCCAGAATTGAATATGCTTCAGATATGTGGTTTCTGCTACCGTAGACATTGTATAATTGAAGTCAGATTGACGAATAGATTGTTTATACAATTGTTATGATTTTTGAAAGATATTGACTGAGATTCTATATCAGAATTGTGTTAGTATTCAGAGTATGAATTATATTGACACGGATTATGAGTTCCAGTATTTTATTTGTGATGTTCAGAGTGACGGGGTTATTCAGAATGTATTGTTATGCCGTCGAAACATCAGTTGATTTAGATGATCAGATTCAGTATTGATCTAGATTGATCAGATATGATATTGATTGAGATTCATGGTTATACTGTTGATTTTGATCAGATTGAATACCGATTTGAGTATTGATCAGAACAGATTCTGAACTGAGATATATACTGATATTGTATTTATGTGATTTTTCATTATCAGATTGATATGGACAGACTCGACTTCGAGACTTCGTCTTCGTCAGACCGGGACGACAAAGGTATAATTCATGTGATATTTGGGAAGACACAACTCAAATCAGATCTCATTTGAGTTTCCCAACTAAATCACATACTAGACTTAGTGTTTATCTTTTGATATGATTATGATTTGTTCATAGACTTTATATTCAAATCTTTTGAAATGAACATGCTTTGTTTATAGATGGTATTCATTGCATTTGAGATAGGAAAGTTTGACAGATAGTCAGACTTCTAGATGTTCGGTGTATCTCAGCTTAGGAGCAGCTCTGTCTCCTATTGCAGCCGTTGATACAGCTCAGACCGATTTCTAGGAATAAGACGTACAGTCACCCCGAGTGGCAGGGTAGGTGACAGCCATTGACGTCTTATTCACACCGGGATCCCTAGAGTTATAGTTGAGTCGAGTCTAGACATGATTTGACTAGAATTGCATGCGTTTATGGATGTGGTTTCATAGAATATGAAACCCATTGCTATTGCTTTCAGTTATGATAGCATGTGTTATGATTTGATTTGAGTAGCATGTTTAACTGATTTGTGTTGCATGCTTATTTGATTTGATTTCATAGATTATGAAATCTATTATCTTTGAATATGTTTATGATAGCATGTTTTACGATTTAGATTGTTTCTATACATGCTTACCATGTTTTATACTGGGATTTATTCTCACCGGAGTTATCCGGATGTTGTCTTGTTTTGTATGTGTGCATGACAACAGGTGGGGCTGGATCAGGGTCAAGAGAATGAGGAGAGAAGAAGAGTTAGCGTGGTGATTCCGGACTTATTGCAGATTTGGTTTATTACTTGAACTTAGTAACCGAACCTTAGACTTAGATTGTACAGTATTGTACTTTTATACTGAAATGTATTTTATACTGAGATGTATATTATTTAGATTCCATTACTTCCGCATTTACATTTTAAAAAGAAAAATTTTTAGAACCTGTTTATCAGAACTGATAATTAAATCCCAACGATGATTAAGAAGATGATTAGCGTCCGGGTCCCCACACCCATGGAGACTCTGTTAAAACGATTCCAGTCTTTCCAACCACCGACCTTAAAGGGTACGGAAAACGCAATCGAATGTGAAAGCTGGTTAGAGGATATTGAGATGTTATTTGAGTCTCTGGAATACAGTGATGAGAAACGAGTGAAACTCATTGGCCATCAACTGCAAGACGTGGCTAAGAATTGGTGGTTGAATATCAAAAGATCATTTGAGCAGCGTGGCACAGAGATTACATGGAAAGTGTTCAAGACAGAGTTTTATCAGCGTTTCTTTCCCGTATCCTACCGAAAGGATAAAGGCGCTGAGTTTGCAAACCTGAGGCAAGGGCAATTAAACATCGAAGAGTATGTCGCTAAATTTTCTTCCTTGCTTCGCTTTGCACCTCATGTTTCAAGTAGTGATGAGGCTGTAGCAGATCAGTTTATAAACGGCTTAAATCCTGATATCTTTACATTGGTGAATACTGGAAGACCCAACAACTTCGCTGATGCATTGAATCGTGCCAAATGAGCAGAAGCAGGATTGCTTAGACAACGGAGTGTTCCGTATGTTGCCCCGAGTCCGAGACCGCCATTACCTCCAGTACAACCTCCTCTCAGGTTCGATAGCGGCGGTAGTAGTAGCGGGCGGAAAGATCAGTTGAAAGCGAAAGGGAAGCAGTTTAAAAGAGCAGGGAGCAGTTCGTCGAGCTCCAGTGGATCAAAACAGATTGGTTTTGATCAGAGTACAAGGTATACAGGTGTCTACTGTAATTCTTGTGGAGGTAGACATGCGACTGAACAATGCCAGGGAGTTACGGGCCGATGTAATATTTGTAGGCAACCAGGTCACTTTGCCAAAGTCTGTCCCCAGAAAGGTGTACAGCAAATTCAAAGTGGAAGAGCATCTGGTTCAGTACCTCAGTTTGAAAGACAAGCATCATCGGTCCATTCCTTCCAGGCACCACCGGCACAGACGCAGCCCAGAGCCAGAGGTAGCCAGAATGTGAGCCAACCTCCTCGACAACAGGCTCAAGTATTTGCATTGACGGAAGAACAAGCCCAAGATGCACCAGACGATGTCATCGCAGGTAACTGTTCTCTTTGCGGTTATCCTGCTTATATATTTATAGATACAGGTGCATCGCATACATTCATCTCAGAACGATTCGCGTTATTGCATTCCTTTCCTGTTGAGTCTTTGTTGGATGTAGTGTCTATTACTTCTCCGTTGGGAAGTGGTTTGATATCTGTAACCACGGTTAGACATTGTATTTTACAGTTTGAGGGTCATGAAATTGATCTAGATTGCATAGTACTTGGGCTAGCCGATTTTGATTGCATTGTTGGGATTGACATGTTAACTAAGTACAGGGCCACCGTGGACTGTTTCCACAAAATTGTCAGATTCAGACCAGAAATGGCAGAAGAGTGGAAATTCTACGGTAAGGGTTCCAGATCCCGGATTCCCTTGATTTCGGCTTTGACTATGAATAGGTTGTTGCAGAAAGGAGCAGATGGGTTCCTTGTGTATGCTGTAGATGTACAGAAATCAAGCTCGGCATTGGTAGACTTGCCAATAGTACGGGAGTTTGCAGATGTGTTTCCAGATGAAATACCAGGGTTACCTCCAGCTCGAGAGGTAAATTTTAGCATAGATCTTATGCCAGGTACTGTTCCTATATCTCGAGCTCCGTATAGGATGGCGCCTGTTGAACTGAAAGAACTGAAAGCACAATTGGAAGATCTTCTAGCCAAGGGATATATCCGACCTAGTGTATCTCCTTGGGTCGCACCAGTGTTCTTTGTGCGAAAGAAAGATGGATCGATGCGATTGTGTATAGACTATCGGCAATTGAACAAAGCGACAGTGAAGAATAAATATCCATTGCCGCGCATCGACGATTTATTTGATCAATTACAGGGATCATCTGATGCGAATCTTGATACGAATAAATAGCAAACACGATTAAAAGTGAATCGCACCCTCTATTCAATTACAATAACAAGACGCGTGTGTTTTCCCGATCTTTTGATTCAAGTATTGTGTGATATTCACCTCTAAACTAGCAAGAGTTTAGCAACAAATAAACACGAGTATAAACAATCGAAAACTATACGAACCTTCGAAGAACTTTGCCTACGACAATCCGCACAAGCAACGATCGACAAACGCCACAAAGTTAAAAACTTTGATAAGTTTGATTTTGAATTAACAAAGCTAAAGCTTTGAAAATTTTGAGAGAAAATTCTCACAAATTTGATAAACTCAAAATAATATGTGTATTGTGTGTAATTTTTCGTCCAAATACATTATAATAAAGAAAAGATATCAAGATCTAGTCTCCCAAAATAATAAAACTCAAGAAAAGGAAACAAATCCGCGCAGAAAACATAGGACACGGACCCCGTGCAGACATCCGTAGACGGGTCCGTGTACATACTGTAAATAATCTTCAGTCGGGAACAAGGGACACGGACCCCGTGCTCACCTCCGTGTACGGGTCCGTGTAGGCACTGTCTTCGCCAATAACATAGGGCACGGACCCCGTGCCTGGGTCCGTCTTCAGGTCCGTGCAGGCACTAGAAAAGCTCATCTCAGGTTGTAAAGGACATGGACCCCGTGTGTAGGTCCGTGTGCAGGTCCGTCCAGACTCGGTCAGCTCCCCCAATGCTTGAATGACATTCCGTTGGCCTCCAAGCGTACTCCCATGCATCACGACCCCTTCAGGCTTGCTCATGACTCCTAATAGTGCCTCCTTGAATCTCTTTAGTCGACCCCTCGTAATTGGTCCCTCCGGCAACTGCAAAGGATCCCATGCTTTCCTTGGGACGTCCATGTTCGCATCATCATCGGTTTATTCTAAGATTGATTTGTGATCCGGATATCATCAGCTCAGAGTTCAAGATATAGACGTACCGAAGACAGCATTTCGAACCAGGTATGGACATTATGAATTTATTGTCATGCCTTTTGGTTTAACAAATGCTCCAGCAGTGTTTATGAGCTTGATGAACCGAATCTTTCAGAGGTATTTGGATGATTTTGTGATTGTCTTTATCGATGACATTCTGGTGTATTCTAAGAACAGGAATGAGCATGCAGAGCATTTACGAATCATATTACAGACTTTAAGGAATGAAAGACTGTATGCTAAATTGTCAAAATGTGAGTTTTGGTTGAATCGAGTTGTCTTTTTGGGACATATTATATCTGGAGATGGTATTGCTGTAGATCCGAGTAAAGTGGAAGCTGTGATCAATTGGCCGAGACCGACTTCTGTGCCAGAGATACGCAGTTTCATGGGTCTAGCAGGATACTATAGACGATTTATTAAAGATTTCTCCAGTATTGCAAAACCAATTACCCAGTTGACACAAAAGAATGCGCCATTTGTATGGTCTGAGGATTGTGAGTCTAGTTTTGTGGAATTGAAGAAGAAGCTGACCAGTGCTCCAGTAATGACGATACCTTCAGGTACGGGTGATTTCGTTGTATATTGTGATGCCTCTCACAGAGGTTTGGGATGTGTTCTTATGCAGCGAGGTCATGTGGTCGCATACGCCTCGAGACAACTGAAGCCACATGAGATTCGATACCCCATTCATGATCTTGAATTGGCGGCTATCGTATTTGCATTAAAGATCTGGCGTCACTATCTCTACGGCGAGAAATTTGAGATTTACTCCGATCACAAGAGCCTGAAGTATCTATTTTCTCAATCGGAACTGAATATGCGGCAGCGTAGATGGCTTGATCTACTAAAAGATTTTGATTGCGAGATCAAATACTATCCAGGGAAGTCAAATGCAGCAGCGGACGCCTTGAGTCGAAAGGTTTGTTCCCTATCCTTATCGACGATAGGTGTTACAAAGCTAGTTGAAAATTGCTGTTTGTCTGGATTAGAATTTGATACAGATAGTAGGCCACTACGACTTGCCACCATTCATGTTGAATCTGATTTGATTTGGAGGATTAAAGAAGCACAAAGAATGGATCAGAATGTGCAGAGATCGATTCAGATGGTCAGATCAGGGCATTTGTCAGAATACCAGGTACGTGATCATGTGCTGTATGTGAATAACCGTCTTGTAGTGCCAGATGTTTCAGACTTGAGACATCAGATTCTATCAGAAGCACACTGTAGTCGGTTTAGCATTCATCCTGGTGGCCGGAAGATGTACAATGACTTGAAGACACAGTTCTGGTGGAAGCAGATGAAGTCAGATATTGCAGAATTTGTGTCTAAGTGCTTGAACTGCCAACAGGTGAAAGCTGAGAGGAAGAAGCCCGGAGGTTTACTTAAGAGTGTAGCCATTCCAGAATGGAAATGGGATCACATTTCCATGGATTTCGTGACGAAGTTACCTCGATCATCTAGAGGCTGTGATGCGATTTGGGTCATTATTGACAGACTGACCAAATCAGCTTGCTTTATTCCGTACAGAATGACTTATCGACATGATCATATGGCGGAGATATATGTCCGAGAGGTAGTCAGATTACATGGTGTGCCGAAGTCTATCGTATCTGTAAGGCTCGAGATTATTAGTTTTCATTGACGTACGACTCGGAGGATATGAAAATGCATGTCATAAGATGAAAGTACCAAATATTTCATGTGTGAGAGACCGCACCCGCGCTTAGAACAAGAGTGCACCCACGGTCGTAAATTATGGAATTTTGAATGTGCTGCCGAAGCCACACCGCACATGCGGTGCTAGGAGACACCGCACCCGCGGTGCGTGGACAGAAAGTTGGCAATTTTATCCGTAGCATCACCGCACCCGCGGCGCAGAAGGACCGCACCCGCGGTGCCAAGACCGCACCCGCGGTGTTGCAGAGACCGCACCCGCGGTCGCTATTTTGTGAAAATGATAGGGTTGCCGAGAGCATAGCGCACCCGCGCTTTTCGTGACCGCACCCGCGGTGCTGCATGCGGGAAATCCACCATCTCTTCTTAACGTGACACATGGCAGGATATATATATAGAATTGTGCTGATTCGTCCTTCCTCATTTCAGCAGCTGCAGAACCGAGAGAACTCTAAGAATTCTTCAATTTCTTCAAGACTTTGAAGTAAGGTTATTCATGATTTAACCATCCGAATTGCATTTCGAGTTGAGATTCTTGTTTCTCTCATTGAGGGCTTTAAGAAGATGTAACTTTCATTCATTTCCTACATGATTTAAGATATGGAGATTGGGGGAAACTGTTTTATGTTTATAGATATGTGTTCTTGAGATTATGGACAACATATAAAGGTAAACGGATCGAGTGTGGGATGTCATATGCGATTCTTATGAATTTCAGCATGTTAAGAATAGATGGTGCAGAAGTAGTGTGTTCTAGATTGATATTATGGTGGATTTTGAGTGATGATAATTGATTTCTGAAAGATGAGTTGATCAGTATCGAAAGACTACGTTGTTATGCCGTCGAATGATATTAAGATAGATTATTGATTCATAGATGTGTTGAATGGGATAAGAATTGATAGAATGTGTATCAATGTATCTCTTGCAGATTTGATTGACAGACTTGATATCGACTTCGAGACTTCGATTGATTCCTACGACAAGAAAGGTATAAGCCATGTTTGTTTGGGAAGCCACAACTCAAATAAGATATCATTTGAGTTTCCCAACCAAAATCACATACTAGAATTGTTGTATATTTGGTGACATGTTTATGAATTGTTTATAGAATTTTATTCAAATCTTGTAACATGATTATGCTTTGATTATAGCATTGTATTCAAGCATATAAGATTATTGTGATATTCAGATATGAATATGAGCATGCTTTGTTTACAGATTGTTAGTCATTGCATTTAAGATAGGGAGTCTGACAGAAACAGTCAAACTTCTAGATGTTCGGTAATATCACAGCTTAGGAGAAGATTCGTCTCCTATTGTAGATGTGGATACAGATTAGGCCGAATTCTAGGAATAAGACGTACCGTCACCCCGATTGGGAAGGTAGGTGATAGATCGTCTTATTCACACCGGGATCCCTAGAGTTCTAGTCGAGTCGAGTCCAGATATGGTTGATTCGCATTGCATTGCATGTTTATATGGATGACATTCATTATAGCATGTTTCATGTTTAGATTGATATATGCATGTACACATGTTTATACTGGGATTGTTCTCACCGGAGTTTCCGGCTGTTGTTATGTCTGTATGTGTGCATAACAACAGGTGGGGAAGGATCTGGGTCGAGACAGAGACGAGATTGATATAGCTTGGAGACTACGGGCGTAGCAGAAGATTAGTGGTTTTAGTAGACTTGGACTATTTGTATTTGCTTTATTGTATTAAACACTAGCTGGGTGAATGTACTAAAACAAGATATGTTTGTATATTGTAATATAAATAAAGAACTTGTGCTTGTGTACATACATTAGAATTAATGTTGTAGAGCAAAAAAAAATAAAAAATTGACCCACTTTTTATGTAAATGATCCATTTAATCCCAAAGAAAAGAGTTAGAGCCCGGGTCCCCACAACAGGTGGTATCAGAGCAATAGGTTCTGTAGACTGAGATAGAGTAGAATGAGCGGGGTAGATTGAGTCTTCTTCCTTGCTTTTTATATGCTAGCATGATTTATTGCTTTCCCTATTATGTGTTGTGTTATCTGATTTGATTGCAGCATGTATTGGTTAAGACTGAATCAGAACCGATTCTGGATCAGAGGAAAATGATCAGAGGAGGGCTGAGACAGTTGGTATAGATTGTATACTAAATTGTTTGAATAGCAGATACATGCCTCCTAGAAGAGCAGCCGTTCCTTTACGACCACCAGTACCAGAACAGGGTAGCACATCTGGTGATACGATGGATGTCACTGCTACGCCCATGGAGACTCTATTAAAGCGATTCCAGTCTTTCCGACTGTTGGAGTAGGTGCCCGTCGAGCCAAGTGTTGGCCGAGTGTTCACAATGAAACTCTATGTATAAGCAATCTTTATTTTAGTAATATTTGAAATTATTATTTTGGCACATCTTTATCTGTATACCCATGCAAGTTGCATAGATAAAGCCCTTGAATATACAAATAGTAGAAAGAATATGAGATGCTCATATGATGAGTATCATGAAACTCATATTTGTAATACTGTATATTCTAAACGGTTCCTAGTCGATTCAGCCGCCACTAAGAAGGATATAGGCCGCTCGAGTTAGAGACTAGTATCTGCGATGTGAGTACCATGTTTCATTGGTAGGGGATATTGTGATGTCCGAGCATGCAGATAGGTGCTCCTGGTTGAGTGCACTGAACAACCCTCCATTAAAGGACTTTCCAACTGGTTCTCACTTATCGAGTGGAAAGGTCCTAGTTTATGGTTGTACACCATTAGTCCTTATGACCCGGGACAACATTGAGACTCTATGTGCTAGCATTTCACTTTAACTTGTTTACCGACTCTTATGGGGTCATCAGGTGGCAAGGTTGGGTGTCATGTCGAAACATATAGGAGTCGATGCATTGTAGTCGGGGATTCACCGCTTACCTTCGGGTATGGATATCCTATGTGTTATCATGTGTATGTAGGTTGAAATCTCTGGCCAGAGTATGGTGGTAATTGTGAAAGGGGTTTCATAGATTACACAATCGATGCAACTACGACATGACACATAGTATTGATTCATTGACAACTCTCGATAAACCAATGGTTGTCGAATCGGTCGGGATATATGAGTTGAAGGGACCGTACTGTACGCTAACCATAATTGAATGGTTCTTGCAGGCACTATCATTTGATACCTAGGGAATCATGTAAGCGATGTTGCTAGGCGTTTAACATGGTTGGTTGGGTACTATCAGACTTGAGTTCTGACGTTCTTGTTATCAAGGGGTTGATAAGTAAGAATGGAGCAATTGGGGTATGCTCATATAAGGACATGTTTAGTCCGAATCACATGGAGATGTGAACCCACGGCTAGTTGTATCAATGAACCATTGAGGGCCACACAAGTGTTGGCTTTCTAGATCCCGTTGAGAAGTAAAATTAGTTCAATGTGTTGAACGGCTTATAAAGGAGTTTATAAGCGTAAGGAAAATTAGAATTATGACTTCTATAAAGGAGAATATAGTTCAAAGTGTTGAACGGCTTATAAATGAGTTTATAAGTGTAAAGAAAAATAGAAGTATGACTTCTATGAGAGAAATATAATTTTAATTTATGGAAGTGTTCCTAAATTAAAAGTTGGTCAAGTGAATAATGTATTTGAAAATTGTGATTTTCATAAACATTATTATGGACTAAATTAAATTAATTCAAGTGTTGAATTAATTAAATACTAGTGGACCTAGTAGAGTCCAAATAATTAAATTAATTCAAGTGTTGAATTAATTAAATCATATTGAGTCTTGTAGAGCTCAATTTAAATTAATTATTTAACTAGTAGGACTGAGTAAATTCAAGTAATGTTTAATTAGTCTCAAATATGTTTGAGATAATTAAATTTAGTCCATGTTTTTTAATTTGTTAAAAACCTATATAATATATGCATGCATGGGAGGTGAAGGGGACAACTTTTTCAAATATCAAGGCTTGGCATGCTACTTTTGTCTCTACTTTTTGCAAGACCAAGACAAGTCTCCCTTCCCCCATTCAAGCATCACAATGGCCGAAATTTGCTCTTCCATTCTCTCCCATTTTTCTCTCAATTTTTGTTCTTCAATTGTTGGAGAAACAATATACTTCTCAAAGAAAAATGCTCTAATTTTTCTAATGCAAAATTAGAGTGGTTCTAGCTAGTTGGTGGTGCGCTTAATATTTGAGCAAGGTGGGCTCAAAGGAAGCGAGATTGTCTTGCCATTGAAGAGCTTAGTTGTATATCAACTGAGTTGGAGCCATCATCAATCTTTTAAGATTGATAGGTACATTTCTAAACACACTATGAATGTCATTTTTGTGTTTTTGTATTTGCTACACATTCTAGGGGTGGCCGAAATTTTGATGAAAAATTTGATTTTTTAAACTTCCGTTGCGCTTCCGGTCACCGTAACCGATCCCCTTTCAAGTGGTATCCGAGCTATGGTTACGATTTTGTGTAGCAAATACAAGATATTATGTTGAGATCGATTTCTAACCGCATGAGGTGAAGTTTTGCAACGATTCAAGGCCGGATTTGGGGCGGCTTTTGGGCAGCAACTATTTCGGGCAGCTTGGGCTGCCCGAGGGGCTGACCGAACAGCCCCCTTTCGAAAATAAAAAAAAAAAATTGGCATTTGGCCGGAATCCGACGACGGCGATGACGACTAGGGTTTCCAAAAGTGTTTTGAATTACCAAAATGTCATGGGCCTTGAGTTGTTGGGTCATTGGATGGCTAACATATTTGTGAATTTTAAATGGGCCAAAATGTTTTTGGTGAAAACGGTTTTTGGGCCCTTCAGTTTAAAATTACAAAAGTTGCAAATTTTTCTCAAAAATAAATAATTGAAGTTGGACTTTAATTATTTATAGTAAATTGTGATTTACAAGAAATTCGGTTATAAATAAATTAATTTGAAAGTAGACAAAGGTTTTTGTATACTTTGTTAATTTAGTTTATAATCGTGGCGGTTAGTGATTGGTTCAAGATATATAATATTGGATCAATTAATTATTGTGATAATTAATTGATGGTGTATGATATGTGATATTATGCATGAAGGATGATCAAAAGCCCAAGCACAATTTGCTAGGTGTATGCTAGGATATTTTGTGTTGAATGATTGTAATAATTATCAATTTATAAGGTGGGCTTGGTTTATGGCCCGTTCCCAGCCCTTGAGATGCATCACTATTTGCCATGGATATTTATTTGTAAATATTAGTATAGTGGATGATCAGGATTGGAAGATGGTGGCCATGATGATTATGAAGATCGAAGACATGTAAATATTGGAAGCTTATGTAATAGTTGCATTTGCATCCCGTGCATTTCCCTAGGATTGGACCTAGGCCCGTGTTTAGCTCACACGGTCCGTTAATATTGGGGCGATTGATCATCCTTGTTTTGTTTAGTGTTTATAATATATGCATGATATGTTATAAATAATGAGTATGTGCGTTATTATTATGATAATAACAAAGTTGCATGAATCCGGCAAACATACGATCAAACATGGCGAGCTTTTAAAATAAATTAATGATGACACCTTTCAAAATTAAAAACCCTCATTTTGAATAAGATTCAAAATTAATATCAAGCCCGAAAAGGGGAATTATAAATTTGTTCATAATTTCCTTGTCTTCCATCGACAATGGGAGCATGATGAACGCTACCCGTACTCGAGGCTCGGCTCATATTATTGGGGGAGCTTTGGGTGCCGGAAAGCTGTGACATCCATTGACATGGTGATGTGAACTACGTGGAACTCCAATGATTTCGGCTCATATTATTGAGGGAACTCATGACGACCGTCCATTAAGGTTCGATGGGTAAGGCTTGACACGTGAAAATGAACGATGTCATATTATTGGGTCCTAATCAAACGTGATACAAAAGTTTACGTAGAGGGTTGCATTGTGATGCAATTGGAAACTACCTTTTAGAAATTGTGATTGGCTGATATTATTCGGGATCATAATTCGCTAATTGAACCTTACGTACCTACTGAGGGAAGGAGTTTCTCGTTTTCACTAGAGGGTATTGAGAGATGTCAAAACAGTGGGAGCAAGTATTTATGAAGTAAAAGTCCAAACTTCATATCTTACTAAATATTTTAAAATAGTCATCAACATTTATCTGTTTTCGCTTTTCAGTACAAATTGACAATGTCTTCGATTCGCAATCCGATATCCATAATACTCGACAAACACATATTAACTAGACCTAATTACCTCACTTGGCTAAGAAACCTAAAAATCGTCTTGAATTCGGAAAGGGTAGCATATACACTGACTCAGTCGCCCCTTGTTGAGGCTCCGACTGACTGCACTCCTGAGGAATTGCAGACTTACAAGGAATGGTATGACCATGACTTGATAGCCAGGTGTTATATACTGACTTCTATGAATGATGAGCTGCAGAGGCGTTTTGAGGATGCAAAGGATGCTGCTGACATTCATAAGCACCTCAAAGAGGTCTTTGGTGAGCACACTCGGCCTCTTAGGCATGCTACCGTCAAGGAGCTGATCACTATGCGCATGCGAGATGGGGCCTCGGTCCATGAGCATGGCCTGAAGTTGATTGGGCTCGTAGATAAGCTCGTTGGCATGGATATGATCTTGCCTTCGGAGTTGACCACCGACGTGTTGCTGTTATCATTGCCTATCTCATTTGATCCTTTTGTGGTGAACTTCAACATTAACAAGATGGAGCCGACCCTTGAGGAGTGGGTGAACATGCTTGTTACGTTTGAATCCACCATCAAGAAAGAGAAGTTGGTTCTTTATGTGGGTTCTTCATCTGGTACGAAGATTGATCCACATGGGAAGGGAAAGAAGAGTTCTTTCCAACGTCCCAAGAAGAACGTGCCCTTGATGAGGCAATCTCCGAATCCCGTTGTGGCAGCCACACCAGTTAAGGCTGACAAGACTAGTGATGTTTGTCATCACTACAAGAAGCCTGGACATTGGAGGCGAAATTGCAAGGAATATCTGGCCCAGAAGTGTTCTGGAAACGGTATGTTCTAAATTGAAGTAAACATTTCAATTAACTCTACTTCTTGGGTATTAGATACCGGTTATGACTCACATCTCTGTAATGGGTTACAGGTGATGGGAAGAAGTAGGAAGCTTAAGGGAAGGTGAGACCTTCTTGAGAATGTCTATGGAGCAAGAGTTGCTGCCAAGACCTTAAGAAATGTTTACTTATTGTTGAACAATGATTTTAAGTTAATTTTTAAGAGATGTTTTGTTTGTACCTTTTTGGTGAAAAACATTATTTCCATTTCTATTGTGATAAAGATGGATATTCTTGTCTATTTAGCAAAGGTGTTTGCAACATTTACAAGAATGAATGTTTAATTGGTACTTGAGAACTTCAAAACGATCTCTATAACTTAAAATTAAAAGATATTCCACTAAATGTCCATTCAAAGGCATACACCATATGAGTATGGATGGGTAAGCCTCCTAAGTATTCTTATCTTAGAATATGGGGATGCCCTGCTTATGAAGCAGGTAGTGGGAGATAAATTGGATAGTCGATCCATTTTATGCTACTTTGTGGGATATCCAAGGAATTCAATTGGATATCATTTCTATCATCCCCAAGAAACAAAGGTGTTTGTTTCTAGGAATGCAACCTTTTTGGAAAAAGAATTTTCTATTGGATAGAAAAGGCGAGATGATAGAACTCGAAGAGGTTCGAGAGACACCCACAATTATAGAACCCACACCCGAAGAGCCAAGTGAGAAGATACAAGCTCCTAGAAGATCCGAGAGAGTCTCGAGACCACCTATGAGGTATGGTCAGCTTCTTGAAGAGGGCCATGATGAGCCTAACCATGGATGTGATCCATGGACCTTCAAGGAAGCGTTATCTGATGCCGTTTCATCCAAATGGCTTGAAGCTATGGAATCTGAGATGAATTCCATGCATTCGAACCAAATGTGGAATCTTATAGATCCACCGGAGGGAACGGTTCCCATAGGGACTTGGGGCGGATGGGAAGGTATTGACCTTCAAGGCGCGATTGGTGGCAAAAGGATATACTCAAATTCAAGGAGTTGACTTTGAGGAAACCTTTTGACCAGTTGCAATGTTCAACTCTATAAGGATATTGCTAGCCATAGCTGCATGGTATGACTATGAGATATGGCAGATGGATGTTAAGACATCCTTTCTTAATGGGGATATTAAGGAAGAGATTTACATGTCTCAACCTGAAAGGTTTACATCTATCGGAAGTGAGCATATGGTATGCAAACTTCAGAGATCTATTTATGGTCTAAAGCAGGCATCTGGGAGTTGGAACCTCAGATTCGATAGTACAATCAAAGAGTTTGGTTTTGCTAAGAATCCTGAGGAACCCTGTGTGTATAAGAAGGTCAGTGGGAGTGTTGTGACATTCATGGTGCTTTATGTTGATGACATTCTACTCATTGGGAATGATGTAGGAATGTTGCAATCAACTAAGATATGGTTAGCGAGTATGTTCTCGATGCAGGACTTGGGTGAAGCATATTTTGTATTGGGATACAGATATATAGAGATAGATCGAAAAGATTGCTTGGTCTCACCCAGTCCACATACATTGATACCATCGTGAAGCGGTTCTCGATGGATAAGTCCAAGAGAGGACATCTACCAATGGGTCATGGCGTGTCCCTATCCAAGTCTGTCTTTCAAGACTGATGCAGAGATAACGGCGATGACAAAGCATTCCTTATGCATCTACGATTGGTAGCATCATGTATGGGATGATATCTACACATCCTGACGTGGTTTTCGCACTAAGTGTAGTGAGTAGATATCAATCGAACCATGGTCTTCCACACCTGAAAGCTGTGAAAGACATCCTCAAGTAGTTGAGAAGGACCAATAAATTGTTCTTGGTCTATGGGGTGGAGAACTAAAATTGGAAGGCTATACCGACTCTAGCTTCCAAAGCGATATCGATGACTTGAAGTCTACCTCTGGTTTTGTATTCATGCTCAATGGTGTTGCTGTCTCTTGGAAGAGTTCCAAGCAAGACAATACTGCGGATTCCAGCACAGAAGCCGAATACATTGCTGCATCGGATGCAGCAAGGGAGGCTGTTTGGATAAGGAATTTCGTCCAAGAGTTGGGTGTCATTCCTAATGGAGTTGCTCATGTCCCGGTGTTTTGTGAAAACACGAGAGCTGTAGCTCAAGCAAAGGAGCCAAGGTCCTCATCGGAAAATCCAAACTAGTCATTGAGAAAGTACCACATCCTCGGAGAGATTGTTGAAATAGAAGTACTCGCAGTAATGTTGTGATAACTAGCTAAGCCTTACCTGCGACCATTATTCTAGATTGCCTCGCGGAATCAATGGGTTGAATCATATGGTAGTGGCTCTAGTGCAACAGTGGGAGATTGTTTGAGTAGGTGCCCGTCGAGCCAAGTGTTGGCCGAGTGTTCACAATGAAACTCTATGTATAAGCAATCTTTATTTTAATAATATTTGAAATTATTATTATGGCACATCTTTATCTGTATACCCATGCTAGTTGCATAGATAAAGCCCTTGAATATACAAATAGTAGAAAGAATATGAGATGCTCATATGATGAGTATCATGAAACTCATATTTGGAATACTGTATATTCTAAACCGTTCCTAGTCGATTCAGCCGCCAGTAAGAAGGATATAAGGCCGCTCGAGTTAGAGACTAGTATCTGCGATGTGAGTACCATGTTTCATTGGTAGGGGACATTGTGATGTCCGAGCATGCAGATAGGTGCTCCTGGTAGAGTGCACTGAACAACCCTCCATTAAAGGACTTTCCAAGTGGTTCTCACTTATCGAGTGGAAACGTCCTAGTTTATGGTTGTACAACATTAGTCCTTATGACCCGGGACAACATTGAGACTCTATGTGCTAGCATTTCACTTTAACTTGTTTACCGACTCTTATGGGGTCATCAGGTGGCAAGGTTGGGTGTCATGTCGAAACATATAGGAGTCGATGCATTGTAGTCGGGGATTCACCGCTTACCTTCGGGTATGGATATCCTATGTGTTATCATGTGTATGTAGGTTGAAATCTCTGGCCAGAGTATGGTGGTAATTGTGAAAGGGGTTTCATAGATTACACCATCGATGCAACTACGACATGACACATAGTATCGATTCATTGACAACTCTCGATAAACCAATGGTTGTCGAATCGGTCGGGATATATGAGTTGAAGGGACCGCACTGTACGCTAACCATAATTGAATGGTTCTTGCAGGCACTATCATTTGATACCTAGGGAATCATGTAAGCGATGTTGCTAGGCGTTTAACATGGTTGGTTGGGTACTATCAGACTTGAGTTCTGACGTTCTTGTTATCAAGGGGTTGATAAGTAAGAATGGAGCAATTGGGGTATGCTCATATAAGGACATGTTTAGTCCGAATCACATGGAGATGTGAACCCACAGCTAGTTGTATCAATGAACCATTGAGGGCCACACAAGTGCTGGCTTTCTAGATCCCGTTGAGAAGTAAAATTAGTTCAATGTGTTGAACGGCTTATAAAGGAGTTTATAAGCGTAAGGAAAATTAGAAGTATGACTTCTATAAAGGAGAATAAAGTTCAAAGTGTTGAACGGCTTATAAATGAGTTTATAAGTGTAAAGAAAAATAGAAGTATGACTTCTATGAGAGAAATATAAATTTTAATTTATGGAAGTGTTCCTAAATTAAAAGTTGGTCAAGTGAATAATGTATTTGAAATTTGTGATTTTCATAAACATTATTATGGACTAAATTAAATTAATTCAAGTGTTGAATTAATTAAACACTAGTGGACCTAGTAGAGTCCAAATAATTAAAATAATTCAAGTGTGGAATTAATTAAATCATATTGAGTCTTGTAGAGCTCAATTTAAATTAATTATTTAACTAGTGGGACTTGGGTAAATTCAAGTAATGTTTAATTAGTCTCAAATATGTTTGAGATAATTAAATTTAGTCCATGGTTTTTAATTTGTTAAAAACCATATAATATATGCATGCATGGGAGGTGAAGGTGTTAGAGTAGGTGCCCGTCGAGCCAAGTGTTGGCCGAGTGTTCACAATGAAACTCTATGTATAAACGATCTTTATTTTAATTATATTTGAAATTATTATTTTGACACATCTTTATCTGTATACCCATGCTAGTTGCATAGATAAAGTTCTTGAATATACAAATAGTAGAAAGAATATGAGATGCTCATATGATGAGTATCATGAAACTCATATTTGGAATACTGTATATTCTAAACAGTTCCTAGTCGATTCAGCCGCCGCTAATAAGGATATAGGCCGCTCGAGTTAGAGACTAGTATCTGCGATGTGAGTACCATGTTTCATTGGTAGGGGACATTGTGATGTCCAAGCATGCAGATAGGTGCTCCTGGAAGAGTGCACTGAACAACCCTCCATTAAAGGACTTTCCAAGTGGTTCTCACTTATCGAGTGGAAACGTCCTAGTTTATGGTTGTACACCATTAGTCCTTATGACCCGGGACAACATAGAGACTCTATGTGCTAGCATTGCACTTTGACTTGTTTACCGACTCTCGAGGGGTCATCAGGTGGCAAGGTTGGGTGTTCTGTCGAAACATATAGGAGTCGATGCATTGTAGTCGGGGATTCACCGCTTACCTTCGGGTATAGATATCCTATGTGTTTTCATGTATATGTAGTGTGAAATCTCTGATCAGAGTATGGTGGTAATTATGAAAGGAGTTTCATAGATTACACCATCGATGCAACTACGGCATGACACATAGTATCGATTCATTGACAACTCTCGATAAACCAATGGTTGTCGAATCGGTCGGGATATATGAGTTGAAGGGACCGTACTGTACGCTAACCATAATTGAATGGTTCTTGCAGGCACTATCATTTGATACCTAGAGAATCATGTAAGCGATGCTGCTAGGCGTTTAACATGATTGGTTGGGTACTATCAGACTTGAGTTCTGACGTTCTTGTTATCAAGGAGTTGATAAATAAGAATGGAGCAATTGGGGTATGCTCATATAAGGACATGTTTAGTTCGAATCACATGGAGATGTGAACCCACGGCTAGTTGTATCAATGAACCATTGAGGGCCACACAAGTGCTGGCTTTCTAGATCCCGTTGAGAAGTAAAATTAGTTCAATGTGTTGAACGGCTTATAAAGGAGTTTATAAGTGTAAGGAAAAATAGAAGTATGACTTCAATGAGAGAAACGTAAATTTTAATTTATGGAAGTGTTCCTAAATTAAAATTTGGCCAAGTGAATAATGTATTTGAAAATTGTGATTTTCATAAACATTATAATGGACTAAATTAAATTAATTCAAGTGTTGAATTAATTAAACACTAGTGGACCTAGTAGAGTCCAAATAATTAAATTAATTCAAGTGTTGAATTAATTAAATTATATTGAGTCTTGTAGAGCTCAATTTAAATTAATTATTTAACTAGTGGGACTTGGGTAAATTCAAGTAATATTTAATTAGTCTCAAATATGTTTGAGATAATTAAATTTAGTCCATGGTTTTTATTTTGATAAAAAACCATATAATATGCATGCATGGGAGATGAAGGGTTGGAGACAACTTTTGCAACTATCAAGGCTTGGCATGCTACTTTTGTCTCTACTTTTTGCATAGTCCAAGACAAGTCTCCCTTCTCCCCATTCTAGCACACAATGGCCGAAATTCTCACTACCATTCTCTCAAGTTTTCTCTCAATTTTTCTCTTCAAGTGTTGAGGAAGAAAAATACTTCTCTTTGAAAAATCCTTTTATTTTTCTAGTGCAAAATAAGAGGGGTTCTAGTTTGCTAGTGGTGGGCCTAATTTGAAGGAAAGAAAGGAGTCCAAGGAAGCTTGTAGATCTTCATTCCATTCAAGAGCCAAGTTGTTTACAACTTGGTTGGAGCCATCATCAACCTTAAGAGGTTGATAGGTAACTATTTCTAAACACACTATGAATGTCATTTTGGTGTTTTATTGTATTTCCTACACAAAATCATGGTGGCCGAAATTTATATGCTAAAATCGAAATTTTTGTGCTTCCGTTGCTTTTCGGCCACCGTAACCGATCCCCTTTCAAGTGGTATCAGAGCTATGGTTACGTTTTTGTGTAGCAAATACAAGATATTATATTGAGATTGATTTCTAACCGCATGAGAATGAAATTTGCAACAAAAATCAAGGCATGGACAAGGGGAATTTCGGGCAGCATGTTGCTGCCCGTGTCGGGCAGCTCGGGCTGCCCGAGGGGCTGCCCGTTTCGGGCAGCAAGGGCAGCCCGAGGGGCTGCCCGAACGCCCCTATTTTAAAAATAAAAAAAATAATTTTGTTACCGAAATCCGGCGACGGAGCTCCGGCGACGGCAATGACGACTAGGGTTTTCAAAAGGTGTTTTGAAATATCCAAGTGTCATGGGCCTTGAGTTGTTGGGCCATTGGATGGCTAACATATTTGTGAATTTTAAATGGGCCAAAATGTTTTTGGTGAAAAATGAGTTTTTGGGCCCTTAAGTTTAAATTACAAAAGTTGCAAATATTTTCTCATGAAATAAATAATTTAAGTTGGACTTTAATTATTTATAGTAAATGGTGATTTACAAGAAATTCGGTTATAAATAAATTAATTGGAAAGTAGACAAAGGTGTTTGTATACTTTGTTAATTTAGTTTATAATCGTGGCGGTTAGTGATTGGATCCAGATATATAATATTGGATCAATTAATTATTGTGATAATTAATTGATAGTGTATGATATGTGATATTATGCATGAAGGATGATCAAAAGCCCAAGCCCAATTTGCTAGGTGTATGCTAGGATATTTTGTGTTGAATGATTGTAATAATTATCAATTTATAAAGTGGGCTTGGTTTATGGCCCGTTCCCACCCCCATGAGATGTATCCCTATTTGCCATGGATATTTATTTGTAAATATTAGTATAGTGGATGATCAAGATTGGAAGATGGTGGCCATGATGATTATGAAGATCGAAGACATGTAAATATTGGAAGCTTATGTAATAGTTGCATTTGCATCCCGTGCATTTCCCTAGGATTGGACCTAGGCCCGTGTTTAGCTCACACGGTCCGTAAGTATTGGGGCGATTGATCATCCTTGTTTGTTTACTGTTTATAATATATGCATGATATGTTATAAATAATGAGTATGTGCGTTATTATTATAATAGCAAAGTTGCATGAATCCGGCAAACATACGATCAAACATGGCGAGCTTTTAAATAAAATTAATGATGAGACCTTTTCAAAATTAAAAACCCTCGTTTTGAATTAGATTCAAAATTAATATCAAGCCCGAAAAGGGGAATTATAAATTTGTTTATAATTTCCTTGTCTTCCATCGACAAATGGGTGCATGACGAATCGCTACCCGTACTCGGGGCTCGGCTCATATTATTGCGGGGGCCCTTAGTACCGGAAAGCTGTGACATCCATTTGACATAGTGATGTGAACTACGTGGAACTCCCATGACTTCGGCTCATATTATTGAGGGAACTCTTGGCGACCGTCCATTAAGGTTCAACATCGATGGGTAAGGCTTGACATGTAAAGATGAACGAGGTCATATTATTGGGTCCTAATCAAACGTGAGACAAAAGTTTACGTAGAGGGTTGCATTGTGATGCAATTGGAAACTACCTTTTAGGAATTGTGATTGGCTGATATTATTCGGGATCATAATTCGCTAATTGGACCTTACGTACCTACTGAGGAAAGGAGTTTCCCGTTTTCACTAGAGGGTAGTGAAAGATGTCAAAACAGTGGGAGTAAACATTTATAAAGTTAAAGTCCATACTTTATATCTTACTAAAATATTTTAAAATAGTCATTAACATTTATCTGTTTACTTTTCAGTACTATTTAACGATGTCTTCAATTCGCAATCCGCTTTCTGCCATACTCGAAAAACATGTGTTAACCGGACCTAACTACCTCACTTGGCTAAGAAACCTGAAAATCGTCTTGAACTCGGAAAAGATTGCATATACACTGACTGAGTCGCCCCCTGATAAGGCTCCGACTGACTGCACTCCTGAGGAATTGCAGACCTACAAGGATTGGTGTGACCATGACTTGAAGACCAAGTGTTATATGCAGGCTTCTATGAATGATGAGCTGCAGAGGCGTTTTGAGGGTGCAAAGAGTGCTGCTGACATTCATTTGCACCTCAAGGAGCTCTTTGGTGAGCAGACTCGGCCTCTTAGGCATGCTACCGTCAAGGAGCTAATCACTTTGCGCATGCGAGATGGGGCCTCGGTCCATGAGCATGGCCTAAAGATGATTGGACTCGTGGACAAGCTCGTTGGCATGGATTTGATCTTACCTTCGGAGTTGACCACCGACGTGTTGCTGTTGTCCCTGCCTAGCTCGTTTGATCCTTTTGTGGTGAATTTCAACAAGATGGAGCCGACCCTTGAGGAGTTGGTGAACATGCTTGTGACTTTTGAGTCCACTATCAAGAAAGAGAAGCCGGTTCTTTTGTGGGCTCTTCATCTGGTACGAAGACGGGTCCACCTGGGAAGGGAAAGAAGCGTTCTTTCCAGCGTCCCAAGAAGAGCGTGCCCTTGAAGAGGCAAGCTCCGGGTCCCATAGTGGCAGCCACACCAGTGAAGGCTGACAAGACTGTTGACATCTGTCATCACTGCAAGAAGCCTGGACATTGGAGGCGTAACTGCAGGGAATATCTTGCCCAGAAGGATTCTGGAAACGGTATGTTCTATATTGAAGTAAACATTTCAATTAACTCTACTTCTTGCGTATTGGATACCGGCTGTGGCTCACATCTCTGTAATGATTTGCAGGTGATGGGAAGAAGTAGAAGGCTTAGAAAAGGTGAGACCTTTTTGAGGATGGGCAATGGAGCAAGGGTTGCTGCCAAGGCCGTAGGAGATGTTTACTTGCTTTTGAACAATGATTTTAAGTTAATTTTGAGAGATGTTTTGTTTGTACCCGATTTGGTGAAAAACATTATTTCCATTTCTATGTTGGACAAAGATGGATTTTCTTGTTTATTTAGCAAAGGTGTTTGCAACATTTACCAGAATGAATGTTTAGTTGGTACCGGGGAACTTGAAAACGATCTCTATAACTTAAAATTGAAAGATATTCCACTAAACAATGTCCAAGCGATAACAACAACAAACAAGAGAAAACAAGATACTCTAAATTCGGCACAATTATGGCATGCTCGATTAGGACATATTTCCTTAAGAAGGATGAACAAGCTAGTGGGAGTTGGCATGTTTGATATGTCTGATATTAATGCTCTCACGACTTGTGAATCCTGTCTAAAAGGAAAGATGACCAAAATTCCATTTAAGGGCCATGTGGAGCGAGCCAAAGGGTTATTGGATTTGATCCATACCGATGTGTGCGGTCCTCTTAGCATCACCACTAAGCATGGACATGCCTACTTCATCACCTTTACCGATGACTTTTCGAGGTATGGCTATGTGTATTTGATGAAATACAAGTCTGAAGCCTTTGAAAGGTTCAAAGAATTCAGAAGTGAAGTAGAGAATCAGTTGGGACGAAGCATCAAGACACTTCGATCGGATCGGGGTGGTGAGTACTTGAGTGCCGAGTTCCAAGAGTATCTAAGGGAGAATGGGATTCTCTTGCAGTGGACTCCGCCCGCTACACCACAGTTGAATGGTGTTTCGGAGCGTCGTAACCGGACTTTGATGGACATGGTTCGGTCTATGATGGGGTTCACGGAGTTGCTGCCATCCTTTTGGGGATATGCGCTTGAGACAGCGGCACTGTTGTTGAACAATGTCCATACAAAAGCAGTTGATAAGACACCATATGAGATATGGATGGGTAAGCCACCCAAATATTCATATTTTAGAATATGGGGGTGCCCTGCTTATGTGAAGCAGGTAGTGGGAGATAAATTGGATAGTCGATCCATTTTATGTTACTTTGTGGGATATCCAAAGAATTCTGTTGGATATTACTTCTATCATCCCCAAGAAACAAAGGTATTTGTTTCTAGGAATGCGACCTTTTTGGAAAGGGAATTTCTATTGAATAGAAAAGGAGAGATGATAGAAATCGAAGAAGTTCGAGAGACACCCACAATTGTAGAACCCACACCCGAAGAGCCAAGGGAGGAGATACAAGCTCCTAGAAGATCCGAGAGAGTCTCGAGACCACCTATGAGGTATGGTCTGCTTCATGAAGAGGGTCGTGATGAGCCTAACCTTGGATGTGATCCAAGGACATTCAAGGAAGCGTTATCTGATGCCGATTCATCCAAGTGGCTTGAAGCAATGGAATCTGAGATGAATTCCATGCATTCGAACCAAGTGTGGAATCTTGTGGATCCACCTGAGGGAACTGTTCCCATAGGGTGTAAATAGATTTACAAGAGGAAACTTGGGGCGGATGGGAAGGTATTAACCTTCAAAGCGCGATTGGTAGCAAAAGGATATACTCAAAGACAAGGAGTTGACTTTGAAGAAACCTTTTCTCCAGTCGCAATGTTCAAGTCCATAAGGATTTTGCTAACCATAGCTGCATGGTATGACTATGAGATATGGCAGATGGATGTTAAGACATCATTTCTTAATGGGGATATTAAGGAAGAAATTTACATGTCTCAACCCGAAGGGTTTACATCTGTCGGAAGTGAGCATATGGTATGCAAACTTCAGAGATCTATTTATGGTCTAAAACAGGCATCTAGGAGTTGGAACCTTAGATTCGATAGTACAATCAAAGAGTTTGATTTTACTAAGAATCCTGAGGAACCCTGTGTGTATAAGAAGGTCAGTGGGAGTGCTGTGACATTCTTGGTGTTGTATGTTGATGACATTCTACTCATTGGGAATGATGTAGGAATGTTGCAATCAACCAAGATATGGTTAGCAAGCAAGTTCTCGATGCAAGACTTAGGGTGAAGCATCTTTTGTATTGGGAATACAAATCTATAGAGATAGATCAAAGAGATTGCTTGGTCTCACCCAATCCACATACATTGATACCATCCTGAAGCGATTCTCGATGGATGAGTCCAAGAGAGGACATCTACCAATGTGTCATGGCGTGACCCTATCCAAGTCTATGTCTCCCAAGACTGATGCGGAGATAGCGGCGATGACACATATTCCGTATGCTTCGGCAATTGGTAGTATCATGTATGGAATGATATCCACACGTCCTGACGTGGCTTTTGCACTAAGTGTAGTGAGTAGATATCAATCGAACCCTGGTCTTCCACATTGGAAAGCTGTGAAAGACATCCTCAAGTACTTGAGGAGGACCAATAAATTGTTCTTGGTCTATGGGGGTGGAGAACTAAAATTGGAAGGCTATACCGACTCTAGCTTCCAAAGCGATATTGATGACTCAAAGTCAACCTCTGGATTCATATTCATGCTCAATGGTGCTGCTGTCTCTTGGAAGAGTTCCAAGCAAGACAGTACAGCGGATTCCACCACTGAGGCAGAATACATTGCTGCATCAGCTGCAGCAAAGGAGGCAGTTTGGATAAGGAATTTCGTCCAAGAGTTGGGCGTCATTCCTAAGGGAGTTGCTCCTGTCCCGGTGTTTTGTGACAACACGGGATGCCATTGCTCAAGCAAAGGAGCCGAGGTCTCATCAGAAGTCCAAACACGTATTGAGAAAGTACAACATCCTCAGAGAGATCGTGGAAAGAGGAGATGTCATGATTGACAAAGTCGACTCCGCAGATAATGTTGCTGATCCACTAACTAAGCCTTTACCTGGACCATTATTCGAGAAGCATCGCGAATCAATAGGTTTGAAGCATATGGGTAGTTGGCTCTAGTGCAAGTGGGAGATTGTTAGAGTAGGTGCCCGTCGAGCCAAGTGTTGGCCGAGTGTTCACAATGAAACTCTATGTATAAACGATCTTTATTTTAATTATATTTGAAATTATTATTTTGGCACATCTTTATCTGTATACCCATGCTAGTTGCATAGATAAAGTCCTTGAATATACAAATAGTAGAAAGAATATGAGATGCTCATATGATGAGTATCATGAAACTCATATTTGGAATACTGTATATTCTAAACAGTTCCTAGTCGATTCAGCCGCCGCTAATAAGGATATAGGCCGCTCGAGTTAGAGACTAGTATCTGCGATGTGAGTACCATGTTTCATTGGTAGGGGACATTGTGATGTCCAAGCATGCAGATAGGTGCTCCTGGAAGAGTGCACTGAACAACCCTCCATTAAAGGACTTTCCAAGTGGTTCTCACTTATCGAGTGGAAACGTCCTAGTTTATGGTTGTACACCATTAGTCCTTATGACCCGGGACAACATTGAGACTCTATGTGCTAGCATTGCACTTTGACATGTTTACCGACTCTCGAGGGGTCATCAGGTGGCAAGGTTGGGTGTTCTGTCGAAACATATAGGAGTCGATGCATTGTAGTCGGGGATTCACCGCTTACCTTCGGGTATGGATATCCTATGTGTTTTCATGTATATGTAGTGTGAAATCTCTGATCAGAGTATGGTGGTAATTATGAAAGGAGTTTCATAGATTACACCATCGATGCAACTACGGCATGACACATAGTATCGATTCATTGACAACTCTCGATAAACCAATGGTTGTCGAATCGGTCGGGATATATGAGTTGAAGGGACCGTACTGTACGCTAACCATAATTGAACTGGTTCTTGCAGGCACTATCATTTGATACCTAGGGAATCATGTAAGCGATGCTGCTAGGCGTTTAACATGATTGGTTGGGTACTATCAGACTTAAGTTCTGACGTTCTTGTTATCAATGAGTTGATAAATAAGAATGGAGCAATTGGGGTATGCTCATATAAGGACATGTTTAGTCCGAATCACATGGAGATGTGAACCCACGGCTAGTTGTATCAATGAACCATTGAGGGCCACACAAGTGCTGGCTTTCTAGATCCCGTTGAGAAGTAAAATTAGTTCAATGTGTTGAACGGCTTATAAAGGAGTTTATAAGTGTAAGGAAAAATAGAAGTATGACTTCTATGAGAGAAACGTAAATTTTAATTTATGGAAGTGTTCCTAAATTAAAATTTGGCCAAGTGAATAATGTATTTGAAAATTGTGATTTTCATAAACATTATAATGGACTAAATTAAATTAATTCAAGTGTTGAATTAATTAAACACTAGTGGACCTAGTAGAGTCCAAATAATTAAATTAATTCAAGTGTTGAATTAATTAAATTATATTGAGTCTTATAGAGCTCAATTTAAATTAATTATTTAACTAGTGGGACTTGGGTAAATTCAAGTAATGTTTAATTAGTCTCAAATATGTTTGAGATAATTAAATTTAGTCCATGGTTTTTATTTTGATAAAAAAACCATATAATATGCATGCATGGGAGGTGAAGGATTGGAGACAACTTTTGCAACTATCAAGGCTTGGCATGCTACTTTTGTCTCTACTTTTTGCAAGTCCAAGACAAGTCTCCCTTCTCCCCATTCTAGCACACAATGGCCGAAATTCTCACTACCATTCTCTCAATTTTTCTCTTCAAGTGTTGAGGAAGAAAAATACTTCTGTTTGAAAAATCCTTTTATTTTTCTAGTGCAAAATAAGAGGGGTTCTAGTTTGCTAGTGGTGGGCCTAATTTGAAGGAAAGAAAGGAGTCCAAGGAAGCTTGTAGAACTTCATTCCATTCAAGAGCCAAGTTGTTTACAACTTAGTTTTAGCCATCATCAACCTTAAGAGGTTGATAGGTAACTATTTCTAAACACACTATGAATGTCATTTTGGTGTTTTATTGTATTTCCTACACAAAATCATGGTGGCCGAAATTTATATGCTAAAATCGAAATTTTTGTGCTTCCGTTGCTTTTCGGCCACCGTAACCGATCCCCTTTCAGAAGGGTTGGAGACAACTTTTTCAAATATCAAGGCTTGGCATGCTACTTTTGTCTCTACTTTTTGCAAGACCAAGACAAGTCTCCCTTTCCCCATTCAATTATCACAATGGCCGAAATTTGCTCTTCCATTCCCTCCCATTTTTCTCTCAATTTTTGTTCTTCAATTGTTGGAGAAATAATATACTTCTCAAAGAAAAATGCTCTAATTTTTCTAATGCAAAATTAGAGTGGTTCTAGCTAGTTGGTGGTGGGCTTAATATTTGAGCAAGGTGGGCTCAAAGGAAGCGAGATTGTCTTGCCATTGAAGAGCTTAGTTGTATATCAACTGAGTTGGAGCCATCATCAATCTTTTAAGATTGATAGGTACATTTCTAAACACACTATGAATGTCATTTTTGTGTTTTTGTATTTGCTACACATTCTAGAGGTGGCAGAAATTTTTGATGAAAAATTTGATCTTTTAAACTTCCGTTGCGCTTCCGGTCACCATAACCGATCCCCTTTCAAGTGGTATCCGAGCTATGGTTACGATTTTGTGTAGCAAATACAAGATATTATGTTGAGATCGATTTCTAACCGCATGAGGTGAAGTTTTGCAACGATTCAAGGCCTGATTTGGGGCGGCTTTTGGGCAGCAAGTTGCTGCCCGAGGGGCTGCCCGAAACGGGCAGCAAGGGCAGCCCGAGGGGCTGCCCGAACAGCCCCCTTTCGAAAATTAAAAAAAAAAATTGCAAACTTGAGGCAAGGGCAATTAAACATTGAAGAGTACGTTGCTAAATTTTCTTCTTTGCTTCGCTTTGCACCACACGTTTCAGGTAATGATGAGGCCGTAGCAGTTCAGTTTATAAACGGCTTAAATCCTGATGTCTTTACATTGGTTAATACTGGGAGACCCAATAACTTCGCTGAAGCATTGAACCGTGCCAAAGGAGCAGAAGCAGGATTGCTTAGGCAACGGAGTGTTCCGTATGTTGCCCCGAGTCCGAGACCGCCATTACCTTCGGTACAACCTCCTCCTAGATTCGACAGCGGCGGTAGTAGCAGTAGTGGGCGGAAGGATCAGTTGAAAGCGAAAGGGAAGCAGTTCAAAAGACCTGGGAGCAGTTCGTCAAGCTCCAGTGGATCCAGACAGAGTGGTTTTGATCAGAGCACAAGGTACACGGATGTATATTGCAGTTCTTGTGGTGGCAGGCATGCCACAGAGCAGTGCCAAGGTGTAGGGGGAAGATGTAACATATGTAGACAACAGAGGCACTTCGCCAAAGTGTGTCCCAGAGAAGCTCACAGAGATTTCAAGGTGCAAGGTCATCTGCATCCGTAGCTCAGCCTGAGAGGCAAGCTTCATCTGTACACTCCTTCCAGCCACCACAGTCACAGACGCAGCCCAGAGCCAGAGGTAGCCAGACCGTGAGCCAACCTCCTCGACAACAGGCTCAGGTGTTTGCATTGACAGAGGAGCAAGCACAGGATGCCCCAGATGATGTCATAGCAGGTAACTGTTCTCTTTGCGGTTATCCCGCTTATATATTGATAGATACGGGTGCATCGCATACATTCATCTCAGAACGATTTGCATTATTGCATTCCCTGCCTTTTGAGTCTTTGTCGGAGGTAGTGTCTATTACTTCTCCGTTGGGAAGTGGTTTGATAGCTGTGACCACGGTTAGACATTGCATCTTACAATTTGAGGGTCATGAAATTGATCTAGATTGTATAGTACTTGGGTTAGATGATTTTGATTGTATTGTTGGGATTGACGTGTTAACCAAGTACAGAGCCACCGTGGATTGTTTCCACAAGATTGTCAGATTCAGACCGGAGATGGCAGAAGAGTGGAAATTCTACGGTAAGGGTTCCAGATCTCGGATTCCCTTGATTTCGGCTTTGACTATGAATAAGTTGTTGCAGAGAGAAGCAGATGGGTTCCTTGTGTATGCGGTAGATGTACAGAAATCTAGCCCGACATTGGCAGATTTGCCAGTAGTACGAGAATTTGCAGATGTGTTTCCAGAGGAGATTCCGGGGTTACCTCCAGTGCGAGAGGTAGATTTTAGTATTGATTTGATCTTAGGTACCACTCTTATTTCGAGAACTCCGTATAGGATGGCGCCGATAGAGTTGGAAGAATTGAAGGCACAGTTGGAAGATCTGCTAGCAAAGGGATATATCTATCTCCTTGGGGCGCTCCAGTACTTTTTGTGCGAAAGAAAGATGGATCGATGCGGTTGTGTATCGATTATAGGCAACTGAATAAGGCAACGATAAAGAATAAGTATCCTTTGCCTAGAATTGATGATTTATTTGATCAGTTGCAGGGATCCTCTGTTTATTCTAATATTGATTTGCGATCCGGATATCATCAGCTCAGAGTTCGAGAGGTAGACATACCGAAGACAGCATTTCGAACCAGGTATGGGCATTACAAATTTATTGTCATGCCTTTTGGTTTAACCAATGCTCCAGCGGTATTTATGGGCTTGATGAATCAAATCTTTCAGAGGTATTTGGATGATTTTGTGATTGTCTTTATCGATGATATTCTGGTGTATTCTAAGAACAGGAATGAGAATGCTGAACATCTCAGAATTGTGTTACAGACATTGAGGAATGAGAGATTGTATGCCAAATTGTCAAAGTGTGAATTTTGGTTGAATCGAGTTGTCTTTTTGGGACATATCATATCTGGAGATGGTATTTCTGTAGAACCGAGTAAAGTGGAAGCTGTGATCAGTTGGTCGAGACCGACTTCTGTGCCAGAAATACGCAGTTTCATGGGTCTAGCAGGATACTATAGAAGATTTATCAAAGATTTCTCCAGTATTGCAAAACCAATAACCCAGTTGACACAAAAGAATGCGCCATTTATATGGTCTGAGGATTGTGAGTCTAGCTTCGTGGAATTGAAGAAAAAGCTGACTAGTGCTCCAGTACTGACGATACCTTCAGGTACGGGTAATTTCGTTGTATATTGTGATGCCTCTCACAAAGGTTTGGGAAGTGTTCTTATGCAGCGAGGTCATGTGGTCGCATATGCCTCAAGACAACTGAAGCCACATGAAGTTCGATACCCCATTCACGATCTTGAATTGGCGGCTATCGTATTTGCATTAAAGATCAGGCGTCACTATCTCTACGGCGAAAAATTTGAGATTTACTCCGATCACAAAAGCCTGAAGTATCTATTTTCTCAATCAGAACTGAATATGCGGCAGCGTAGATGGCTTGATCTACTGAAAGATTTTGATTGCGAGATCAAATACTATCCAGGGAAGTCAAATGCAGCAGCGGATGCCTTGAGTCGAAAGGTCTGTTCCTTATCCTTATCAACGATAGGTGTTGCAAAGCTAGTTGAAAACTGCTGTTTCTCTGGATTAGAATTTTATACAGATAGGAGGCCACAACGACTTGCTGCTATTCAAGTTGAGCCAGACTTGATCATGAGAATTAAAGAAGCCCAACGAACCGATCAAAATGTGCAGAAATCGATTCAAATGGTAAGATCAGGGCATTTGTCAGAATATCAGGTGCGTGAGCATGTTTTGTACGTCAATAACCGTCTCGTAGTGCCAGATGTTTCAGACTTGAAACATCAGATTATGTCCGAAGCACACAGTAGTCGGTTCAGCATTCATCCTGGTGGCAGGAAGATGTACAATGATCTGAAGACACAGTTCTGGTGGAAGCAGATGAAGTCAGACATTGCAGAATTTGTGTCTAAATGCTTAAATTGCCGACAGGTGAAGGCCGAGAGGAAGAAACCCGGAGGTTTACTTCAAAGTTTAGCTATTCCAGAATGGAAATGAGATCACATTTCCATGGATTTCGTGACGAAGTTACCTCGATCATCTAAAGGCTGTGATGCGATTTGGGTCATTATTGACAGATTGACGAAATCAGCTTGCTTTATTCCGTACAGAATGAAGTATCGACATGATCAGATGGAGGAGATATATGTCCGAGAGGTAGTTAGATTACATGGTGTGCTGAAGTCTATCGTATCAGATCATGATTCACGATTCACTTCACACTTCTGGCACAGTTTACAGCAGGCCTGAGGTACGACATTACACCTGAGTACTGCTTATCATCCTCAGACAGACGGACAGTCAGAACGGACTATCCAGACTTTAGAGGATATGTTGAGAGCCGTAGTGTTGGATTTGGACACTAGTTGGCAAGATTCTCTACCTCTTTGTGAATTTTCTTACAATAATAGCTATCAGACGAGCATTGAGATGGCACCGTTTGAAGCTTTATATGGCAAGAAGTGCAGATCTCCGCTGTACTGGGATGACGTCTCAGAGGTACCAGAACTTGGGCCAGATATGATTCGTGACATGACTGAGAAGGTGAAAGTCATTTAGAAGAGAATGAAGACGGCACAAGATAGGCAAGCCAAATACGCCAATGTCAGACGTAGACCGTTGGTATTCGAGCAAGGAGACCGAGTATTTCTAAAGATCTCCCCATTCAGAGGCGTTGTCAGATTTGGTAAGCGTGGGAAGTTGTCTCCTAGATATGTCGGTCCTTACGAGATCTTAGAAAAGATTGGCGACCGAGCCTATCGACTTGCTCTTCCTCTTTCGTTATCCGGGATACATGATGTTTTTCATGTGTCAATGTTGCGTAAGTATATGCCAGATATTTCTCATGTCATTCAGCCTGACGAAGCTGAGCTTGATCAGACCTTGAGCTATGTTGAACAACCGATACAAATTCTTGATCGGAAAGAAAAGAAGCTCAGGACAAAGACTATTCCGTTAGTGAAAGTACAATGGAGTCGTCATGGCATCGAGGAAGTGACTTGGGAAACAGAAGCGTATATGCGACAAAACTATCCCGAATTATTTACATAATGTAAGTAAATTTTCAGTATTGATTACATTACTTGTTATGTATGTTTGATAATTGCCTACGATTTCGAGGGCGAAATCATTTTTTAGAGGGGGAGAAATGTAAGGCTCGAGATTGTTAGTTTTCATTGACGTACGACTCGGAGGATATGAGAATGCATGTCATAAGATGAAAGTACCAAATATTTCATGTGTGAGAGACCGCACCCGTGCTTAGAACAAGAGTGCACCCGCGGTCGTAAATTATGGAATTTTGAATGTGCTGCCGAAGCCACACCGCACATGCGGTGCTAGGAGACTCCGCACCCGCGGTGCGTGGACAGAAAGTTGGCAATTTTATCCGTAGCATCACCGCACCCGTGGTGCATAAGGACCGCACCTGCGGTCTTGTAGAGACCGCACCCGCGGTCGCTATTTTGTGAAAATGATAGGGTTGCCGAGAGCATAGCGCACCCGCGCTGCTAACGTGACCGCACCCGCGGTGCTGCATGCGAGAAATCCACCATCTCTTCTTAACGTGACACATGGCAGGATATATATATAGAATTGTGTTGATTCGTCCTTCCTCATTTCAGCAGCTGCAGAACCGAGAGAACTCTAAGAATTCTTCAATTTCATCAAGACTTTGAAGTAAGGTAATTCATGATTTAACCATCCGAATTGCATTTCGAGTTGAGATTCTTGTTTCTCTCATGGAGTGCTTTAAGAAGATGTAATTTTCATTCATTTCCTACATGATTTAAGATATGGAGATTGGGGGAAACTGTTTTATGTTTATAGATATGTGTTCTTGAGATTATGGACAACATATAAAAGTAAACGGATCGAGTGTGGGATGTCATATACGATTCTTATGAATTTCAGCATGTTAAGAATAGATGGTGCAGAAGTAGTGTGTTCTAGATTGATATTATGGTGGATTTTGAGTGATGATAATTGATTTCTGAAAGATGAGTTAATCAGTATCGAAAGACTACGTTGTTATGCCGTCAAATGTTATTAAGATAGATTATTGATTCATAGATGTGTTGAATGGGATAGGAATTGATAGAATGTGTATCAATGTATCTCTTTCAGATTTGATTGACAGACTTGATATCGACTTCGAGACTTCGATTGATTCCTACGACAAGAAAGGTATAAGCCATGTTTGTTTGGGAAGCCACGACTCAAATAAGATATCATTTGAGTTTCCCAACCAAAATCACATACTAGAATTGTTGTATATTTGGTGACATGTTTATGAATTGTTTATAGAATTTTATTCAAATCTTGTAACATGATTATGCTTTGATTATAGCATTGTATTCAAGCATATAAGATTATTGTGATATTCAGATATGAATATGAGCATGCTTTGTTTACATATTGTTAGTCATTGCATTTAAGATAGGGAGTCTGACAGAAACAGTCAAACTTCTAGATGTACGGTAATATCACAGCTTAGGAGAAGATTCGTCTCCTATTGTAGATGTGGATACAGATTAGGCCGAAGTCTAGGAATAAGACGTACCGTCACCCCGATTGGGAGGGTAGGTGATAGATCGTCTTATTCACACCGGGATCCCTAGAGTTCTAGTCGAGTCGAGTCCAGATATGGTTGATTCGCATTGCATTGCATGTTTATATGGATGACATTCATTATAGCATGTTTCATGTTTAGATTGATATATGCATGTACACATGTTTATACTGGGATTGTTCTCACCGGAGTTTTCGGCTGTTGTTATGTCTGTATGTGTGCATAACAACAGGTGGGACAGGATCTGGGTCGAGACAGAGACGAGATTGATATAGCGTGGAGACTACGGGCGCAGCAGAAGATTTGTAGTATCCCGATGCCTAATTTGAGTTAATTATTGGATTAATTATATTTCGGTGGGATCGGAAGGACCGAACCGGGTTCGGATCGTCCGATCAGGGTTCGGATCGTCCGAGACAGGTGGCTGGACACGTGGAAGACATGCAGGGTTCAGATCGTCCGATCAGGGTTCGGATCGTCCGAGACAGGTGGCTGCACACGTGGAAGACATGCAGGGTTCGGATCGTCCGATCAGGGTTCGGAAGGTCCGAAGTGTACCGGATCGGATCTTCCGAAGTGGATCGGATCTACCGATCGTTGTCTATAAATAGAGGCGCGAGGCTTCACTTTTTACTCGCCAATTCCGAGTGTTCCAGAGCGTTTTAGTCGTTTCTGATGGGTTTCTAGTCTTTTCCCGAGGTTCAGGCACTAGCGGGGAGCTACTGGTTTTGTAGCGGAGCTGTGCTCTAGTTGGGAGCTAGCGGCATCAGTGGGCTGACTACGGACGCAGGCTTGATTCTAGGGCTGATTGCTAGGATCTACTGGTTTGAGGTACGAAAGTACTATCCGAGATAGCAGGATTGAGTATACTTTACTATGTGTTGCATGTTTATATGTTGCATTATTATCTGTCATATGATGCATGGTTTATTATGCGGCATTTGCATAATCATGTTGGGCCTGATTATCTTTGAGATAGCCTGTTGAGAGGGTGCTCAGCCCTCGTTTGTTGTGGATGGTTGGACCCCGTTAGCCGACGGTGGTCAGGTCACCGGTATATCCACAGGTTTATTTTGGTATGGGAGCCACCTCCTGGTGCGACGGCGCAGAGTGCTACATACCTTGACGTCATTTACCTGAGCAGTATTTCGTTATACCCAGATCCTGGTATCCAGTACATTTTGCATACATGCATGTCATAGTCTTGTATACGCATGCTTTCGGTGCTGAGCGTTTTATGCTCACGTCCTCGGTTTATCTCTGTTTTGGACACCCTATTCGATGGGGCAGGTCTCAGGTTGGACGGTCCAGGAGGGAGTGGACAGGGAGCTGGCAGAGGTTGACTTATAGTTGTTGGTATTTGTTCTTGGAATTTAGTTCTATCTGGTTGTTTAAGTATTTTGTACTTACAGATTCGATTGGGTTGTATTACTGTTTTTCCGCTGTTCACCTGATTCAGTTTTAAATGTTAAATTTTGCATGCTTAAGATCTGATTAGTAGGTGATTCTGGAACGGGTCACTACAAGATTAGTGGTTTTAGTAGACTTGGACTATTTGTATTTGCTTTATTGTATTAAACACTAGCTGGATGAATGTACTAAAACAAGATATGTTCGTATATTGTAATATAAATAAAGAACTTGTGCTTTTGTACATACATTAGAATTAATGTTGTAGAGCAAAAAAAAATATTTGACCCAATTTTTATGTAAATGATCCATTTAATCCCAAAAAAAAGAGTTAGAGCCCGGGTCCCCACAGTATCAGATCGTGATCCACGATTCACTTCACACTTCTGGCACAGTTTACAGCAGGCTTTAGGTACGACATTACACCTGAGTACTGCTTATCAGCCTCAGACAGACGGACAGTCAGAGCGGACTATCCAGACTTTAGAGGATATGTTGAGAGCCGTAGTGCTAGATTTTGGCAATAGTTGGCAAGATTCTCTACCTCTTTGTGAATTCTCTTACAATAACAGCTATCAGACGAGCATTGAGATGGCACCGTTTGAAGCTTTATATGGCAAGAAATGCAGATCTCCGTTGTACTGGGATGACATCTCGGAGGTACCAGAACTTGGGCCGGATATGATTCGTGACATGACTGAGAAGGTGAAAATCATTCTGTGACACCCTGACCCGTAACGATAAAAATACAGCGGAATTTAAAATTTTCTTTCAAATGGAAGGAGTTTCAAAATACATTTCATAAAATGTTTACAAAATAAATACATGATCATTCAAATGATATACAAAATACAAAACAATCATTTCTATGATCATGTCCCCAAAAATAATTGCAAAAACATCATCCTTCCAATCTTCGTATGCATATGACCTCTGACCACAGTCAACTGTTAGAGTAGGTGCCCGTCGAGCCAAGTGTTGGCCGAGTGTTCACAATGAAACTCTATGTATAAGCACTCTTTATTTTAATAATATTTGAAATTATAATTATGGCACATCTTTATCTGTATACCCATGCTAGTTGCATAGATAAAGCCCTTGAATATACAAATGGTAGAAAGAATATGAGATGCTCATATGATGAGTATCATGAAACTCATATTTGGAATACTGTATATTCTAAACGGTTCCTAGTCGATTCAGCCGCCACTAAGAAGGATATAGGCCGCTCGAGGTTAGAGACTAGTATCTGCGATGTGAGTACCATGTTTCATTGGTAGGGGACATTGTGATGTCCGAGCATGCAGATAGGTGCTCCTAGTAGAGTGCACTGAACAACCCTCCATAAAAGGACTTTCCAAGTGGTTCTCACTTATCGAGTGGAAATGTCCTAGTTTATGGTTGTACAGAATTAGTCCTTATGACCCGGGACAACATTGAGACTCTATGTGCTAGCATTTCACTTTGACTTGTTTACCGACTCTTATGGGGTCATCAGGTGGCAAGGTTGGGTGTCATGTCGAAACATATAGGAGTCGATGCATTGTAGTCGGGGATTCACCGCTTAACTTCGGGTATGGATATCCTATGTGTTATCATGTGTATGTAGGTTGAAATCTCTGGCCAGAGTATGGTTGTAATTATGAAAGGGGTTTCATAGATTACACCATCGATGCAACTACGACATGACACATAGTATCGATTCATTGACAACTCTCGATAAACCAATGGTTGTCGAATCGATCGGGATATACGTGTTGAAGGGACCGTACTGTACGCTAACCATAATAGAATGGTTCTTGCAGGCACTATCATTTGATACCTAGGGAATCATGTAAGCGATGCTGCTAGGCGTTTAACATGATTGGTTGGGTACTATCAGACTTTAGTTCTGACGTTCTTATTATCAAGGAGTTGATAAGTAAGAATGGAGCAATTGGGGTATGCTCATATAAGGAAATGTTTAGTCCGAATCACATGGAGATGTGAACCCACGGCTAGTTGTATCAATGAACCATTGAGGGCCACACAAGTACTAGCTTTCTAGATCCCGTTGAGAAGTAAAAATAGTTCAATGTGTTGAACGGCTTATAAAGGAGTTTATAAGCGTAAGGAAAATTAGAAGTATGACTTCTATAAAGGAGAAAAATAGTTCAATGTGTTGAACGACTTATAAATGAGTTTATAAGTGTAAAGAAAAATAGAAGTATGACTTCTATGAGAGAAATGTAAATTTTAATTTAAGGAAGTGTTTCTAAATTAAAATTGGCCAAGTGAATAATGTAATTGAAAATTGTGATTTTCATAAACATTATTATGGACTAAATTAAATTAATTCAAGTGTTGAATTAATTAAACACTAGTGGACCTAGTAGAGTCCAAATAATTAAATTAATTCAAGTGTTGAATTAATTAAATTATATTGAGTCTTGTAGAGCTCAATTTAAATTAATTATTTAACTAGTGGGACTTGGGTAAATTCAAGTAATGTTTAATTAGTCTCAAATATGTTTGAGATAATTAAAATTTAGTCCAAGGTTTTTAATTTGATTAAAAACCATATAATATGCATGCATGGGAGGTGAAAGGTTGGGAGACTACTTTTTGTGTTTTCAAGGCATGTCATGCAACTTTTTGGAACATTTTTCCCACAACCAAGGCTAGTCTTCCTTCCCTCCTCCCACACTACTCATGGCCAAAATTTCTCACTAGATTTCTCTGCACTTTTTTTTTTTCATTTTGTGTTCTTCAATTGTTGGAGAAAAACACTCACTTCTCAAAGAAAAATGCCATACATTTTCTAGTGCAAGTGTAAGGTGGATCTACCTAGTTGGTGGTGGGCTTGATTGGAAGAAAGGAGTCCAAAAGAAAGGTGAAGCTTGTAGATTGTCTACCTTCAAGAGCTAAGTTGTTTACACCTTAGTTGGAGCCATCATCAACCTCAAGAGGTTGATAGGTAACGATTTTCTTACACCCTATGTTTGACATATTTGGTGTTTGTTGTATTTGTTGCACAAGATATCATGGTGGCCGAAATTTTTGAACAAAAATCGAAATTTTTGAACTTCCGTTGCGCTTCCGGTCACCGTAACCGATCCCCTTTCAAGTGGTATCCGAGCTATGGTTACGTTTTTGTGTAGCAAATACAAGATATTATGTTGAGATCGATCTCTAACCGCATGAGAACAAAATTTTGCATCGAATCAAGGCCACCTTTGGGACAAATTTCGGCAGCTTGTTGCTGCCCATTTCGGGCATCCCAAGCTGCCCGAGGGGCTGCCCGAAACGGGCAGCAAGGGCAGCCCTAGGGGCTGCCCGAAAACCCCTAGTTTTAATAAAAAAAAAAAAAAAAAATTTTTTGTTGCCGGAATCCGGCGACGGAGCTCCGGCGACAGCGATGACGGCTAGGGTTTCCAAAAGTGTTTTGGAATATCAAAGTGTCATGGGCCTTGAGTTGTTGGGCCATTGGATGGCCAACACATTTGTGATTTTAAATGGGCCAAAATATTTTTAGTGAAAAATAAGTTTTTGGGCCCTTAAGTTTAAAATTACAAAAGTTGCAAATATTTTCTCATGAAATAAATAATTTAAGTTGGACTTTAATTATTTATAGTAAATGGTGATTTACAAGAAATTCGGTTATAAATAAATTAATTTGAAAGTAGACAAATGTGTTTGTATACTTTGTTAATTTAGTTTATAATCGTGGCGGTTAGTGATTGGATCAAGATATATAATATTGGATCAATTAATTATTGTGATAATTAATTGATGGTGTATGATATGTGATATTATGCATGAAGGATGATCAAAAGCCCAAGCCCAATTTGCTAGGTGTATGCTAGGATATTTGATGTTGAATGATTGTAATAATTATCAAATTTAAAGTGGGCTTGGTTTATGGCCCGTTCCCACCCCCATGAGATGTATCCCTATTTGCCATGGATATTTATTTGTAAATATTAGTATAGTGGATGATCAAGATTGGAAGATGGTGGCCATGATGATTATGAAGATCGAAGACATGTAAATACTGGAAGCTTATGTAATAGTTGCATTTGCATCCCGTGCATTTCCCTAGGATTGGACCTAGGCCTGTGTTTAGCTCACACGGTCCGTTAGTATTGGGGCGATTGATCATCCTTGTTTTGTTTACTGTTTATAATATATGCATGATATGTTATAAATAATGAGTATGTGCGTTATTATTATGATAATAACAAAGTTGCATGAATCCGGCAAACATACGATCAAACATGGCGAGCTTTTAAATAAAAAAATTAATGATGAGACCTTTCAAAACTAAAAACCCTCATTTTGAATAAGATTCAAAATTAATATCAAGCCCGAAAAGGGGAATTATAAAATTGGTTATAATTTCCTTGTCTTCCATCGACAATGGGTGCATGATGAACGCTACCCGTACTCGGGGCTCGGCTCATATTATTGGGGGGGCCTTGGGTGCCGGAAAGCTGTGACATCCATTGACATGGTGATGTGAACTACGTGGAACTCCCATGACTTCGGCTCAGATAATTGGGGGAACTCATGGCGACCGTCCATTAAGGTTCAACGTCGATGGGTAAGGCTTGACACGTAAAGATGAACGACGTCTATAATGGGTCCTAATCAAACGTGAGACAAAAGTTTACGTTAAGGGTTGCATTGTGATGCAATTGGGAAACTACCTTTTAGGAATTGTGATTGGCTGTATAATCGGGATCATAATTCGCTAATTGGACCTTACGTACCTACTGAGGAAAGGAGTTTCCCGTTTTCACTAGAGGGTAGTGAAAGATGTCAAAACAGTGGGAGCAAATATTTATGAAGTAAAAGTCCAAACTTCATATCTTACTAAATATTTTAAAATAGTCATCAACATTTATCTGTTTTTACTTTTCAGTACAAATTGACAATGTCTTCGATTCGCAATCCGATATCTGCAATACTCGACAAACACATGTTAACCGGACCTAATTACCTCACTTGGCTAAGAAACCTAAAATTAGTCTTGAATTCGGAAAGGGTAGCATATACACTGACTGAGTCGCCCCCTGTTGAGGCTCCGACTGACTACAATCCTGAGGAATTGCAGGCTTACAAGGAATGGTGTGACCATGACTTGATAGCCAGGTGTTATATGCTGACTTCTATGAATGATGAGCTGCAGAGGCGTTTTGAGGGTGCAAAGAGTGCTGCTGACATTCATTTGCACCTCAAGGAGCTCTTTGGAGAGCAAACACGTCCTCTTAGGCATGCTACCGTCAAGGAGCTGATCACTTTACGCATGCAAGATGGGGCCTCGGTCCATGAGCATGGCCTAAAGGTGATCGGGCTCGTGGACAAGCTCGTTGGCATGGATCTGATCTTGCCTTCGGAGTTGACCACCGACGTGTTGCTCTTATCGCTGCCTAGCTCATTTGATCCTTTTGTGGTGAACTTCAACATGAACAAGATTGAACCGACCCTTGAGGAGTTGGTAAACATGCTTGTTACGTTTGAATCCACCATCAAGAAAGAGAAGTTGGTTCTTTATGTGGGTTCTTCATCTGGTACGAAGATTGATCCACATAGGAATGGAAAGAAGCGTTCTTTCCAACGTCCCAAGAAGAACGTGCCCTTGTTGAGGCAATCTCCGAATCCCGTTGTGGCAGCCACACCAGTTAGGGCTGACAAGACTAGTGATGTTTGTCATCACTGCAAGATGCCTGGACATTGGAGGCGAAATTGCAAAGAATATCTGGCCCAGAAGAGTTCTGGAAACGGTATGTTCTAAATTGAAGAAAACATTTCAAATAACTCTACTTCTTGGGTATTAGATACCGGTTATGACTCACATCTCTATAATGAGTTATAGGTGATGGGAAGAAGTAGAATGCTTAAGTAAGGTGTGACCTTCTAGAGGATGGCTATGGAGCAAGAGTTGCTGCCAAGACCTTAAGAAATGTTTACTTATTGTTGAACAATGATTTTAAGTTAATTTTAAGAGATGTTTTGTTTGTACCTTTTTGGTGAAAACATTATTTCCATTTCTATTGTGATAAAGATGGATATTCTTGTTTATTTAGCAAAGGTGTTTGCAACATTTACAAGAATGAATGTTTGATTGGTACTTGAGAACTTGAAAACGATCTCTATAACTTAAAATTGAAAGATATTCAATTAAATGTCCATTCAAAGGCAGACACCATATGAGATATGGATGGGTAAGCCTCCCAAATATTCTTATCTTAGAATATGGGAGCCTTGCTTATGTGAAGCAGGTAGTGGGAGATAAATTGGATAGTTGATCCATTTTATGTTACTTTGTGGGATATCCAAAGATTTTAGTTGGATATCACTTCTATCATCCCCAAGAAACAAAGGTGTTTGTTTCTAGGAATGCAACCTTTTTGGAAAAGGAATTTTCTATTGGATAGAAAAGGGGAGATGATAGAACTCGAAGAGGTTCGAGAAACACCCACAATTATAGAACCCACACCCGAAGAGCCAAGAGAGGAGATACAGGCTCCTAGAAGATCCGAGAGAGTCTCGAGACCACCTATGAGATATGGTCTGCTTCTTGAAGAGGGCCATGATGAGCCTAACCATGGATTTGATCCAAGGACCTTCAAGGAAGCGTTATCTGATGCCGATTCATCCAAATGGATTGAAGCTATGGAATCTGAGATGAATTCCATGCATTCGAACCAAGTGTGGGATCTTATAGATCCACCTGAGGGAAAGGTTCCCATAGGGACTTGGGACGGATGGGAAGGTATTGACCTTCAAGGCGCGATTGGTGGCAAAAGGATATACTCAAAGATAAGGAGTTGACTTTGAGGAAACCTTTTCTCCAATTGCAATGTTCAAGTCCAAAAGGATTTTGCTAGCCATAGCTGCATGGTATGACTATGAGATATGGCAGATGGATGTCAAGACAGACTTTCTTAATGGGGATTTTAAGAAAGTTATTTACATGTCTAAACCTGGAGGGTTTACATCTACCAGAATTGAGCATATGGTATGCAAACTTCAGAGATCTATTTATGGTCTAAAGCAGGCATCTAGGAGTTGGAACCTTAGATTCGATAGTACAATCAAAGAGTTGATTTACTAAGAATCCTGAGGAACCCTATGTGTATAAGAAGGTCAGTGGGAGTGTTGTGACATTCCTTGTGTTGTATGTTGATGATATTCTACTCATTGGGAATGATGTAGGAATGTTGCAATCAACTAAGATATGGTTTGCGAGTAAGTTCTCGATGCAGGACTTGGGTGAAGCATCTTTTGTATTGGGAATACAGATCTATAGAGATAGATCGAGAAGATTGCTTGGTCTCACCCAGTCCACATACATTGATACCATCGTGAAGCCGTTCTCGATGGATGAGTCCAAGGGAGGACATCTACCAATGTGTCATGGCGTGTCCCTATCCAAGTCTGTCTCCCAAGACTGATGCAGAGATAGTGGCGATGACACGCATTCCGTATGCTTCGGCAATTGGTAGCATCATGTATGGGATGATATCTACACGTCTTGACGTGGCTTTCGCACTAAGTGTAGTGAGTAGATATCAATCGAACCCTGGTCTTCCACACTGGAAAGCTGTGCAAGACATCCTCAAGTAGTTGAGAAGGACCAATAAATTGTTCTTGGTCTATGGGGTGGAGAACTAAAATTGGAAGGCTATACCGACTCTAGCTTTCAAAGCGATATCGATGACTCGAAGTCAACCTCTGGTTTTGTATTCATGCTCAATGGTGCTGCTGTCTCTTGGAAGAGTTCCAAGGAAGACAATATTACGGATTCCAGCACAGAGGCCGAATACATTGCTGCATCAGATGCAGCAAGGGAGGCTGTTTGGATAAGGAATTTCGTCTAAGAGTTGGACGTCATTCCTAATGGAGTTGCTCCTGTCCCGGTGTTGTGTGACAACAAGGGAGCTATAGCTCAAGCAAAGGAGCCAAGGTCTCATCAGAAATCCAAACTAGTATTGAGAAAGTACCACATCCTCGGAGAGATTGTGGAAAGAGGAGAAGTGTCTTTTGACACAGTCGGCTCCGCCGATAATGTTGTTGATCCACTAGCTAAACCTTTACCTGGACCATTATTCGACAAGCATCGCGAATCAATGGGTTTAATGCATATGGGTAGTTGGCTCTAGTGCAAGTGGGAGATTGTTAGAGTAGGTGCCCGTCGAGCCAAGTGTTGGCCGAGTGTTCACAATGAAACTCTACGTATAAGCAATCTTTATTTTAATAATATTTGAAATTATTATTATGGCACATCTTTATCTGTATACCCATGCTAGTTGCATAGATAAAGCCCTTGAATATACAAATGGTAGAAAGAATATGAGATGCTCATATGATGAGTATCATGAAACTCATATTTGGAATACTGTATATTCTAAACGGTTCCTAGTCGATTCAGCCGCCACTAAGAAGGATATAGGCCGCTCGAGTTAGAGACTAGTATCTGCGATGTGAGTACCATGTTTCATTGGTAGGGGACATTGTGATGTCCGAGCATGCAGATAGGTGCTCCTAGTAGAGTGCACTGAACAACCCTCCATAAAAGGACTTTCCAAGTGGTTCTCACTTATCGAGTTGAAATGTCCTAGTTTATGGTTGTACAGAATTAGTCCTTATGACCCGGGACAACATTGAGACTCTATGTGCTAGCATTTCACTTTGACTTGTTTACCGACTCTTATGGGGTCATCAGGTGGCAAGGTTGGGTGTCATGTCGAAACATATAGGAGTCGATGCATTGTAGTCGGGGATTCACCGCTTACCTTCGGGTATGGATATCCTATGTGTTATCATGTGTATGTAGGTTGAAATCTCTGGCCAGAGTATGGTTGTAATTATGAATGGGGTTTCATAGATTACACCATCGATGCAACTACGACATGACACATAGTATCGATTCATTGACAACTCTCGATAAACCAATGGTTGTCGAATCGATCGGGATATACGAGTTGAAGGGACCGTACTGTACGCTAACCATAATAGAATGGTTCTTGCAGGCACTATCATTTGATACCTAGGGAATCATGTAAGCGATGCTGCTAGGCGTTTAACATGATTGGTTGGGTACTATCAGACTTGAGTTCTGACGTTCTTATTATCAAGGAGTTGATAAGTAAGAATGGAGCAATTGGGGTGTGGGGACCCGGACGCTAATCATCTTCTTAATCATCGTTGGGATTTAATTATCAGATCTGATAAACAGGGTCTAAAAATTTTTCTTTTTAAAATATAAATGTGGAAGGTAATGGCATCTAATTAATATACATATCTGTATAAGACTACAATTCAGTAGAAAAGTACAATACTGTACAACCTAAGTCTAAGGTTCAATTACTAAATTCAAGTAATAAACCAAGTCTGCTACAAGTCCGGAATCACCACGCTAACTCGTCTTCTCTCATCGTCATCTCGACCCTGATCCAGCCCCACCTGTTGTCATGCACACATACAAAACAAGACAACAGCCGGATAAATCCGGTGAGAATAAATCCCATTATAAAACATGGTAAACATGCATATACACATAATAATTCATGAAACATGCTGTCATGCATAAAAGCAATAACAATAGTAATAGAGTTCATCATCTATGAAATCTAATCTAACTGAACATGCAACTCAAATCAGATAAGCATGCCTACAACAATCTAAATCATGAAACATGCTGTCATGACGGAAAGCAATAAACATGGGTTTCATAGTCTATGAAACCACATCTCTAAGCACATGCAGTTCTAGTCAAATCATGTCTAGACTCGACTCAACTATAACTCTAGGGATCCCGGTGTGAATAAGACGTCAATGGCTGTCACCTACTCTCCCAATCGGGGTGACTGTACGTCTTATTCCTAGACTTCGGTCTGAGCTGTATCGACGGCTGGCAATAGGAGTAATGACTACTCCTAAGCTGAGATACACCGAACATCTAGAGATTTGACAATGACTGTCAAAGACTCTCCTATCTTAGCTGCAATGAATATCAATCTGTAAACAAAGCATAATCATATTCATATCTGAATATGGCAGTAATCTCATACACTTGAATACAATTCTAAAATCAAAGCATAAACATCTCAAAGTATAAATAACAGTCTAGTATGTGATTTTATTGGGAAACTCAAATAGGATCTATTTGAGTTGTGTCTTCCCGAATATCACATGAATTATACCTTTGTCGTCCCGGTCTGACGAAGACGATGACTTGTATCCAACTCTGTCCATCTCGAATCTGAAATGACAATATCGAATACGCTGTATCAGTGAATAACTCAATACACAAACTGTTCTGATCAATACCCAATTCAGTATACAATCTGATCAATATCTGAACAAGATACAATCTGAGTCTTATCAATAATATCACAATCAAATCGAAATCATATCTGAATCTGATCAATCTAATTCAACTGATGTTTCGACGGCATAATAATACAATCTGAATAACCCCGTCAATCTGAACATCACATATATAATACTGGCACTCATAATCTGTGTCAACATAATTCATACTCTGAATATTAACACAATTCTGATATAGAATCTCAGTCAATATCTTTCAAAAATCATAACAATTACAGACATAGTCTGTTCTTTAATCTGACTTCAATTATACGATATCTACGGTAGTAGAAATACCATATCTGAATCACATGCAATTCTAGCAACATCATATTTCCAAAACATCTCAAAACGTAACAAAACTTACGTCCTTGTGTAGCTTGAGTCAAGAGGAACACAAAACTGAAGTCGGATTTGAATTCTGATGGATGGATTCTTCCCAATCACAAGTTTGAAAGGCGTAAGAAAATCCTCTCTAAAGCCACTGGTTTCCCCTCAAATTTCTGAAGAAAACGTGCCATCCACCTCTATATATATATACCGCATGCACATCTGAAACGTGGCATATATCTTGGTGTTGCACGTCGCTCGCTCGAGCGGACAAAAGTTGCCGCTCGGGCGAAGAACTCTCGGCCCTCATCCATTATTCATGCGCGCTCGGGCGAACAAAAAGTTCCGCCCGGGCGAAGGACTCTCGGCTTTCTACCAACACTCAATGGCGCTCGGGCGGACAAACATTTTCGCCCGGGCGCTATACCTTCGGCCCAAATTGTATAATTTCATATACTTGCTTAAATCTTATCTCGAACTGGCCCGGCGATAATTACATCAATTCATAATCAGTAAATCATATCAGATTACAATAATTAAATTCTCGGGCATTACATTTCTCCCCCTCTTAGATCTGAGTTCGTCCTCGAACTCACAACAATCAATTCAGATATATGAGAAGAAATGCGTACAGAGTTTAAACCAAAACTCAAATATCTGATTCCAGTCTGGAATAAGTATTCACGAAGTATAATGCCATAATACCCCTTAAACTAGTTCTGACAAAAACAATCTCATCATACTGGCTATACAACATCCGTATAAACCAATCTACAGCTCATCACATATCAGTATCATCAGCTGTTAACAAATCTCTTTACCTCAAACAAAGTCATAAACACTCATTAGCTTCAACTACCAATCGTCATCATCCGACGTTGGTTTCTTAAATCTGTCCATTCTGAACTATCTACATCTTTCTTCGAATTATCTTCAAAAGAAATCTGTAGTACTCTTCGTATACTGTCTTGTCTATACTATCTCATTATCCTTCTGATAAGCTGATAGCTATTGTCACACAGTAATACTGACTTATATCAATTAGTGCTAACATCTAGCACTCTATAACTCTACCAAAGTCTTCCAATATCTGGGATATTACATTCTGACTGTCTGTCAATCTGTAAAACAATCTCAGAGAGAGTTCATGATATACTCTATCACGAATACAATTTCAAGCAAAATCACAATCTGTAATAATCTACTTAAATTTTCTGTTCCATCTGAACCTTTCTTTGACATCGATCTATGTCATCTAGTTCTGTTTGTACGTAATCTGGTACAAACTGATAGAATAGATTGAGTAATCTGTCAATCATAATCATATTATATCACAATCTGGAAAATATTGGGAAAATTTTATTAAGAAATTCATCGAAATATACTCCCCATGACGAATCAGAAATATACTAAGTATGTAATATATCTTCTGATTTCTATCTTTCTGTCTTTTCTGTTAGCAATTCAGACACCTCAGTACAATTTCTGCCAACATTTCAACACAATTCTGTTATAACTGACCTTATCTGTCTCTATCACAACTATCTGTTCGAATACAATACATTCTCAATCATCAGACTGAACACTGAAGTCACTACAGCGCATTTCTGACATTGTATGTGATTTCAACTTCGAACTACTGACATAAACAAATCAGTTAATAACATAATTTACAGAAGAAATACCTACCTGATATTCGGCTCTGACTATCGATATCAATTCTGTTATACAATTCTGAAACATTCTGACATCACAAGATAATCAGTCTCATATAAAATACACAATCACATATCTGTTACTCGACTCTGATTACTGAAATCTGGTTCTGAACACTCTGATCACATTCTTGAATTACTATAACTCTTGAATTCAACTCTGATTCGGTTGAAACTGTATATACTCTCGCTAGTTCACACTAATCTGTAGCATATACGGATTCAAAACACAGTAATATCAAATCAGAAACGAAATATCAATATCCTATACAGATCTAGTGAGTTCAGTGAACTCATAAAGCAAGGATTTCTGATACATATCTTCATGTCATTCTGATCAACTGTTATATCTCATCTGCAAATAAAATATGCTCCCTAAAACAATATAAGATATCTCAAATACTGATTTAGATCAATCACAATACGCAAGCAGATATAACATAATAAGAGAATAAGAGAATAAGAAAATCTGCAAAACTCAGCAATTCTGACATTTCTGAACTTTCTGGTCTTTCTGATATCGATTTCTTATCAATCCCTGATTGCACTCTTGACTGGATCAAAATCAATCTGTATACTAACTTCAGATATCGCATATTCTGAATACAATCTGTTTCAAGCGGGATTCTTATCTGAATAATTTCTGTATACAATCCTTACAGTTCTCAGAATATTCAATAAAATCTTCAGATATTCTATTCAATCAATCAGATGCTGCAAATATATCAAAATCTCATAGATATATAATAAGCATACAATCATCAGAACATCTCTGAATATACTGACATATGTCAAAGAGAACCACTAAATCAGATATACTCCTGGTCAATACTTTTCTACTGATCTTTCAATTCATTCTGTAGCATTCTGTACATTCAATGTCATTCTGTACCTTCAATGCTATTCTGCCTTAAATTCTAAAACAACAATAACTATCTGATCTGAATTCAATTCTGAAATCTATCTGTCTGATATAAAGCATATCTAAAATCTTATCTGACAACATCAGTCAACTCATACATCATTGACATATCTGTCAATGCTAGGCTCGATTTCAGTAAATCTACTGAATACATAAGGATACAATCTGTTCCTTTCTGTAATACTCGAGTCATATATCACACAGATATCAAAGGAATTTTAAATCTAGAATCCTTACTGTGAAATCTCGACTCTTCAGCCATATCTGGTCTGAATCTTATACTTTCCTAACGGAAATCTATAATAGTTCTGTACTTGTTCAGCATATATATATATCAATAATGCGTTCAAATCAGAAACACAAGTACATCATAATCTATTTCTATTTCATTTTCATCTTACTGTAGTATACAATATATACAGAAATCTCTGGTATCAACACTTTCTCAACAAGCAAGGACATCAATACTACAGTACATACAGACCCAACAGATACAGCATATCTCCATGCAACTTAGTCAAAGATATTCTTAACAGATGCATTAGTATATATCAATACATATGCAATAGAATCATAAAGACTAGTACCTGTTGTGAATTCTGAATCTGTGGTTTCGAGTGAACTCTGTTCCCTACGATCTTCGGGAACGCTTCTGGGGACAAACTTTAGCAAAGTGTCCCGGCTGTCCACAAATATTGCATCTACCAGTTACTCCCTGGCATTGTTCTGTGGAATGTCTCCCTCCGCAACTCCTGCAATACACTCCAGTATATCTCGGACTAGAACTACTGGAACTCGAGGAACCACTTCCTAACTTCTTGAATGGCTTCTTCCGAGCTTTCAGCAAATCTTGCTTCCCACTCGTACTGTCGTGATCATATCGAAGAGGGGATTGCTGTGCCTGAAGTGGCTTCACACACAATCTTGTCAATTGTCTAATCAGACTCGCCTCAGCTCTCTTTGCTCTACTCAAGATATCAGCAAAATGGTAAGGACGTTGCAAATTCATAAATGCAACTACCTCCGAATTCAGCCCTCTGATGAACTGATTCACTACAGCTTCATCATTTCCAGCTATCTGAGGAGCAAAACGCAGTAGAGTCGAGAATTTAGCAATATATTGGTCAATATTCAGCGGCCCTTGGCTCAAATTCTCAAACTCTAATTTCTTGTCCTCTCGGTACGAAGCTGAGAAAAATCTTCGATAGAATTCAGTTCTGAATATTTCCCACGACATCATTGTACCTCTCTGTGCCCACATTCTTCTACTAGTAATCCACCAACTCCTGGCGGCTTCTCGTAACTGATAAGGCACCATTTGAACCCTTTGTTCATCTGTACAGTCAAGTAAATCGAACAAAATTTCTATATCATCAAACCAGTTCTGACAATCTTCAGATGTCTCGGTACCATTCAGAACCGGCGGCTGTAATAACTCAAATTCTTTCATCTTTTCTTCTAACTGAATTTCTGATACATCTCTCTGTTCAGACGAAGTACTGCCCTTTTCTGAAATTCTTCGAGGCGGTATATCTGAATATCAAACAGATTAGTACACAATCTATACAATCTGTCTCAGCCCTTCTCTGATCATATACCTCTGATTCAGACTCGGTTCTGATCCAGGCTTAACAATTACATGCTGCAATCAACTCAGATAACAACCAACATGTAACAGGGAAAGCAGTAAATCATGCTAGCACACACAATGTAGTCAACATTGAAATAAATCTCATGCTAGCAATCACATGCAAGGACAAAAAAATTCAATCTACCCCGCTCATTCTCTGCTATATTAGTCTGAAGAATCTATCAACTCTGATTATCTCAATCTAAAGGATCTATCGCTCTGATAATCTAAGTCTAAAGGAACTATCAGCTCTGATACCACCTGTTGTGGGGACCCGGACGCTAATCATCTTCTTAATCATCGTTGGGATTTAATTATCAGATCTGATAAACAGGGTCTAAAAATTTTTCTTTTTAAAATATAAATGCGGAAGGTAATGGCATCTAATTAATATACATATCTGTATAAGACTACAATTCAGTAGAAAAGTACAATACTGTACAACCTAAGTCTAAGGTTCAATTACTAAATTCAAGTAATAAACCAAGTCTGCTACAAGTCCGGAATCACCACGCTAACTCCTCTTCTCTCATCGTCATCTCGACCCTGATCCAGCCCCACCTGTTGTCATGCACACATACAAAACAAGACAACAGCCGGATAACTCCGGTGAGAATAAATCCAAGTATAAAACATGGTAAACATGCATATACACATAATAATTCATGAAACATGCTGTCATGCATAAAAGCAATAACAATAGTAATAGAGTTCATCATCTATGAAATCTAATCTAACTGAACATGCAACTCAAATCAGATAAGCATGCCTACAACAATCTAAATCATGAAACATGCTGTCATGACGGAAAGCAATAAACATGGGTTTCATAGTCTATGAAACCACATCTCTAAGCACATGCAGTTCTAGTCAAATCATGTCTAGACTCGACTCAACTATAACTCTAGGGATCCCGGTGTGAATAAGACGTCAATGGCTGTCACCTACTCTCCCAATCGGGGTGACTGTACGTCTTATTCCTAGACTTCGGTCTGAGCTGTATCGACGGCTGGCAATAGGAGTAATGACTACTCCTAAGCTGAGATACACCGAACATCTAGAGATTTGACAATGACTGTCAAAGACTCTCCTATCTTAGCTGCAATGAATATCAATCTGTAAACAAAGCATAATCATATTCATATCTGAATATGGCAGTAATCTCATACACTTGAATACAATTCTAAAATCAAAGCATAAACATCTCAAAGTATAAATAACAGTCTAGTATGTGATTTTATTGGGAAACTCAAATAGGATCTATTTGAGTTGTGTCTTCCCGAATATCACATGAATTATACCTTTGTCGTCCCGGTCTGACGAAGACGATGACTTGTATCCAACTCTGTCCATCTCGAATCTGAAATGACAATATCGAATACGCTGTATCAGTGAATAACTCAATACACAACCTGTTCTGATCAATACCCAATTCAGTATACAATCTGATCAATATCTGAACAAGATACAATCTGAGTCTTATCAATAATATCACAATCAAATCGAAATCATATCTGAATCTGATCAATCTAATTCAACTGATGTTTCGACGGCATAATAATACAATCTGAATAACCCCGTCAATCTGAACATCACATATATAATACTGGCACTCATAATCTGTGTCAACATAATTCATACTCTGAATATTAACACAATTCTGATATAGAATCTCAGTCAATATCTTTCAAAAATCATAACAATTACAGACATAGTCTGTTCTTTAATCTGACTTCAATTATACGATATCTACGGTAGTAGAAATACCATATCTGAATCACATGCAATTCTAGCAACATCATATTTCCAAAACATCTCAAAACGTAACAAAACTTACGTCCTTGTGTAGCTTGAGTCAAGAGGAACACAAAACTGAAGTCGGATTTGAATTCTGATGGATGGATTCTTCCCAATCACAAGTTTGAAAGGCGTAAGAAAATCCTCTCTAAAGCCACTGGTTTCCCCTCAAATTTCTGAAGAAAACGTGCCATCCACCTCTATATATATACCGCATGCACATCTGAAACGTGGCATATATCTTGGTGTTGCACGTCGCTCGCTCGAGCGGACAAAAGTTGCCGCTCGGGCGAAGAACTCTCGGCCCTCATCCATTATTCATGCGCGCTCGGGCGAACAAAAAGTTCCGCCCGGGCGAAGGACTCTCGGCTTTCTACCAACACTCAATGGCGCTCGGGCGGACAAACATTTTCGCCCGGGCGCTATACCTTCGGCCCAAATTGTATAATTTCATATACTTGCTCAAATCTTATCTCGAACTGGCCCGGCTATAATTACATCAATTCATAATCAGTAAATCATATCAGATTACATTAATTAAATTCTCGGGCATTACATGGGGTATGCTCATATAAGGACATGTTTAGTCCGAATCACATGGAGATGTGAACCCACGGCTAGTTGTATCAATGAACCATTGAGGGCCACACAAGTACTAACTTTCTAGATCCCGTTGAGAAGTAAAAATAGTTCAATGTGTTGAACGGCTTATAAAGGAGTTTATAAGCGTAAGGAAAATTAGAAGTATGACTTCTATAAAGGAGAAAAATAGTTCAATGTGTTGAATGACTTATAAATGAGTTTATAAGTGTAAAGAAAAATAGAAGTATGACTTCTATGAGAGAAATGTAAATTTTAATTTAAGGAAGTGTTCCTAAATTTAAATTGGCCAAGTGAATAATGTAATTGAAAATTGTGATTTTCATAAACATTATTATGGACTAAATTAAATTAATTCAAGTGTTGAATTAATTAAACACTAGTGGACCTAGTAGAGTCCAAATAATTAAATTAATTCAAGTGTTGAATTAATTAAATTATATTGAGTCTTGTAGAGCTCAATTTAAATTAATTATTTAACTAGTGGGACTTGGGTAAATTCAAGTAATGTTTAATTAGTCTCAAATATGTTTGAGATAATTAAAATTTAGTCCAAGGTTTTTAATTTGATTAAAAACCATATAATATGCATGCATGGGAGGTGAAAGGTTGGGAGACTACTTTTTGTGTTTTCAAGGCATGGCATGCAACTTTTTGGAACATTTTTCCCACAACCAAGGCTAGTCTTCCTTCCCTCCTCCCACACTCCTCATGGCCGAAATTTCTCACTAGATTTCTCTCCATTTTTTTTTTTTCATTTTGTGTTCTTCAATTGTTGGAGAAAAACACTCACTTCTCAAAGAAAAATGCCATACATTTTCTAGTGCAAGTGTAAGGTGGATCTACCTAGTTGGTGGTGGGCTTGATTGGAAGAAAGGAGACCAAAAGAAAGGTGAAGCTTGTAGATTGTCTACCTTCAAGAGCTAAGGTGTTTACACCTTAGTTGGAGCCATCATCAACCTCAAGAGGTTGATAGGTAACGATTTTCTTACACCCTATGTTTGACATATTTGGTGTTTGTTGTATTTGTTGCACAAGATATCATGGTGGCCGAAATTTTTGAACAAAAATCGAAATTTTTGAACTTTCGTTGCGCTTCCGGTCACCGTAACCGATCCCCTTTCATCAACGTCCTGGTCCGTCGCTCTTATCTGCATCACATGAAAATAACTGAAATGAGAATAAATCTCAGCAAGTGGAACTCTACATAGCAATGATGCATAGTATACTCTGTAAAACATGACTTTGAAATCATAAATACCATCAACTCTGAAACATGAATACTGTAGCAATAACTGTAGCAATAACTGTAACAATAACATAGTAATAGGATGGTATTCTCTTTTCTCTAGTTGGATTGATATCAATAGTATCTCTGACTGTGGTTCTCGTCTCCCAAATCGATTATAAACCGATAACTCTGAGGGATATAAGCCTATGGGCGTTGATCAACTAATTGCATGCAATGCTCTGACTATGATTCAATCAATCCAATAAAACATTTGAATTCTCAATAGCATTTAAACAATCACTTTGGAAACTATATCTTTTCTCTTGTATTCCCTTTTCAATAAATGAGAAATACAATGCCTCCAATAGATAATCAATGGAATCAATACATAACAATGGATCAATTGAAGGGAATAACACTTTGAAACCTTTGAAATACAATACATATAACATCATGTGAGCAAAGGGATGAAATTCCACTTACAAACCAATAGAACACCTCCAAACTATACTCTTGAACACCACCTACAACAATAATCCATAAATAACACCAATATCAACTCTATATCCAAAAACTCAAGTCAAATAATCCAATAAACCATCAAAACATCAAACCCAAGTCAACTCCTAAATCAAAACCTTAATAGAATCGCACCAAAAGCTTACCTAAGCTTCCCAGCACCAAGGAGAACGTCGATCTCAACTCGAATCGTCGAAAAGAAGCTTGGATTGAAGATAGGGAACAAAAGAAATGGTAGAAAACCCTTGCAAAAAGAGAGGAAATCGGGAATGAGAGGGAATGAAAAGGTAAAGTGATGGCTAACCACTCCAAAAAGGTATAAATATCTCGCCCATACCTCCACCGCGGGTGCGCCAACAAAAGGGCCGCGGGTGCGCTGAGCTCTCGGCACTCCACAAAAATCCTTAACCACTAACACCGCGGCTGAGGCGCTGCAAGCACCGCGGGTGCGGTGCACACCGCGGGTGCGGTCCCTGCATCACCGCGGGTGCGGTGATGCTACGGCCCTCCAACTCTAAAATCTGCACAGTACACCGCGGGGGCACTCCTCTAAGACCGCGGGTGCACTCTGGTCACGGCCAAGAACAAGATTCAACCAACCAAAATCGATCCGAAACTCTGAAACGAACAACCAACAACAACTAACACCTCAAGAACAATAATAACCAATAATACTATGGCCCAAAACACAACTCTAAACATCTAATCACAAAACCCAAATAACATACGAAACTTAAATCGTACCGTACACCGGGCTCGGCTATTACACATTCAGAAGAAAATGAAGACGACACATGATAGACAAGCGAAATACGCCAACATTAGACGTAGACCATTAGTATTTGAGCAAGGAGATAGAGTATTTCTATAGATTTCCCCATTCAGAGGCGTTGTCAGATTTGGCAAGCGTGGGAAGTTGTCTCCTAGATACGTCGGTCCTTACGAGATCTTAGAGAAGATTGGCGACCGAGCCTATCGACTTGCTCTTCCTCCTTCGTTATCCGGGATACATGACGTTTTTCATGTGTCGATGTTGCGTAGATATATGCCGGATATTTCCCATGTCATTCACCCTGACGAAGCTGAGCTTGATCAGACTTTGAGTTATGTTGAACAACCGATACAAATTCTTGATCGGAAAGAAAAGAAACTCCGGACAAAGACTATTCCGCTAGTGAAAGTTCAATGGAGTCATCATGGCATTGAAGAAGCGACTTGGGAAACAGAAGCAGATATGCGACAGAAACATCCCGAATTATTTACATGATGTAAGTAAATTTTCAGTTTTGATTATTTTACTTGTCATGTATGTTGGATAATTACCTGCGATTTCGAGGGCGAAATCATTTCTTAGAGGGGGAGAAATGTAAGGTCCGAGATTTATTAGTATTCATTAATATGAGACTCGGAAGATATGAGAATGCATGACGTGTAAGGAGAGAAGAAAAGACATGAGAAATTAGGGTTTTACAAGACCGCACCTGCGCCCAGAATAGGAGTGCACCCGCGGTCATACAATTAGGAATTTTTACAAGAAAGGCCGAAGCCACACCGCACCCGCGCTGCATGGACAGAAAGTTGGCAAATTTTATTCGAAGCAAGACCGCACCCGCGGTGCAAGTAGACTGCACCCGCGGTGGTGTGACCGCACCCGCGGAAAGAACAAGACCGCACCCGCGGTCGACATTTTTGAAAAATGAAAGTGGTGCCGAAGCATGAACGCACCCGCGCTGAAGATGTCACCGCACCCGCGGTCGTGCGTGTAACTTGAAAAATAAACCATGTGTCCCTTGCCATGCAATATGAGGTGAGGTGTCTTCATTTCCTCCTATTCCGGCTGAGGAATCGAGGGAGGACTTCAGAAGAGAGACAAGGAGAAAGCTTTCATTTCTTTTGATCTCAAACTTGTAATTTTGAATGAGTTAGTAGTCCGATTTTTGATACGAGTTCATTTCCATAATCCTTACGCTAAGAGCTTCACGGTGATGTAAGTTTCCTTCCATTCCTGCATGATTTGAGATATGGTGATTGGGGGAATGAGGAATTACAATAGATTATGCGTTCTTACTAAGTTGGTAATTGTAGATTTGAAACCGAAACGAAGAAATGATATCGAACTCAATTGTTATGATTTTCAAGCATGATTTGTAAATGGATAGACTGATATTCGACTTGTTGATATTATCGGCATCTCGAGATTACGCTGTTATGCTGTTAAATTGTATCAGAATCGATTACTGGATTCTATATGAATTGCTTCGAGTCATATAGGTGGATAGATGATATCTAGACATTGATATTTCAGATTTGTATTGTCCACTTTAAACTCGAGACTTTGACGACGACAAATTATTCGGCAAGAAAGGTATAATGCATGTTTTTTTTGGGGAGATATGACTCAAATTAGATCCAATTTGAGTTTCCCAACCAAAATCACATACTAGATTTATTGTTTATCTTGTAACATGATTGTGATTTGTTTATAGACTTGTATTCAAATCTTTTGAGATGATTATGCTTTGTTTACAGATTTTTATTCATTGCATTTAAGATAGAGAGTCTTGACAGAACAGTCAAACTTCTAGACGTTCGGTGATATCACAGCTTAGGGGAAGAGCAGTCTCCTATTGTAGATGTGGATACAGATCAGGCCGAAGTCTAGGAATAAGACGTACAGTCACCCCGATTGGGAGGGTATGTGATAGATCGTCTTATTCACACCGGGATCCCTAGAGTTATAGTCGAGTCGAGTCCAGACATGGTTTGATTCGCATTGCATGTTTATATGAATGTCATTCATAATAGCATGTTTCATGTTTTATATTGATTATATGCATGTATACATGTTTATACTGGGATTTGTTCTCACCGGAGTTTCCGGCTGATGTTATGTCTGTATGTGTGCATAACAACAGGTGGGGCAGGATCGGGGTCGAGACAGAGATAGATCGTGATAGCGTGGTAACTTCGGGCGCAACAGAGGACACTAGCTTTGTACTACTTATAAATAGTAGTTTGTTTTAAACACTAGTTTGTACGAATGTATAATAACAAGACTTGTATTTACATTTGATGAAATAAAGTAGAAGTATATGTTGTGTTTAGTTTTATTAACATTTGATGTAATGTTAAAAGCAAAAATTTGACCCACTTTTTATAATAAGGATCCATTTAATACCAAAGAAATGAGTTAGAGCCCGGGTCCCCAAAACAGGTGGTAACAGAGCGATAGATCCTTTAGAATGAGATAAGATAGAATGAGCGGGGTAGATCGAGTCATCTTCCTTGCTTTATGATGTGCTAGCATGATTTATTGTTTTTCTTATTACATGTTGTGTGTTATCTGATGTGATTACAGCATGTAATGACTGAATCAGAACCGATTCTGGATCAGAGGTAAATGATCAGAGGAGGGCTGAGACAGCTTGTATAGCCTCTACACTAAATTGTTTGAATACCAGATACATGCCTCCTAGAAGAGCAGCTGTGCCTTTGCGACCCACAGCACCAGAACAGGGTAGCACATCCGGGGATCCGATAGATGTTACTGCTACACCCATTGTAATGCCCAGGAATTATAGAATTGATCAACCAAGATTGTTAATCTTCATTAACGTGAAACTCAGAAGATAGGAGAATGCATGACATGCAATGAGGGAAGAAAAGACATGAGAAAAGAAGAGTTTTATTGGAGACAAGACCTCACCTGCGCCCAGAACAGGAGTGCACCTGCGGTCATTAAAAATAGAATTTTGAAGGTGAGGCCGAAGCATCAGCGCACCCGCAGTGCCAGATAAGACCGCACCCGCGGTGCATGGACAGAAAGTTGGGCATTTTGCCCGTAGCCACACCGCACCCACGGTGCAAGATAGACCGCACCCGCGGTGGAAATCCCGTAGCATCACCGCACCCGCGGTACAAGTAACAGCGCACCCGCGGTCTAAGCTCTTGGAAAAATGTAAGGATAGACATTGCATGAGCGCACCCGCGGTACAATGCACGACCGCACCCGCGGTCTAACGTGTAGCGTAAAGAATGAAGACACGTTTTGCATGTCATGCAAGGTATATATACATATGTATTACACGTCTCCTTCTTCAGAAATTCAGAGAGAGAGGCGAAGCTTTTGGGGAAAAATCCTTACGCCTTTTAGATTTGTGATTTTGAAATATCCATCTATCAGAATTCAAATCCGACTTCAGTTCTGTGTTCCTCCCGACACGAGCTACACAAGGACGTAAGTTTCATTACGTTTTGCAGTATTTTGAAATTTGGATGTTGCCAGAATTGAATATGCTTCAGATATGTGGTTTCTGCTACCGTAGAAATTGTATAATTGAAGTCAGATTGACGAATAGATTGTTTATACAATTGTTATGATTTTTAAAAGATATTGACTGAGGTTCTATATCAGAATTGTGTTAGTATTCAGAGTATGAATTATATTGACACGGATTATGAGTTCCAATATTTTATTTGTGATGTTCAGAGTGACGGGGTTATTCAGAATGTATTGTTATGCCGTCGAAACGTCAGTTGATTTAGATGATCAGATTCAGTATTGATCTAGATTGATCAGATATGATATTGATTGAGATTCATGGTTATACTGTTGATTTTGATCAGTTGAATACCGATTTGAGTATTGATCAGAACAGATTCTGAACTGAGATATATACTGATATTGTATTTATGTGATTTGTCATTATCAGATTGATATGGACAGACTCGACTTCGAGACTTCGTCTTCGTCAGACCGGGACGACAAAGGTATAATTCATGTGATATTTGGGAAGACATAACTCAAATCAGATCTCATTTGAGTTTCCCAACTAAATCACATACTAGACTTAGTGTTTATCTTCTGATATGATTATGATTTGTTCATAGACTTTATATTCAAATCTTTTGAAATGAACATGCTTTGTTTATAGATGGTATTCATTGCATTTGAGATAGGAAAGTTTGACAGATAGTCAGACTTCTAGATGTTCGGTGTATCTCAGCTTAGGAGCAGCTCTGTCTCCTATTGCAGCCGTTGATACAGCTCAGACCGAAGTCTAGGAATAAGACGTACAGTCACCCCGAGTGGGAGGGTAGGTGACTACCATTGACGTCTTATTCACACCGGGATCCCTAGAGTTATAGTTGAGTCGAGTCTAGACATGATTTGACTAGAACTGCATGCGTTTATGGATGTGGTTTCATAGACTATGAAACCCATTGCTATTGCTTTCAGTTATGATAGCATGTGTTATGATTTGATTTGAGTAGCATGTTTAACTGATTTGTGTTGCATGCTTATTTGATTTGATTTCATAGATTATGAAATCTATTATCTTTGAATATGTTTATGATAGCATGTTTTACGATTTAGATTGTTTCTATACATGCTTACCATGTTTTATACTGGGATTTATTCTCACCGGAGTTATCCGGCTGTTGTCTTGTTTTGTATGTGTGCATGACAACAGGTGGGGCTTGATCAGGGTCAAGAGAATGAGGAGAGAAGAAGAGTTAGAGTGGTGATTCTGGACTTATTGCAGATTTGGTTTATTACTTGAACTTAGTAACCGAACCTTAGACTTATATTGTACAGTATTGTACTTTTATACTGAAATGTATTTTATACTGAGATGTATATTATTTAGATTCCATTACCTTCCGCATTTACATTTTAAAAAGAAAAAATTTTTTAGACCATGTTTATCAGAACTGATAATTAAATCCCAACGATGATTAAGAAGATGATTAGCGTCCAGGTCCCCACAACAGGTGGTATCAGAGCCAAGTTCCTTTAGAGTGAGATAGTCAGAACTGATAGATATTTTAGAATGAGATAGTAGAGAATGAGCGGGGTAGATTGAATTGTCTTCCTTGCATGTGATTGCTAGCATGAGAATTATGTTAATGTTGACTTACATTGTGTGTGCTAGCATTATTTATTACTTTCCCTATTACATGTTGTTTGTTATCTGAGTTGACTACAGCATGTAATTACCAAGACTAAATCAGAACCGAGTCTGAATCAGAAGGATATGATCAGAGGAGGGCTGAGACAGATTGTATAGATTATGTACTAATCTTTTTTATTATCAGTTATACCGCCTCGAAGAATTTCAGAAAAAGGCAGTACTTCTTCTGAACCGATAGATGCATCAGAAACTCAGCTAGAAGTAAAGATGAAATAATTTTAGTTATTGCAGCCGCTGATTCTGAATGGTATCGAGACGTCCGAAGATTGTCAGAACTGGTTTGATGACATAGAAATTCTGTTCGATTTACTTGATTGTACAGATGAACAGAGAGTTAAGATGGTGCCTTATCAGTTACAAGAAGCCGCCAGGAATTGGTGGATTACCAGTAGAAGAATGTGGGAACAGAGAGGTACCGTGATTTTGTGGGGACCCGGACGCTAATCATGATCTTAATCATCATTGGAACTAATTAATCAATTATAAAACAGGGTCTAAATTTTTTTTAAAAAATACAAAGCGGAAACGTAATGTAATTTACTCAAATTACATATTAAACGTGAAAATACAAATCTTGTGTTATCTAAAAGAATTCAACTAGGTTCAACTACATATCAGTGCTGAATCCCATGTTGCTTCGAAGCCCGGATCTCCAAGCTATCTAATCTTCTCTCATCCTCTTCTTGACCATGATCCAGCCCCACCCGTTGTCATGCACACATACAAAACAAGACAACAGCCGGATAATTCCGGTGAGATATAAATATCCCAGTATAAACAATGTATACATGCAATCATATAAAAGCATATACAAAAGCATATATAAGAAATATTATTAACCTGTAACAAATCAGAATACATAAATCAATATCAAGCATTCAATAATCATGAATGATAAAAACAATGTAAATCAACATGTCATATCAGACTCAACTCAACCGACGCGTCGTCTCAGACTCGACTCCACTGACGCGTCGTCTCAGACTCGACTCAACTCTAACCTAGGGATCCCGATGTCTGGATATAGGTAATTATATCGAATCTCAGTCGATAGGAATGAATCAATCCCTAAACGGCATTGATATAATTCATATATCAGTGTCTGGGCGAATCAGCCGCAGAATTGACGACTCAGTAAATAACCCGAAGAATCAGCCGGTAATTAGGCGAATCAGCCCATAATCAGACAACTCAGCCTGTAATTAAGCGAATCAGCTTAAGTTTAGACGAATCAGTCAATAACCAGACGAATCAGCCGGTGACTAGGCGAATCAGCCTATAATAAGACGAATCAGTCAATAACTAGACGAATAAGCCGGTGACTAGGCCAATCTGCCTATGACCCAACGACTCAGTAATCAATACATGCAGTCAGTATCTAAGCAAATCAATCAATGACTAGCGAATCAGCAGTCATTACATGCAGTGGCTATAAATCAATAGATCACAATCATAAGTCTCATCAATTGCAAATATCAATGCAATAAATGAAAGTATGTGATTTAGGGAGACTCGAGTCAAACCTCACTCGAGTTGTGCAATCCCAACTCAACATTAATTTATACATTTCTTTCTGATACTCTGACTCTGTCGAAGTCTCGAACTCCAATCTGTCAATACTCAATCTGACAATAACAATATCAATGAGTATACTATCAATACCCGTTCAAATCAATACTGGATATAAACAGAATTTAATCAAATTCTGTTTCAACAACATAATGTCATAATTTCAATATATCCAGCGCTACCATATCAGTCAGATATCAATCCCAACATCTCATACTCGATAACAATTCAATTCTGATATCAATTGATTCCAAAACAATTCCGAAAATCATAACAATTTCATATGGTATCTGTTTCTCAATCCAGTTTCGATTATACGATGTCTAGCATTCCAAGAACATCATATATGAATCATATCAGATTCTGACGATACCATAATTTCAAATCATATCAAAACGTAGCAAAACTTACGTCCATTTGTAGCCTACGTCGATAGGAACACAGTACCGCAGTCGGATTCAAAATCAGACGGACGAATTTCTCAAAAAAGGCGTAAGGATTTCTGGCAAACTTTCCTCGGCTTATTTCGATTTTCTGAATTCTGAATGCTACATTTTCGATTTTGTTATATATATCATGCATGTGAAGGGTAGGTGGCGCATCCTTTGTAAACCACGTCTCACTCATATGCGCGACTTCCCCCGCGCATATGCGCGAGACCTTCGGGTCTCCGCGCTGGTGCTCTCGGCTGCTCGCGCATATACACGCCCCATCGCCGCGCATATACGCGAGACCTACTGTCTCGTGCCCAACTACCTTCGCGCATATGCGCGCCTCCTTCGGCGCATATGCGCCAACCTCACTGGACTTATCGCGCATGTGCGTGCTTCACGTTGCGCATGTGCGCGCAGGGTTCGACTTTGGCACCTTGGTTTCTGCACAGCTCGCGCATATGTGCGCCTACTCTTCGCGCATATGCGCGAGACCTTCGGCTCTCGCACCAACAATCTCACATGCACACTTTCAATTCGTGTTTCGGTTAGCCCTTTCATAATCGTCTCGATTAAAAATCAATAATCGTAATTTAATACGATATTAAATCTCGAGCATTACATTTCTCCCCCTCTTAGATCTGAGTTCGTCCTCGAACTCGCAAGTAATCAATTCCGATATGTCAGAGGAAATGTATACAGAGTTTAAATCAGAAACTCATCTCAATGAATATGTTCTGAAATTTCAATATTATATCAAATTCTATTTCTAAAAATAGCTCTGATAAAGTCAATCTCGCAATACTGGTTATACAACATCTGTATATACCCAACTAACAGTTCGTAACAGCTCAACACCCTCAGCTGTTATTAAGTCTGTTTATCTCAATCAAAGATATATTCGATCTTTGGTCTCAAATACCAACAGTCATCGTCCGACGTTGGCATATTCAGTCTGTTTATTATGAGTTGTTTTCATTTTCTTCTGAATTAGCTTCATCTTTTCAGTCATATCTCTGATCATTTCAGATCTAATCTCAAGAATCTCAGAGATATCATTTCAATAAAGAGAGAATCCATATATCTTTCCGTACAACGCTTCGAAAAGAGTTATCTCAATACTCGTTTAATATTTATTGTGGTACGAAAACTCACAAAATGGCAATGAATCCTGCCATTCAGTGTTAAAATCAGGCATTACAGCTTTCAGCATATCCTCCGAAATCTGGATAATCCACTCTGACTATCCATCAGATAGTGAATACTATTCAGTATTCAGATATAATCTAGTATCTAACTCTTACGGTACATTCTGCCGTGCAAAATCAACCAAAATCACGGTCTAATATACTCAACTCTCAACACTCCGTGTAATCTAATCACTTTTCTGACAGAACCTCTGTAATATATCATATTTGTACATCTTCATGTACGGTTTAGCACTCACAGACTGGGTCAGTCTGTCATTCTTAACTCAATCAATATTCAATTCCGAGAGGAATGTAGTAACTTCATTACGATATCCTTGGAAATGTAATCTCATTTCCATTCAGGAACCGATAAATTATGTAATAACCGAGCCTGGTGTATGGTACGGTTTAAGTTTTCATAAGTTTATTGACTACTTGGTCAAGTTTAGGTATAGTTTGGATGTTAAGAGTTTCGATTTATGATTTATAGTGTGGTTGGTTATAGATGATGTGTAGTGCTATTGTAGCGGCGTTACGATTTAATTCATGATAATTCGTATGTTGAGCCAATTGGTATGAGGCCAATTGGAGTGGTTAGATAAGACATAGAGGTATAACTTTCTAATTTTGAGTTTTGTTCAAATCATTGTGGAAGGTAAGCCAAAACAGCCCCGAAGTGTGTCGTGTGTTTCGACGTTTCTCCAGTGACACATGTTGGGAGAATGGGCATAACGTTTTACTTAGAGCTCCAAATGATCTGAAATTTTGAGGGATTGAAGATACGACATAGGGCTACAACTTTGTAGTTTACTACTTTTTCTAATTCGGACGGGAAGAGGCGGTTATGAAGCGATCTTTAACGTGGCAGTGCGCAGAGTGGCGCCCGAGCGGTAATGTTTGGCCGCCCGAGCGCCACTCATTCTGGATTTTTGGGTTTCGGGCAGAATCTTTGGCGCCCGAGCGGTAATTTTCAACCGCCCGAGTGCCGGGTACAGTATAAGCGTGTTTTGGCGATTTTAGTGCTTAAATATGAGAGTTGGTCTTATTCTTCTCATTTCCTCCTCCCCCATTTTCGAATTTTCTCTCCTTGGGAGACTAGGGTTCCAATTTCTTTTCAATTCCTTTCTTTGATTCTTGCTCTTGGTGGATTATTGTTGAGGGAACTAAGTTATTTTGGGATCAAAAAGCTAAGGTAAGCTTTTGGTTTGGTTATTTCTTAGTTTTTGGTGTTGGAGATGATATGGGTTTGTTGATGGTGTTGGTTTATGGATTAATTGATATGGGTTTATGATTATTGAGTTGTTGATGGTTCAATACTTGGTTTATTGTGTAAGAATTCAACCAAGGGTTTAGATTCAAGGTTCCAAGTGGTTGTAAGTGGAATTTCATCCTTTGTGCTCACATGATATTATATGTATGGTGTTCTAATGATTTTAAAGTGTTATTCCCTTCATTTGATTCATGGTTATGTATTGATACACTTGTTATACATATTGGAGGCATTTTATGTCTCAATTATTGAAAAGGGAATACAAGAGCTTAATGCTTTCAAAGTGTTTGATGAAATGTCAAAGAGAGAGTTCAAATGTTTTATGGATTGATAGATACATAGTCAGAGATTGCATGCAATTAGTTGATCAACGACCATAGACTTATATCCCTCAGAGTTGTCGATTTATATCGATGGGATATAGGTAAGAGACAGAGATACTATATAGATATCAATCCATACCAGAGAAAAGAGAAATACCATCGTTATTATTATTCATGCTATGATATTCATATTTCAGAGTTGATGGTATTTAATGTTTTCAAAGTCATGTTTTCAGAGTATGATATGTATCATTGCTATGTAAGAGTTCCACTTGCTGAGTTTTATACTCATTTCAGTTATTTTCATGTGATGCAGATAAGAGCGACGGGCCGGGACGTTGATTGTGGGCCGGAGTCATATGCATACCAAAGATGGAAGGAAGAAGTTATTTTGCTAGCATTTTGACATGATCACAAGAATGATATTTTGCTTTTTGTTGTATCATTTTATTGATCATGTGTATACTTATGAATATATATATGAAATGTATTTTGAATCCTTCTTCCATTTTAAAGAAAATTTTAAATTCCGCTGTTATTTTATTAAAACGGGTCAGAGGTGTCACAAATTATCTAACCAATCTCTTGGTTTGTTTTCTTTCTGTATTTATCGGTCTGTAATTTAGACATTTCAGTCCAAACTCTTTCATATCTAGTCTCATATGTTTCTATCAAAACAGTTTCTGCTATCAGGATGCTTACTAAGTCAAGTATTGCACCTTTCTGACAATCAATATCATTTCACATTCGAACTATCGGGCACAACCAATCAATTATTAACATACAATACAGTATTACTTACCTGGTTCAAAAACGGATTCAAAACAACAGCAAGATTCAATCAGATTCAAAACATGCTAAACTCATAAAACCACAAATATCCGACACTGATATTCACCTCGGCCAACTAATTACGGTTCAATTCTGTTAAAATCAACGAATATATCATCTTCAGATATAACACATCCTGAATGCAATCTGTCTCAATAAGGATTCAAAATTTCAAAAATTTCTAATATCAGTTCAAGGCTAAAATCAATCTCTCTTATTGGAATCAGATCTGAAGTCTTATCTGGAGAAAACATTAATAACTTTCTTATCATTGGTAAATCAGTAAATGATAGACTCAACTTCAGTAAATCAACTGAATACATAAGGAGTCACTCTGCTCCTTTCGGTAATAATCGAGTCATAGCTAGTACGAATATCAAAGGAATTCTCAGTCTAGAATTCTTATCATACAATATTCCTCCATTGGCCATCTCAGGTCCGATTCTCACCATCTTCTGGAATTAATCTATGGTAGCTCTGTACTTGATCAGCATATCAATATCAGTAATGCAGTTCCAGAATCATAGAACACCATTACCATACCATTTACCACACAATCTAACTCGATCTCATTCTTATCCTACTGTAGTATAAAAGATCTAACAGAAATCGCTGATACAAGATCTTTTCCCGAAGAACAAGAAACAAATACTACAGTAAATAGGGACTCAACAGATAATGTATGCATCAATGCAAATCTTTCATAAATAAAAGCATGTGAAGCACCGGTATCCCTCAATACATATGCAGGATAATCAAACAAATCAGTTACCTGCAACATCATCATCTGGTGCTTCCTGAGCCTGCTCCTTGGTCAAAGCAAATACTCTGGCCTGCTGTCTAGGAGGCTGGCCAACTGTCTGGCTTCCTCCTGGCCTCTGCTGTGACTGAGATGGTGCTGGCTGAAATGAAGGGACAACCGCTGATCGTCTACTCCACTGTGCCGCTGATCCAGATGATTCGGCTCCCTGGGATCTTTGGGAACCCCTCTATGGACTGTAATAGCCGAGCCTGGTGTACGTTACGGTTTAATATTTCATAAGTTTATTGACTACTTGGTTAAGTTTAAGTATAGTTTGGATGTTAAGAGTTTCGATTTATGATTTTAGTATAGTTGGTTATAGATGATGTGCAGTGTTATTGTAGCGGCGTTACGATTAAATTCATGATAAATGGTATATTGATCCAAATGAGGTGAGGCCAATTGGAGTGGTTAGATAAGACATAAGGCTATAACTTTCTTATTTTGAGTTTTGTTCAAATCATTGTGGAAGGTAAGCCAAAAGTGTCCCGAAGTGTGTCGTGTGATTCGACGTTCCTCCAGTGACACAGGTTGGGAGATTTAGCATAACGTTTTACTCAGACCTCCAAATGATCCGAAATTTTGAGGGAGTCAAGATAATACATAGAGCTACAACTTTGTAGTTTACCACTTTTTCTAATTCGGACGGGAAGAGGCGTTTCTGAGGCGATCTTTGAAGAAGCTGTTCGCAGAGTACGCTGTGGCAGGACCGATGCAGGAGCGCACCCGCAGTCATGTAAGGACCGCACCCGCGGTCCCAGTGGTTCAGAAAATGATGTTTGGTCGAAGGCTTGGCGCACCCGCGGTCCTTGTGTTGCCGCACCCGCTGTGGAGGTATGGTCGAGCTTTTAAGTTACTTTTTGGAGTGGTTGGCCATCACTTTACCCTTTTCTCTTCTTTTCATTTCGAAATTCTCTCCATTTCTTAGGGTTTTCATCCATTTCTTTCATTTCCTATCTTCAATCCAAGCTTCTTGTTGGCGATTCGAGTTGAGATCGACGTTCTTCTTGGTGCTAGGAAGCTTAGGTAAGTTTTTGGTGCGATTCTTTTAAGGTTTTGAGTTAAGAGTTGACTTGGGCATGTTGTTCTTCTGGATTTATGGATTTATTGCCATGGATTCTTGATTATAGAGTTGATGTTGGTGTTATTTATGGATTATTGTTGTAGGTGGTGACCAAGAGCTAAGTTTGAGGTATTCTATTGGGTTGTAAGTGGAATTTCATCCCTTGTGCTCACATGATGTTATATGTATTGTGTTTCAAAGGTTTTAATGTGTTATTCCCTTCAATTGATTCATTGTTATGTATTAATTCCATTGCTATGCATATTGGAGGCTTTTATGTCTCATTATCGTTCAAAAGGGAATACAAGAGAAAAGAAACAGTTTCAAAGTGATTGTTAAAGCCAAGAGAGAGTTTAAATGTTTTTATTGGATTGATAGATACATAGTAAGAGATTGCATGCAATTAGTTGATCAACGACCATAGGCTTTTATCCCTCAGAGTTATCGGTTTATATCGATTTGGGATACGAGCACCCCAGAGCAGAGATACTATTGATATCAATCCAACCACAGTAAAGAGAAATACCATCTCATTTCTATGCTATTGCTATGATATTCATGTTCAGAGTTTATGTTTCAGAGTTGATGGTATTTATGATTTCAAAGCTATGTTTTCAGAGTCTATTGTCATTGCTATGTAAGAGTTCCACTTGCTGAGATTTATTCTCATTTCAGTTATTTCATGTGATGCAGATCAGAGTGGTGGCCCGGGACGTTGACTGTGGACTGGGGGTCATATGCATACACCGTTGGGAGGAAGATTTCGGCATGATCATAGGAATGATGTTTTGTATTTTGTTATGTCATTTAAATGATCATATACTTATTTTGTTGTAAAAACGTTTAAAGAAATGTATTTTGAAACTTCTTCCATATTTTAAAGAAAAATTTATTTCCGCTGCGTATTTTTATTGTTACGGGTCAGAGGTGTCAAATGGACATACTCTAGCAAAATGTCCCAGTTGTTTGCAGAAGTGGCAACTACCAAGTACTCCTTGGCATTGCTCAGTGGAATGTCTCCCTCCACAAATTCCGCAGTAAACGCCGGTATAACTCTGCTGAGAACCACTGGAGCTAGAAGAACTGCCGCCAGACTTCTTAAACTGCTTTCCTCTAGCCTTCAGAAAATTTATCCTTCCACCACTGCTACTGCCACTCTCGAATCGGGGAGGTGGTTGCTGTGGTCTCGACACTGGAGGAACAAATTCAGCTCCTCTCTGCCTTATCAGGCCCGCTTCAGCGCCCTTAGCTCTATTCATGGCATCAGCAAAGTTATTCGGTCGTCCTGTGTTAACCAATGTAAAAGTATCGGGATTCAAGCCATTGACGAACTGATCAGCAACGGCTTCGTCATTTTCAGACACATGAGGAGCAAACTTCAACAAGGTAGAGAACTTGGTCACATATTCTTCAATGTTCAGCTGACCCTGCCTCAAATTGGCAAATTCCGCCCCTTTGTCTTTCCTGTACGATACTGGAAAAAATCTCTGATAAAACTCAGTTTTAAATACATCCCAAGTAATAATCGTACCTCGTTGCTCCAAGGCCCTCTTCATCGTAATCCACCAGCTTTTTGCAACATCAAGCAACTGGTGCCCAATCAATTTAATTCGGCGCTCATCACTGTACTCCAGTGAATCAAACATCATTTCAATATTACCCAACCAACTCTCACACTCAACTGATGTCTCAGTACCCTGCAAGGTCGGTGGCTTGAATGACTGAAACCTTTTCAGCAAGATTTCCATTGGAGTCGGGGTTACATCCATGGGAGAATTCGATGTACTACCCTGTTATGGTATTCGTCTCGGAGGTATATCTGAATATCAAAAGGGTTAGTAACCCAATCCAACAAACCTGTTTCAATTCAGTCCCTCCTCCGATCATCTTACTGCTGATCGAGAATCAGTTCAGATTCATTCTCAATAATACATATTACAAAATCAAATCAGATACATCAAGTAACATGTAGTATATAAAGAAGTAAGACATGCTAGCATTCAAAAGCAAGGAAGAGAACTCAATCTACCCCGCTCACTAGCCTCTTCTGTAAGGCCCGAGATTATATCACTTTAATCCGAGATTATTTAATTTACGAATTTTGGAATGATGAATTAAATTCCACGATTTTATAATTAAGTAGGATTGAAATTGAATTAAAAATAGTTATTGAGGGCTAAATTGCAAATAGTGAAGAATCCAGGGACTAAAGTGCAAATTATGACTTGGTGGGACACTTGTCATGCTTTGACATATAAAAGTTTCAATTCCTTCACTTTCCTCCAGCAAGAAACCGAGATTCCCATTTCCAAATTCCTCAAATTTCCAATTGGTTTAGAAACTTGATTGTGCGTGATCCGTTTATCAGAATTTAAATCCGGACACAGTACCGTACTCCTCTCGACGAGAGCTACAACTGGACGTAAGTTTTATTGAGTTCTATTATCATTTGAAATTATGATATTGGAGAAATTATTATTTGACCATTATTATGTGTTCTGGGAATACTAGACATCGTAGAATCGAAGTCAGATCGAAGAACAGATTGATTATGAAATTGTTATGATTTTTCAGATTATATTAATTGAAATTGAATAGATTTGGATTATAGAATGATTACAAATTGTATCGAATATGGATTATTATTTGTAATTAATATCTGGTGATATGGTATTGACGGGAATACTGAGATTGTGCCGTTATGCCGCTGATTTGAGTTAATTCAGATTAATCAGATTCAGAGTTGAATTGAGAATAAAATATCGATATTATGATTCTTGATATATCGTTTCAGATTTATAGAGACAGTCTTGAGTTCAGAACTTCGATTGCTTTAGACCGAGACTATAAACGAAAGGTATAAGTCAATGTGATGTTGGGAGATGGACTTGAGTCGGTTTAGACTTGGGTTTCCCTAAATCACATACTTTACTTTATTACATTGATTTTACACGTGTTAATTGATATACTTGCTCTCTTGATATATAGATAGCAGGTATCAGATTACTTGTTCTATTGATAGATAGACAACAGGTATCAGTCGAGTAATCTTGTGACAACCGTGCCTGATAGTGGTGGGATCGCCACGGGCACATTGCACAATGTCACAAGATAGTATAGAAATCTTGGGACGGAAGTGCCTGATAGTGGCGGGATCGCCACGGGCACATGGCACGATGTCTCAAGATAGGATGCTAGCGATAGAGCTACAGTCCATGACGGTTAGGTCAGGACACCGGATGTTGGTTATATCGAGTAAATAGGATTGGAATTCTTCTATTACGGAATTCGATATAGGAACACCATATTTGGTTATATCGAGTAATAGGAATAAAGTTCCTTATATTACGGAATTCGATATAGGAATACCACATTTGGAAACCGGGATCCCTAGACTAGGATTGAGTCTAGTCTGAATGATAGAGTTATGATCATTGTCGACAGTCTATGATTGTTTATGTTCAGATTTTGATACATATATCTGTTACCTGATTACATGCTTTATAATTGTTTATATGATTGCATGTTTCGTTGATTTATACTGGGATTTATTCTCACCGGAGTTATCCGGCTGTTGTCTTGTCTGTATGTGTACATGACAATAGGTGGGACAGGATCAGGGTCCAAAAGATGAGGAGAGATCGTGATAGAGTGGAGACTTCGGACTTGGATGTATATAGGGTTTTGACACTTGATATTTAGATGTTGAACCTTAGTTTTACTAATTTGTAGACGATACATGACTTGTACTTTATTTTATACTGAGTTGTATATTAGTTGATTTCACTACGTTCCGCATTTTAAAAAAAAAATTTAGACCATGTTTTATAATTGATTAATTAGTCCCAACGATGATTAAGAACTTTATTAGCGTCCGGGTCCCCACAACAGGTGGTATCAGAGCGATAGATCCTTTAGGCTGAGATAGTCAGAGCTGATAGATCCTTTAGACTGAGATAGAAGAGAATGAGCGGGGTAGATTGAATTTTCTTTCCTTGCATGTGATTGCTAGCATGAGAATTATTTCAATGTTGACTTACATTGTGTGTGCTAGCATGATTTATTGCTTTCCCTATTACATGTTGTTTGTTATCTGAGTTGATTACAGCATGTAATTACCAAGACTGAATCAGAACCGAGTCTGAATCAGAGGTATATGATCAGAGGAGGGCTGAGACAGATTATATAGATTGTATATGAATTTTTTTGATATTCAGATATACCGCCTCGGAGAATTCCAGAAACGGGGAGTACTTCGTCTGAACAGACAGATGCATCAGAAACTCAGATAGAAGCTAAGATGAGAGAATTTCAGTTATTACAGCCGGCGATTCTGAGTGGTACCGAGACATCTGAAGATTATCAGAACTGGTTTGATGATATAGAAATTTTGTTTGATTTACTCGATTGTACAGATGAACAGAGGGTTAAAATGGTGCCTTATCAGTTACGAGAAGCCGCCAGGATTTGGTGGATTACAATCAAAGGAGTATTAGCACAACTGTGGGGACCCGGACGCTAATCATGTTCTTAATCATCATTGGGGACTAATTAATCAATTATAAAACAGGGTCTAAAAATTTTTCTTTTAATATACAAAGCGGAAACGTTATGTAATTAAATTCAAATTACATATTAAACATGAACATACATATCAGTATAAAAGTACAAGTCCTGTGCAACAGACATTTATTCAACGTGGGTTTAACAACTAATATCAAGTGTCTAACCCTATCTCTAAATCAAGTCCGGAATCACCACGCTATCTGTCTTCTCTCATCCTCTTCTTGACCCTGATCCAGCCCCACCTGTTGTCATGCACACATACAAAACAAGACAACAGCCGGATAACTTCGGTGAGATATAAATATCCCAGTATAAACAATGTACACATGCAATCATATAAAAACATATATAAAAGCATATATCAGTTATCATTAACATGTAGCAATTCAACTAACATGAATGATATAAAACTGTAAATCAACATGTCATATCAGACTCAATTCAACCGACGCGTCATCTCAGACTCGACTCAACTGACACGTCGTCTCAGACTCGACTCAACTGACACGTCGTCTCAGACTCGACTCAATTCTATCCTAGGGATCCCGATGTCTGAATAATGATAAATATACCGAATCTCAGTCGCTAGGAATGAATCAATCCCTAAACGGCATCGATAGAATTCATATATTCAGTGTCTGGGCGAATCAGCCGCAGAATTGACGAATCAGTCAAGAATTAAGCGAATCAGCCAATAACCAGACGAATCAGCCTGTGATTAAGCGAATCAGCTATAATTAGGCGAATCAGCCAATAAATAGACGAATCAGTCTATAACCAGACGAATCAGCCGGTGACTAGGCGAATCAGCCTATGACTCAACGACTCAGTAGTCAATACATGCATTCAGTAATTAAGCGAATCAGCCGATGACTATACAAATCAACAGTCAATACATGCTTTGGCTATGAATCAATAGCCTACGAACATCAATCTCAGACATATAATGACTATAACTCCATAGTCTACAAACATCAATCTCATCAATTACAAGAATCAATGAAATAAAATAAGTATGTGATTTAGGGAAACTCGAGTCAAACCTCCTCGAGTTGTGCAATCCCAACTCAACATTAATTTATACCTTTCTTTCTGATACCCTGGCTCTGTCGAAGTCTCGAACCCCAAGCCTCTCAATACTCAGTCTGACAATAACAATATCGAGGGTATGGTATCAATACATCACTCAATTAATACTGGATACAAACAGAATTCAATCAAATTCTGTTTCAACAACATAACATCATAATCTCAATATATCCAGCCCTATCATATCAGTCAGATATCAATTCTAATATCTCATAATCAATAACAACTCAATTCTGATATCAAATCGGCTCCAAAACTACTCCGAAAATCATAACAATTTCATATTCAGTCCGTTTCTTAATCTGACTTCGATTCTATGATGTCTAATATGTCAAGAACAACATATATGAGTTCTATTCAATTCTGACAATATCATAATTTCAAAGCATGTCAAAACGTAGCAAAACTTACGTCCAGTTGTAGCCTACGTCGATAGGAATACAGTACTGTACTCGTATTTGAAAACAGACGGACGGATCTTGCGTAACAATCAATTTCTCACTCACAAAAACTTGAAGCTTTCCTCCTTCGATTCTTTTGCTCAATTCTGAAGGAAGAATCGGTTGTATGCATATATATATATTGCATGTAAATCGTACGTGGCTTCTCCAAAATTTGCCAAAACACCACTCGCGCATATGCGCGCTTCATCTCGCGCATATGCGCCAAAGATTCTGGAGCTGTCGCGCATATGCGCGCATTTTCTCGCGCATATGCGCGAGGGCTTCTGGACCCCTCGCGCATATGCACGTGTTTCTTCGCGCATGTGCGCCGGTCATTTCTTTTGAGATGTTCGGCCGAACATCTCGAGATGTTCGGTTGAACATCTTGGCTTATATTATAACGATGCCCGACTTCTTCATTCAAGTTAGTATAACCTCAATCATGAAATTAATCAATGTATGATTACAGTAATTAAGTCTCGGGCATTACATTTCTCCCCATCTTAGATCTGAGTTCGTCCTCGAACTCACAAGTAATCGATTCAGAAGAAATGTATATATAGAGTTTAAACCAAAACTCAAATATCTGATTCCGGTCTGGAATAAGAATTCACTAAGTATAATGTCATAATACTTCTCCATTTAATTCTGACAAAATCAATCTTGCCATGTTGGTTATACAACATCCGTATAAACCACTCCATAGTCTATAATTATTCAATACAGCCAACCATCATTAAATCTGTTGCTCTCGATCTAGGACATATTCAATCCTCAACCTCAAATACCAATCATCATCATCCGATGTTGGTTTATGACATCTGTTCTTTCTGAACTATCTTCATCTTCCTTCGAATTTTCTTCAAAAGAAATCTGCAGTATTCACTGTATACCGTCTCATCTATAACTATCTCATTACCCATCTGATAAGCTGATAGCTATTGTCACGTCATGATAATAAGTCATATCAATTAGTGCTAACATCCAGCACTAAAGCTGCACAAAAATCTTCCAATATATGGCTAATACATTCTGACAGTCTGCCAATCTGTAAAACAATCTAAAAGAAAGCTCGTGATACATTCTGTCACGAATACAATCTCAAGCAAAATCACAATCTGACATAGTCTACTATGGCATTCTGATCTTTCTGACCCCTTCTCTGACATCGATCTGTGTCATCTGGTCATGTTTGTACGTTATCTTGTACAAACTAATAGATTATAGATTGAACAATCTATCAATCATAATCATATCATATCATAATCTGTAGGAAAATGGCAGTAATTTCATTACGAAAGCCATAGAAATGTATTCCCATTTCTATTCAGAACTATACAAAATTTGTAATAAATCTTCTGATTTCTATCTTTCTGTCTTTTCTGTTAGCAATTCAGACATATCCGTATAATTTCTGCAAACATTTCAGTACAATTCTGTTATAACTGATCTCATCTATCTATATCACCACTATCTGTTCGAATACAATACAGTCTCAATCATCAGACTAAACACTGAATCCATGACTGTAAGCTTCTGACAATATCTGTTCTTTCTGATTCTAACTATTTGATATACACAAATCAGTTAATAACATAAATTAAAGAAGAAATACCTATCTGGTATTCGGCTCTAACTATCACTATCAAGCTTTGCTGTACAATTCTGACACATCTGATATCACAGAATAATCAATCTCATACAAAATACAAAATCACATATCTGTTACTCTGATCGACACTCTGTTCTAACTATCGATATTGATTTCTAAACATTCTAATCAGCTTTTTGAACTGCTAACGTTTCAAAATCAGCTCTGATTCGGACGATACAACATAATCTCCGTTGTCTACAATCAGTCTCAAATACATATTCAGAATATCATCAATATTCAATCAGATTCAAAACATGCTAATTTCATAAACCGCAACTGTCTGACACTGATGTCAATCTCAGCTGCCTAATCACGGTTTAGTTCTGTGAAAACCAACGAATATATCATCTTCAGATATAACACATCCTGAATGCAATCGGTTTCAATCAGGATTCACCATATCAATAGTTCTGATATCAACTCAAAGCTAAAATCAATTTCTCTGATTGGAATCAGATCTGAAGTCTTATCAGAGAAAACATCAATAACTTTCTTATCATTGGTAAATCAGCCAATTATAGACTCAATTTCAGTAAATCAACTGAATACATAAGGAGTTATTCTGCTCCTTTCTGTAATAATCGAGTCATATCTAGTACGAATTATCAAAGGAATTCTCAATCTAGAATCCATATCGTACAGTATTCATTCCTTGGCCATCTCAAGTCCAATTCTCACCATCTTCTGGAACTAATCTAGGGTAGCTCTGTACTTGGTCAGCATATCCATATCAGTAATTGCAGTTCCAAAATCATAGAACAACAGTACAACACAAGCTACTACACGATCTAACTCGATCTCATTCTTATCCTACTGTTGTATACAAGATCTAACAGAAATCGCTGATACAAGATCTTTCCCAAAAGGAAAAGAAACAAATACTACAGTACATAGGGACTCAACAGAGAATGCATACATCAATGCAAATCTTTCAGAAATAAGAGTATGTGAAGCACCGGCATTACTCAATACATATGCAGGATAATCAAACAAATCAGTTACCTGCAACATCATCATCTGGTGCTTCCTGAGCCTGCTCCTCGGTCAAATCAAATACTCTGGCCTACTGTCTAGGAGTCTGGCCAACTGCCTGGCTTCCTCCTGGCCTCTGCTGTGACTGAGATGGTGCTGGCTGAGATGAAAGAACGGCAACTGATCGTCTACTCCACTGTGCCGCTGATCCAGATGGTTCAGCTCCCTGGAATCTTTGGGAACCCCTTTGTGGACATACTCTGGCAAAATGTCCCTGTTGCTTGCAGAAGTGGCAGCTACCAAGTACTCCTTGGCATTGTTCAGTGGGATGTCTCCCTCCACAATTTCCGCAATAAACGCCAGTATAACTCTGCTGAGAACCACTAGAGCTAGAAGAACTACCGCCAGACTTCTTAAACTGCTTTCCTCTAGCCTTCAGAAAATCTTTCGTTCCACCACTGCTACTGCCACTCTCGAATCGAGGAGGTGGTTGCGGTGGTCTCGACACTGGAGGAACAAATTCAGCTCCTCTCTGCCTTATCAGGCCTGCTTCAGCGCCCTTTGCTCTATTCATGGCATCAGCAAAGTTATTCGGTCGTCCTGTGTTCACCAATGTAAATATATCGGGATTCAAGCCATTGATGAACTGATCAGCAACGGCTTCGTCATTTTCAGACACATGAGGAGCAAACTTCAACAAGGTAGAGAACTTGGTCACATATTCTTCAATGTTCAGCTGACCTTGTCACAAATTGGCAAACTCCGCTCCCTTGTCTTTTCTGTACGATATTGGGAAAAATCTCTGATAAAACTCAGTTTTAAACACATCCCAAGTAATAATCGTACCTCGTTGCTCCAAGGCCCTCTTCATTGTAATCCACCTGCTTTGTGCAACATCAAGCAACTGGTGCCCAATCAATTTAATCCGACGCTCATCACTGTACTCCAGTGAATCAAACAGCAACTCAATGCTACCTAACCAACTCTCACACTCGACTGATGTCTCAGTACCCGTCAGAGTGGGTGGTTTGAATGACTGAAACCTCTTCAGCAAGGTTTCCATTGGAGTTGGTGTTACATCCATTGGAGGATTCGATGTACTACCCTGTTCTGGTATTCGTCTAGGAGGCATATCTGAATATCACAAGGATTAGTAACTCAATCCAACAAACCTGTTTCAATTCAGTCCTTCCTCCGATCATCTTACTGCTGATCGAGAATCGGTTCAGATTTGTTCTCAACAATACATATTACCAAATCAAATCAGATAAATCAAGTAACATGTATTATTTAAAGCAGCAAGACATGCTAGCATCACAAGCAAGGAAAGAAAACTCAATCTACCCCGCTCACTATCTTCTTCTATCTCAATCTCAAGAATCTACAGTTCTGGTACCTACAGCTCTGATACCACCTGTTGTGGGGACCCGGACGCTAATAATGTTCTTAATCATCATTGGGGACTAATTAATCAATTATAAAACAGGGTCTAAAAATTTTTCTTTTAATATACAAAGCGGAAACGTAATGTAATTAAATTCAAATTACATATTAAACATGAACATACATCTCAGTATAAAAGTACACGTCCTGTGCAACAGACATTTATTCAACTAGGGTTTAACAACTAATATCAAGTGTCTAACCCTATCTCTAAATCAAGTCCGGAATCACCACGCTATCTGTCTTCTCTCATCCTCTTCTTGACCCTGATCCAGCCCCACCTGTTGTCATGCACACATACAAAACAAGACAACAGCCGGATAACTCTGGTGAGATATAAATATCCCAGTATAAACAATGTACACATGCAATCATATAAAAACATATATAAAAGCATATATCAGTTATCATTAACATATAGCAATTCAACTAACATGAACGATATAAAACTGTAAATCAACATGTCATATCAGACTCAATTCAACCGACGCGTCATCTCAGACTCGACTCAACTGACACGTCGTCTCAGACTCGACTCAATTCTATCCTAGGGATCCCGATGTCTGAATAATGATAAATATACCAAATCTCAGTCGCTAGGAATGAATCAATCCCTAAACGGCATCGATATAATTCATATATTCAGTGTCTGGGTGAATCAGCCGCAGAATTGACGAATCAGTCAAGAATTAGGCGAATCAGCCAATAACCAGACGAATCAGCCTGTGATTAAGCGAATCAGCTATAATTAGGCGAATCAGCCAATAAATAGACGAATCAGTCTATAACCAGACGAATCAGCCGGTGACTAGGCGAATCAGCCTATGACTCAACGACTCAGTAGTCAATACATGCATTCAGTAATTAAGCGAATCAGCCGATGACTATACAAATCAACAGTCAATACATGCTTTGGCTATGAATCAATAGCCTACGAACATCAATCTCAGACATATAATGACTATAACTCCATAGTCTACAAACATCAATCTCATCAATTACAAGAATCAATGTAATAAACTAAGTATGTGATTTAGGGAAACTCGAGTCAAACCTCCTCGAGTTGTGCAATCCCAACTCAACATTAATTTATACCTTTCTTTCTGATACCCTGGCTCTGTCGAAGTCTCGAACCCCAAGCCTCTCAATACTCAGTCTGACAATAACAATATCGAGGGTATGGTATCAATACACCAGTCAATTAATACTGGATACAAACAGAATTCAATCAAATTCTGTTTCAACAACATAACATCATAATCTCAATATATCCAGCCCTATCATATCAGTCAGATATCAATTCTAATATCTCATAATCAATAACAACTCAATTCTGATATCAAATCGGCTCCAAAACTACTTCGAAAATCATAACAATTTCATATTCAGTCCGTTTCTTAATCTGACTTCGATTCTATGATGTCTAATATGTCAAGAACAACATATATGAGTTCTATTCAATTCTGACAATATCATAATTTCAAAGCATGTCAAAACGTAGCAAAACTTACGTCCAGTTGTAGCCTACGTCGATAGGAATACAGTATTGTACTCGGATTTGAAAACAGACGGACGGATCTTGCGTAACAATCAATTTCTCACTCACAAAAACTTGAAGCTTTCCTCCTTCGATTCTTTTGCTCAATTCTGAAGGAAGAATCGGTTGTATGCATATATATATATTGCATGTAAATCGTACGTGGCTTCTCCAAAATTTGCCAAAACACCACTCGCGCATATGCGCCAAAGATTCTGGAGCGGTCGCGCATATGCGCGCATTTTCTTGCGCATATGCGCGAGGGCTTCTGGACCCCTCGCGCATATGCGCGTGTTTCTTCGCGCATGTGCGCCGGTCATTTCTTTTGAGATGTTCGGCCGAACATCTCGAGATGTTCGGTTGAACATCTTGGCTTTTATTATAACGATGCCCGACTTCTTCATTCAAGTTCGTATAACCTCAATCATGAAATTAATCAATGTATGATTACAATAATTAAGTCTCGGGCATTACAACAACGTGGTACTGTGATCACGTGGGAAGTCTTCAAGACTGAATTCTATCAAAGATTTTTCTCCGTTTCCTACCGAGAGGACTAAAGAGCAGAATTTGAGAATTTGAGCCAAGGGCAGCTGAATATTGAAGGATATGTGGCTAAATTCTCTACTCTACTGCGTTTTGCTCCTCATTGAGCTGGAAATGATGAAGCTGTAGCGGATCAATTCATCAGAGGATTGAACTCAGAGATAGTTGCATTGATGAACATACAGCGACCTCACCATTTTGCTGATGTCTTGAGTAGAGCGAAGAGAGCGGAGGCGAGTTTGATTAGACAATTAACAAGGTTGTGTGTGAAGCAACCCCAGACACAGCAATCCCCTCTTCGAGTTGATCGTGGCAACACGAGTGGAAAGCAAGATCTGCTGAAAGCTCAAAAGAAGTCATTCAAGAAGTTAGGGAGTGGTTCCTCTAGTTCTAGTGATTCTAGTTCGAGTTACAATGGAGTGTACTGCAGAACTTGCGGAGGAAGACATCCCACAAGACATTGCCAAGGAGTGCTTGGTCGTTGCAATATCTGTAAACAACCAGGGCATTTTGCTAAGGTTTGTCCACAGAGATGTCCCCGAAGATCTTAGAGGGCTGGACCATTTGAATATGTGATTGAGGAACAGACCCAGGGCACACTTGATGACATAGTGACAGGTACTGATCTTTTATGATTATGTTGCATATGTATTGATATATACTAATGCATTTCTTAAGATTACCCTGGAATGAGTTGCATGGAGATATGTATTATCTGTTGGGTCTGTATTGCTGTAGTATTAATCTTTGTACCTTCTGGGGAAAGAAAGATTGATCTCAGAGATTTCTGTGATATATTGTATACTACAGTAAGATGAGAATGAGAATCGAGACAGAGTATGGTGTACTTGTATTGTCTGATTTGACTGCATTACTGATATTGGTGATATAATGATCAAGTACAGAAAGACAGAAATATTGTAGAATCTGTTCCAGACATGGTAAGATTCAGATTAGAGAGAGCTAATGAGTAGAGATTTTGCAATAAGGATTCTAGATTTAGAATTCCTTTGATATTGTCGTATATGACTCGATTGTTACAGAAAGGAACAGATGGTATCCTTATGTACTCAGTATATGTACTGAAATCGAGCTTAACATTGGCAGATTTGCCAGTGATATACGAGTTGGTAGATGTTTGCCTAGATAAGATTTTAGATTTGCTTTATATCAAAAAGATAGATTTCAGAATTGAATTCAGATCAGATACTGATTGTTGTTTTAGAATTCAGTACAGAATAATATTTTATGTACAGAATGATACAGAATAAATTGAAAGATCAGTAGAAGAGTACTGACCAGGAGTTACATCTGATTTAGTGTTTCTCTTTGGCATGTGTTAGTATCTTCAGAGATGTGCTGATAATTCTATGCTCGTTATATCTATGAGATTTTGATATAATTGCAGCATTTGATTGATCGAATCGACTATCGGAAGACTGTAGTGATTATTCTGAGAATAAGGATTATTGTATACAGAAATTATTCCGATATGAATCCTGCTTGAAACAGATTGTATTTAGAATATGCGATACCTGCAGTTAGTATACCGATTGATTCTGATACAGTTGAGATTGTGATCAGTGACTGATAAGATACTAATATCAGAAAGATCAGAAATTTTAGAAATGTCAGAATTGGAAGAAATGTATTTTGTCTGATTTGGCAGATTATTTTATTCGACTGTTGCTTTATATCTGCTGAATATTGTTATTGTTCTAAATCAGTATTTGAGACATCTTATATTGTTTTGGGAGCATATTTTATTTGCAGATGGGATATAACAGATGATTAGAATGACATGAAGATGTTTACCAGAAATCATTGTATTATGAGTTCACTGAACTCAATAGATCTGTATAGGATATTGATATTTCGTCTCTGATGTGATATTACTGTGTTTTGAATCCGTATATGCTGCAGATTATTGTGAACCAGTGAGAGTATATACAGTTCCAACCGAATTAGAGTTAAATTCGAGAGTTACAGCAGTTCAGAATGTGATCAGAATGTAACAGATATGTGATTGTGTATTTTGTATGAGACTGATTATCTTGTGATGTCAGATGTGTCAGAATTGTACAGCAAAGCTTGATATAGTTAGTCAGAGCCAAATACCAGGTAGGTATATTTTCTTTCATTTATGTTATTAACTGATTTGTTTGTATCAAATAGTTCGAATCTGAAATCACAGATAGGGTCAGAAATGTACCGTAGTGGATTCAGTTTTCAATTTGATGATTGAGAATGTATGGTATTCGAACAGATAGAGTCGATATAGACAGATTAGATCAGCTATGGCAGAATTTGTATTGAAATGTTGACAGAAATTGTATTGATATGTCTGAATCGCTAACAGAGAAGACAGAAAGATAGAAATCAGAAGATTTATTACAGAAATTGTATAGTTCTGACGAGAAATTGGGAGTATAATTCGATGAATTTCATAATGAGATTACTTCAATACTTTCCAGATATGATATGATATGATTATGATTGACAGATTGTTCAATCTATATCTATTAGTTTGTACCAGATAACGAACAAACACAGATCGATGTCAGAAAAATGGTCAGAAAGATCAGAATGCCACAGTAGATTGTTTTACAGATTGACAGACAGTCAGAATGTACTAGCCAGATATTGGAAGATTTTGGTACAGCATTGTGCTGGATATTAGCACCATACAGTTTTAGTGCTGGATGTTAGCATTAGTTGTTATGAATTATTGTCACTGTATGAATTCATGTATGACAATAATTATTAAGACAGTTCAGAATGGACAGATTTAAGAAACCAACGTCGGATGATGACGATTGGTATTTGAAGCTGAAGACATTATATGTCCTTGATTGAAATAAACAGATTTGATAATAGCTGATGGTCCTGATATGTTATGAGCTGTAGATTGGTTTATACGGACGTTGTATAGCCAGTAATACGAGATTGATTCTGTCTGAAGGATTGGATAAGTATTATGACATTGTACTTAGTGAATTCTTATTCCAGATTGGAAACAGAATCAGTAGAAGTAAGAGAATTCAGAATGAAGATTATCCTGTTGTTGAAACGCAGTAAGATTGTCAGTAGGTCAATGAGAATATCTGAAAGACAGAATCTGATATGAGATTGAAATTTCAGAATTGATTCATTGAGATAAGTTTTCTGATTTACCTCTTGTATAAGTTTCGTGTTGATATCTGACTTGATTACCTGTGAGTTCGAGGACGAACTCCTATCTAAGAGGGGGAGAATTGTAAGGCCCGAGATTATATCACTTTAATCCGAGATTATTTAATTTACGAATTTTGGAATGATGAATTAAATTCCACGATTTTATAATTAAGTAGGATTGAAATTAAATTAAAAATAGTTATTGAGGGCTAAATTGCAAATAGTGAAGAATCCAGGGACTAAAGTGCAAATTATGACTTGGTGGGACACTTGTCATGCTTTGACATATAAAAGTTTCAATTCCTTCACTTTCCTCCAGCAAGAAACCGAGATTCCCATTTCCAAATTCCTCAAATTTCCAATTGGTTTAGAAACTTGATTGTGCGTGATCCGTTTATCAGAATTTAAATCCGGACATAGTACCGTACTCCTCTCGACGAGAGCTACAACTGGACGTAAGTTTTATTGAGTTCTATTATCATTTGAAATTATGATATTGGAGAAATTATTATTTGACCATTATTATGTGTTCTGGGAATACTAGACATCGTAGAATCGAAGTCAGATCGAAGAACAGATTGATTATGAAATTGTTATGATTTTTCAGATTATATTAATTGAAATTGAATAGATTTGGATTATAGAATGATTACAAATTGTATCGAATATGGGTTATGATTTGTAATTAATATCTGGTGATATGGTATTGACGGGAATACTGAGATTGTGCCGTTATGCCGCTGATTTGAGTTAATTCAGATTAATTAGATTCAGAGTTGAATTGAGAATAAAATATCGATATTATGATTCTTGATATATCGTTTCAGATTTATAGAGACAGTCTTGAGTTCAGAACTTCGATTGCTTTAGACCGAGACTATAAACGAAAGGTATAAGTCAATGTGGTGTTGGGAGATGGACTTGAGTCGGTTTAGACTTGGGTTTCCCTAAATCACATACTTTACTTTATTACATTGATTTCGCACGTGTTAATTGATACACATGCTCTCTTGATATATAGGTAGCAGGTATCAGATTACTTTTTCTATTGATAGATAGACAACAGGTATCAGTCGAGTAATCTTGTGACAACCGTGCCTGATAGTGGTGGGATCGCCACGGGCACATTGCACAATGTCACAAGATAGTATAGAAATCTTGGGACGGAAGTGCCTGATAGTGGCGGGATCGCCACGGGCACATGGCACGATGTCTCAAGATAGGATGCTAGCGATAGAGCTACAGTCCATGACGGTTAGGTCAGGACACCGGATGTTGGTTATATCGAGTAAATAGGATTGGAATTCTTCTATTACGGAATTCGATATAGGAACACCATATTTGGTTATATCGAGTAATAGGAATAGAGTTCCTTCTATTACGGAATTCGATATAGGAATACCACATTTGGAAACCGGGATCCCTAGACTAGGACTGAGTCTAGTCTGAATGATAGAGTTATGATCATTGTCGACAGTCTATGATTGTTTATGTTCAGATTTTGATACATATATCTGTTACCTGATTACATGCTTTATAATTGTTTATATGATTGCATGTTTCGTTGATTTATACTGGGATTTATTCTCACCGGAGTTATCCGGCTGTTGTCTTGTCTGTATGTGTACATGACAACAGGTGGGACAGGATCAGGGTCCAGAAGATGAGGAGAGATCGTGATAGAGTGGAGACTTCGGACTTGGATGCATATAGGGTTTTGACACTTGATATTTAGATATTGAACATTAGTTTTACTGATTTGTAGACGATATAGGACTTGTACTTTATTTTATACTGAGTTGTATATTAGTTGATTTCACTGCGTTACGCATTTTAAAAAAAAAATTTAGACCCTGTTTTATAATTGATTAATTAGTCCCAACGATGATTAAGAACTTGATTAGCGTCCGGGTCCCCACATCTTCTATCTCAATCTAAAGGATCTATCGCTCTGATACCACCTGTTGTGGGGACCCGGACGCTAATCATGATCTTAATCATCATTGGGACTAATTAATCAATTATAAAACAGGGTCTAATTTTTTTTTAAAATACAAAGCGGAAACGTAATGTAATTTACTCAAATTACATATTAAACGTGAACATACATGTGGGGACCCGGACGCTAATCATCTTCTTAATCATCGTTGGGATTTAATTATCAATTTTGATAAACAGGGTCTAAAAATTTTCCTTTTTAAATACAAATGCGGAAGGTAATGACATCTGAATAATATACATATCTGTATAAAACTACATTTCAGTATAAATGTACAACACTGTACAACCTGAATCTAAGGTTCAAATACTAATTTTCAAGTATTAAAATCAAATCTACAATAAGTCCGGAATCACCACGCTAAACTCGTCTTCTCTCGTCGTCTTCTCGACCCTGATCTTGCCCCACCTGTTGTCATGCACACATACAAAACAAGACAACAGCCGGATAACTCCGGTGAGAAAAAATCCCAGTATAAAACATGGTAAACATGCATATACATAAAGTAAATCATGAAATATTCTATCATGAATATAATTCAAATCAATAGATTTCATAATCTATTAAATTTAATCAAGATAAGCATGCAACTCGAATCAGATAAACATGCTACTCAAATCAAATCATAAAAACATGCTATCATGACTGAAAGCAATAACAATGGGTTTCATAGTCTATGAAACCACATCCATAAACGCATGCAGTTCTAGTCAAATCATGTCTAGACTCGACTCAACTATAACTCTAGGGATCCCGGTGTGAATTCGTCAATGGCTGTCACCTACCCTCCCACTCGGGGTGACTGTACGTTTATTCCTAGGCTTCGGTCTGAGCTGTATCAACGACTGCAATAGGAGTCAGGGCTGCTCCTAAGCTGAGATACACCGAACATCTAGATAGCTGACAATGGCTGTCAACGACTCTCCTATCTCAATGCAATGCATAACAATCTGTAAACCATGTATAATCATCTCAACATATAATTAAATCATATTCAAATCAGAATATAAAAGAAATCTAGTATGTGATTTTGTTGGGAAACTCAAATAAGATCTTATTTGAGGTATATCTTCCCGTATATCACATGAATTATACCTTTGTCGTCCCTGTCTGACGAAGACGATGACCTGTATTCAACTCTGTCCATATCCAATCTGAAAAGACAATATCGAATACATAGTATCAATGAATAACTCAATTCACAATCTGTTCTGATCAATACTCAACTCAGAACATAATCTGATCAATATCTGAACAAGATACAATTCAATTCATGTCATCGATATCACAATAAAATCTGAATCATATCTGAATCTGATTAATCTAAATCAACTGATGTTTCGACGACATAACAATACAATCTAAATAACCCCGTCAATCTGAACATCACAAATATAATACTGTACTTCATAATCTCAGTCAATATCTTTCAAAAATCATAACAATTACAAAAACGGTCTGTTCTTTAATCTGACTTCAATTCTATAATATCTACAGTAGCAGAAACACCATATCTGAATCATATTCAATTCTGACAATATCATAATTTCAAATCTTGTCTAAACGTAACAAAACTTACGTCCAGTTGTAGCATGCGTTGATAGAAACACAGTACTGTAGTCGGATTCAAATTCTGATAGACGGATCTTGCCGAATCGAAATTTTAAAGAAAATAAAAGCTTGAGAGAACTTTTCTATGAAAGTCTTGATTCTTTCTTCATGTAGATGCCAAGGGAGATGAGAATATATATCTCAAGCAAGCATGATATGCCAAGTGTCCCACTCAAGCCAATATTGCACTTTAGTCCCTCAACTTTTCACTATTTGCAAATCAAATTTTCAGTTATTACGAAATTTCCATCAAATTTAAATCAAGTATTTTTCCACTTAAGTATGAAATTGCCATCAAATTTAAATCAAGTATTTTTCCACTTAATTACAAAAATGCCATCAATAATATTTTCTTTTCGGGGTCTCATAAAATTGATAACATCTCGGGCCTTACAATTTCTCCCCCTCTTAGATTTGAGTTCGTCCTCGAACTCATAAACAATCAATTCAGAGATATCAGAAGAAATGCATAACAGAGTTTAAACCAAAACTCAAATATCTGATTCCAATCTGGAATAAGAATTTACTAAGTATAATGTCATAATACTTCTCCAGTCCTTCTGACAGAATCAATCTCACATTACTGGCTTTACAACCTCCGTATAGACCAATCTACAGCTCATCACATATCCGTATCATCAGCTGTTATCAAATCTGTTTATCTCAAACAAAGGCATATAAAATCTTTAGCTTCAAATATCAATTGTCATCATCCGACGTTGGTTTCTTAAATCTGTTCATTCTGAACTGTCTTAATAACTATTGTCATACAGTAGTTCATATAGTGACAATAAATCATAACATCTAGTATTAACATCCAGCACTAAAGCTGTATAGTGTTAAAGCCGTATAGTGCTAACATCCAGCACTAAAGCTGTACTAAAATCTTCCAATATCTGGCTAGTACATCCTGACGGTCTGTCAATCTGTAAAACTATTTAAAAGAGAGCTCATGATATATTCTATCACAAGTACAAAATCAATCAAGTCACAATCTGATATAATCTACTGTGGCATTCTGATCTTTCTGACCACTTTTCTGACATCAATCTGTGTCATTTGGTCATGTTTGTACATCAGCTTGTACAAACTAATAAGATATAGATTGAACAATCTATCAATCATAATCATATCATATCACAATCTGTATAAAATGGCGGTAATTTCATTACGAATGCTATAGAAATGTACTCCCACTTCTATTTAGAACTAAACAATTCTGTAATAATCTTCTGATTTCTGTCTTCATTTGTTGACAAGTCATACAATTCAGTACAATTTCTGCCAAAATTTCAGTACAAATCTGTCATAGCTGATTTAATCTGTCTATATCAAAACTGTTTGTTCGAATATCATACATTCTCAGTCACAACTGAAAACTGAATCCACGACTGTAAGTTTCTGACAATATCTGTTCTTTCTGATACGAACTATTTGATATACACAAATCAGTTAATAACATAAATTAAAGAGGAAATACCTACCTGGTATTCGGCTCTGACTTTCAATATCGAATTCTGTTGATCATTCTGAAAAATTCTGATATCACATGATAATCAATCTCATACACAACAAAAAATCACATATATGTTACTCTGTTCTGATTATTACAATCAAGTTCTGAACATTCTGATCATATTCTGAACTGTTGTAACTCTCGAAATCAACTCTGATTCGGTTGAAACTGTATATACTCCCTCTAGTTCACCCTAATCTGTAGCATATACGGATTCAAACACAGTAATATTGTGACACCCTGACCCGTAACGATAAAAATACAGCGGAATTTAAAATTTTCATTCAAATGGAAGGAGTTTCAAAATACATTTCATAAAATGTTTACAAAATAAATACATGATCATTCAAATGATATACAAAATGCAAAACAATCATTTCTATGATCATGTCCCAAAATGAAAACAAAATAATCTTCCTTCCAATCTTCGTATGCGTATGACCTCTAACCACAGTCAACGTCCTGGTCCGTCGCTCTTATCTGCATCACATGAAAATAACTGAAATGAGAATAAATCTCAGCAAGTGGAACTCTACATAGCAATGATACATAGTATACTCTGTAAAACATGACTTGAAATCATAAATACCATCAACTCTGAAACATGAATACTATAGCAATAACTGTATCAATAACATAGCAATAGGATGGTATTCTCTTTTCTCTGGTTGGATTGATATCAATAGTATCTCTGACTGTGGTTGCTCGTACCCCAAATCGATATAAACCGATAACTCTGAGGGATACCAGCCTATGGGCGTTGATCAACTAATTGCATGCAATGCTCTGACTATGATTTAATCAATCCAATAAAACATTTGAATTCTCAATAGCATTTTAAACAATCACTTTGGAAACTATATCTTTTCTCTTGTATTCCCTTTTAATAAATGAGACATACAATGCCTCCAATAGATAATCAATGAAATCAATACATAACAATGGATCAATTGAAGGGAATAACACTTTGAAACCTTTGAAATACAATAAATATAACATCATGTGAGCACAAGGGATGAAATTCCACTTACAAACCAATAGAACACTTCCAAACTAAACTCTTGGTACACCACCTACAACAATAATCCATAAATAACACCAATATCAACTCTATATCCAAAAATACAAGTCAAATAATCCAATAAACCAACAACAACATCAACCTATAGCATCTCATTTCCAATACCATGATAGAACTCAACCAAAAACTTACCTTAGCTTCCTCTCACCACATTGAAGCTCGATCTCAACTCGGAAATCCAAACAAATCCAAGAATCAAAGGTAGGAAATGAATGAAATGGTAGAAAACCCTATTCCTTAGAGAGAAAATCGAGAATGGAGGAAAGGAAAGAGATAAGGTATGGCCAACAACTCCCAAAAAGTAACTTAAAAACACGCCCATACCTAGACCGCGGGTGCGACAACACAAGGGCCGCGGGTGCGCTGAGCTCACGGCACTCCACAAAAATCCTGAACCACTAACACCGCGGGTGCGGCGCTGCAAGCACCGCGGGTGCGGTCCCTGCATCACCGCGGGTGCGGTGATGCTACGGCCCTCCAACTCTAAAATCAAGAACAGTCGACCGCGGGTGCACTCCTTGCACTACCGCGGGTGCACTATGGCCACGGCAGTGAACAAAATTCAACCACCCAAAATCGATCCGAAACTCTGAAACGAACAACCAACAACAACTAACACCTCAAGAACAATAACAACCAATAATACTATGGCCCAAAACACAATAAACACATAAAGCTTAAACCGTACCGTGCACCGGGCTCGGCTATTACAAATATCAAATTAGAAACGAAATATCAATATCCTATACAGATCTAGTGAGTTCAGTGAACTCATAAAACAAGGATTTCTGATAAATATCTTCATGTCATTCTGATCAACTGGTATATCTCATCTGCAAATAAAATATGCTCCCAAAATAATATAAGATGTCTCAAATACTGATTTAGAACAATATCAATACTCAAGCAGATATAAAACAATAGTTGAACAAAATAATCTGTCAAATCAGACAAAATATATCTCTGACAATTCTGACATTTCTGACTTTCTGGTCTTTCTGATATCGGTATCTTATCAGTAACTGATCGAAATCTCAACGGTATCGAAATCAATCTGTATACTAACTTCAGATAACGCATACCCTGAATACAATCTGTTTCAAGCAGGATTCTTATCTGAACAATTTCTGTATACAATCATTACAGTTCTCAGAATATTCAATACAATCTTCAAATATTATATTCAGTCAATCAGATGCTGCAAATATATCAAAATTTCATAGATATAATGAGCATAGAATTCATCAGAATATCTCTGAATATACTGACACGTGCCAAAGAGTATCACAAAATCAGATGTACTCTTGTTCGGTACTCTTCTACTGATCTTTCAATTTATTCTGTATCATTCTGTACATTTAATATCATTCTGTACTGAATTCTAACATACAATCAATGTCTGATCTCAATTCAATTCTGAAGTCTATCTTTCTAATATAATACACAAATCTGAAATCTTATCTGGCTAATGTCTGCCAACTCATACATCATTGACATATCTGTCAATGTTAGGCTCGATTTCAGTAGGTCTACTGAATACATAGGGATGCAATCTGCTCCTTTTTGTATTAATCGAGTCATATACAATACAGATATTAAAGGAATTCTAAATCTAGAATCCTTATCTTGGTATCTCCAATGATCAGTCATCTCTGATCTGACTCTTACCATTTCTGGAAAAATTCTCCAATATGTCTATACTTGTTCAGCATATACATATCAATAATGCGTTCAAATCAGGAACACAAGTACATCATAAGCTATTTCTATTTCATTCTCATCTTACTGTAGTATACAATATATACAGAAATCTCTGATATCAACACTTCCTCAACAAGCAAGGACATCAATACTACAGTACATACAAACCCAACAGATACAGCATATCTCCATGAAACTCAGTCAAAGATATTCTTAACAATTGCATTAGTATATATCAATACATATGCAATAGAATCATAAAGAATAGTACTTGTTGTAAATTCTGGATTTGTGTTTTCAATTGAACTCTGTTCCCTACAATCTTCGGGAACGCTTCTGGGGACAGACTTTAGCAAAGTGTCCCGGCTGTCCACAAATATTGCATCTACCAGTCACTCCCTGGCATTGCTCGGTGGGATGTATCCCTCCGCAAGTCCTGCAATATACTCCAGTATAACTCGGGCTAGAACCACTGGAGCTAGAGGAACCACTTCCCAACTTCTTGAATGACTTCTTTCGAGCTTTCAGCAAATCTTACTTCCTACTCGTACTGCCGTGATCATATCGAAGAGGGGATTGCTGTGTCTGAAGTGGCTTCACACACAACCTTGTCAATTGTCTAATCAGACTCATCTCCGCTCTCTTTGCTCTACTCAAGATATCAGCAAAATGATAAGGTCGTTGCAAATTCATAAATGCAACTACCTCCGAATTCAACCCTCTGATGAACTGATTCACTACAGCTTCATCATTTCCAGCTAAATGAGGAGCAAAATGCAGTAGAGTAGAGAATTTAGCAATATATTGGTCAATATTCAGCTGCCCTTGGCTCAAATTCTCAAACTCTAATTTCTTGTCCTCTCGGTACGAAGCTGAGAAAAATCTTCGATAGAATTCAGTTCTGAATATTTCCCACGACATCACTGTACCTCTCTGTGCCCACATTCTTCTACTAGTAATCCACCAACTCCTGGCGGCTTCTCGTAATTGATAAGGCACCATTTTAACTCTCTGTTCATCTGTACAATCAAGTAAATCGAACAAGATTTCTATATCATCAAACCAGTTCTGACAATCTTCAGATGTCTCGGTACCACTCAGAATCGGCGGCTGAAATAACTGAAACTCTTTCATCTTTTCTTCTAGCTGAGTTTCTGATACATCTATCTGTTCAGACGAAGTACTACCCCTTTCTGGAAATCTCTGAGGCGGTATATCTGAATATCAAACAAATTAATACACAATCTGTATAATCTGTCTCAGCCCTCCTCTGATCATATACCTCTGATCCAGAGTCGGTTCTGATTCAGGATTATTAATTACATGCTGCAATCAACTCAGATAACAAACAACATGTAATAGGAAAAGCAATAAATCATGCTAGCACACACAATGTAAATCAACATTGCAATAAATCTCATGCTAGCAATCACATGCAAGGAAGAAAATTCAATATACCCCCGCTCATTCTCTTCTATCTCAGTCTAAAGAATCTATCAACTCTGACTATCTCAATTTAAAGGATCTATCGCTCTGATAATCTACGTCTAAAGGAACTATCAGCTCTGATACCACCTGTTGTGGGGACCCGGACGCTAATCATCTTCTTAATCATCGTTGGGATTTAATTAACAATTCTGATAAACAGGGTCTAAAAATTTTCCTTTTTAAATACAAATGCGGAAGGTAATGACATCTAAATAATATACATATCTGTATAAAACTACATTTCAGTATAAATTTACAACACTGTACAACCTGACTCTAAGGTTCAAATACTAATTTTCAAGTATTAAAATCAAATCTACAATAAGTCCGGAATCACCACGCTAAACTCGTCTTCTCTCGTCGTCTTCTCGACCCTGATCTTGCCCCACCTGTTGTCATGCACACATACAAAACAAGACAACAGCCGGATAACTCCGGTGGGAATAAATCTGTGGGGACCCGGGCTCAAATTCTTTTTCTTGGGATTAAATGGATCGTTATTCTAAAATATGGGTCAATTTTTTTCCGCTTTTTACATTAAATCAAATGTAACTAAACAAGCATAAGTTCTTTATTAAATTTACAACATACAAACACCAAATACATGTCTTGCTCTGTATGTCCTCAACTAACCAGTATTAAAATACAGTACATAATAAAAGACAACTACTGGTTCATCTGCTACGCCCGTGATCTCCACGCTAACCCGATCATCTCTGTCGTGACCCAGATCCTGCCCCACCTGTTGTTATGCACACATACAGACATAACAACAGCCGGAAAACCGGTGAGAACAAATGTTAGAGTAGGTGCACGTCGAGCCAAGTGTTGGCCGAGTGTTCACAATGAAACTCTATGTATAAACGATCTTTATTTTAATAATATTTGAATTTATTAATTTGGCGCATCTTTATCTTTATACCCATGCTAGTTGCATAGATAAAGTCCTTGAATATACAAATAGTAGAAAGAATATGAGATGCTCATAAGATGAGTATCATGAAACTCATATTTGGAATACTGTATATTCTAAACGGTTCCTAGTCGATTCAGCCGCCATTAAGAAGGATATAGGCCGCTCGAGTTAGAGACTAGTATCTGCGATGTGAGTACCATGTTTCATTGGTAGGGGACATTGTGATGTCCGAACATGCAGATAGGTGCTCCTTGTAGAGTGCACTGAACAACCCTCTATAAAGGACTTTCCAAGTGGTTCTCACTTATCGAGTGGAAACGTCCTAGTTTATGGTTGTACACCATTAGTCCTTATGACCCGGGACAACATTGAGACTCTATGTGCTAGCGTTTCACTTTGACTTGTTTACCGACTCTTATGGGGTCATCAGGTGGCAAGGTTGGGTGTTACGGCGAAACGTATAGGAGTCGATGCATTGTAGCCGGGGATTCACCGCTTACCTACGGGTATGGATATCCTATGTGTTTTTCATGTATGTGTGGGTTGAAATCTCTGATCAGAGTATGGTTGTAATTATGAAAGGGGTTTCATAGATTACACCATCGATGCAACCACGACATGACACATAGTATCGATTCATTGACAACTCTCGATAGACCAATAGTTGTCGAATCGGTCGGGATATATGAGTTGAAGGGACCGTACTGTACGCTAACCATAATTGAATGGTTCTTGCAGGCACTATCATGTGATACCTAGGGAATCACGTAAGCGATGCTGCTAGGCGTTTAACGTGATTGGTTGGGTACAATCAGACTTGAGTTCTGACGTTCTTACTATCAAGGAGTTGATAAGTAAGAATGGAGCAATTGGGGTATTCTCGAATAAGGACATGCTTAGTCCGAATCACATAGAGATGTGAACCCACGGCTAGTTGTATCAATGAACCATTGAGGGCCACACAAGTACTTGCTTTGTAAATCCCGAAGAGAAGTAAAATAGTTCAATGTGTTGAACGGCTTATAAATGTGTTTATAAGCGTAAAGAAAATAGAAGTATGACTTCTAAGAGAGAAATATAAATTTTAATTTATGGAAGTGTTCCTAAGATTAAAATTTGGCCAAGTAAATAATGTAGTTGAAAATTGTGATTTTCATAAACATTATTGTGGACTAAATTAAATTAATTCAAGTGTTGAATTAATTAAACACTAGTGGACCTAGTAGAGTCTAAATAATTAAATTAATTCAAGTGTTGAATTAATTAAATAATATTGAGTTTTGTAGAGCTCAATTTAAATAATTATTTAACTAGTGGGACTTGAGTAAAATCAAGTAATATTTAATTAATCTCAAATGTGTTTGAGATAATAAAATTTAGTCTATGGTTTTTTATGTGTTAAAAACCATATAATATATAAGTGAGACATGTAGGGATTGCATGCTTGGGAGGTGAAGAGCCTTGATTACTTTTTATTAAAATATTCAAAAGGCATGCAACTTTTGAGAGACAACTTTTCACAATACCTAGGCTATTCTCCCACTCTCCCTAACACTTCACTTGGCCGAAAATTGGAAGGGAATTCTCACCATATTTTTCTTCTCTTTTGTTCTTCATTTCTTGGAGAATAAAATCTTCTCTTTGAAAAATCTTCAAGTTTTTCTAGTGCAAAACTTGAAGGGGTTTACATAGCTTGTGGTGGGCCTAATTCTTGGAGGATTGGAGGTGGAAGCTTGTAGATTTTTCAACCAAGAAGAGCTAAAGTATTTATACTTTAGTTGGTGCCATTCATCAACTCTAAGGGGTTGATAGGTAAATCACTTGAACACCCTATGCATGTTTTTGTGATTTTGCAAATATTACACAAATATATTATGGGGGCCGAAATTTTTATGCCAAAAATTATATTTTTCGCTTCCGTTGCGTTTCCGGCCTCCGTAACCGGTCCGCTTTCAACAAATCCCAGTATAAACATGTATACATGCATTCAAACAATCTAAAACATGAAACATGCTAATATTAATGTCATTCATATAAAATCATGCAATGCGAATCTAATCATGTCTAGACTCGACTCAACTAGAACTCTAGGGATCCCGTTGTGAATAAGACGGCACTGTCTGTCACCTACCCTTCCAATCGAGGTGCTGTCCGTCTTATTCCTAGACTTCGGTCTGATCTGTATCCGCATCTACAATAGGGGCGGTGATCTTCCCCTAAGCTGTGATATTGCCGAACGTCTAGAAGTCTGCCTGATCTCCAGACTGTCCTATCTTAATGCATGAATACACAATCTGTAAACAAGCCTAATCATTCTAATGCAATGCCACATGATCTGTAAACAAAGCATAGCAAGATTTGTATACAAGTTCTATAAACAAATCTATAAACAATTATAATCATATGTCGGTCACCTACCCTCCCAATCGAGGTGCTGTCCGTCTTATTCCTAGACTTCGGCCTGATCTGTATCCGCGTCTAAAATAGGGGCGGTGATCTTCCCCTAAGCTGTGATATCGCCGAACGTCTAGAAGTCTGCCTGATCTCCAGACTGTCCTATCTTAATGCATGAATACACAATCTGTAAACAAGCATAATCATTCTAATGCAATGCCACATGATCTGTAAACAAAGCATAGCAAGATTTGTATACAAGTTCTATAAACAAATCTATAAACAATCATAATCATATCTAGATATAAACAATAAAACAAGTATGTGATTTTGGTTGGGAAACTCAAATGTGATCTCATTTGAGTCGTGATTCCCAAAACAAAACATGTACTATACCTTTCGTCGCACAGTTGCTGTCACGGTTGACAATACGAATCTGAAATGGAAATGTTGATACAAAATCTATCAATCTCTTATCTAATCAACACATGTCCAAGTCACTACGTGATCTCGATACAATTTGACGGCATAACGACGTATATTCTTAAAACCGGTCAATCCAAATCTCAACAGATATCAACCCTATATCATCCTCAACTCATACTCAAATCCTATGCACAAAACCATATTCAAAATCGATATAATGTACTTCTAACTATGCTGAATTTCATAATAATTGCATATGATATCTGTTCTTCGATCTGTTTACAAATATATCATGCTCAATACATCAAGAACATAATATAACTATCATATTCCAATTCCTCTAACATCTAAATCGTGAAACTTGCTAGAATTAAACAATACTTACATCACTTTGTAGCTTTCAAAGCAAGGAACACAATTCTTAACTCGGAATATGATTTGGATGGCTGAATCGTGAGATATCTAACTTTAAAGCTTGAAAACCTTGAGAAGTTATGGAGGAAATCTCGGTTCTGAGAGCTGGAACTGAAGAATAGCTGAATCAGCGCACTTATATATATATATACTAGGCCACATGTCAAGTTGAGAATTAGAGTGGATTTCTCGGAGGCATGACCGCGGGTGCGGTGTTAACATGAGCGCGGGTGCGCTCATGTCTCGGCAGGACCACTATTTTCCCATAACTGTCGACCGCGGGTGCGGTATAGTTAAGGCCGCGGGTGCGGTCTCAGCACCGCGGGTGCGGTCCTGAAAATGAAATTTGGGCACCCTACTGTCCTTGCACCGCGGGTGCGCCCCTAACCAGACCGCGGGTGCGGTATGGCTTCGGCAGCACATTCAAAATTCCATGATTTATGACCGCGGGTGCACTCTTGTTCTGAGCGCGGGTGCGGTCTCTCACACATGAAATATTTCGTACTTTCATCTTATGACATGCATTCTCATATCCTCCGAGTCGTACGACAATGAAACTAATAATCTCGAGCCTTACATTTCTCCCCCTCTAAGAAATGATTTCGCCCTCGAAATCGCACATCATTCTATCAATGCAAGCATCAAAATAATAACATCAAAGTTAGATCAATACTTACATCATTGAAATAACTCGGGGTGTTTCTGTCGCATGTCAGCTTCTGTTTCCCATGTCGCTTCTTCAGCGCCGTGACGACTCCATTGGACTTTCACTAGAGGAATAGTCTTTGTTCTAAGCTTCTTTTCCTTCCGATCAAGAATCTGTATCGGTTGCTCCATATAGCTCAACGTCTGATCAAGTTCGGCTTCGTCAAGCTGAATAACATGAGAAATATCTGGCATGTATCTACGCAACATCGATACATGAAAAACGTCATGTATTCCCGATAGAGAAGGAGGAAGAGCAAGTCGATAAGCTCGGTCGCCAATCTTCTCTAGGATCTCGTAAGGACCAATGTATCGGGGAGATAGTTTCCCGCGTTTGCCAAATCTTACAACGCCTCTGAACGGAGAAATCTTTAAGAATACTCTATCTCCTGCTTCAAATACTAACGGTCTACGTCGGATATTGGCGTACTTCGCTTGTCTATCCTGTGCTGTCTTCATTCTTTTCTGAATAACTTTCACCTTCTCAGTCATGTCACGAATCATGTCTGGCCCCAGTTCTGGTACTTCTGAGATATCATCCCAATATAGCGGAGATCTGCACTTCTTGCCATACAAAGCTTCAAATGGTGCCATCTCGATACTCGTCTGATAGCTATTATTGTAAGAAAATTCGCAAAGAGGTAGGGAATCTTGCCAACTAGTACCAAAATCTAGTACTACGGCTCTCAACATATCCTCTAGAGTCTGGATAGTTCGTTCTGATTGTCCGTCTGTCTGAGGATGATAAGCAGTACTCAGGTGTAATGTCGTACCCAAAGCCTGCTGTAAACTGTGCCAAAAGTGAGAAGTGAATCGTGGATCACGATCTGATACGATAGATTTCGGCACACCATGCAATCTGACTACCTCTCTTATATATATCTCCGCCATTTGATCTTGTCTATACGTCATTCTGTACGGAATGAAACAAGCAGATTTGGTCAATCTATCAATAATAACCCAAATCGCATCGCAGCCTCTGGATGATCGAGGTAACTTTGTCACGAAATCCATGGAAATGTGGTCCCATTTCCATTCTGGAATAGATAAACTCTGAAGTAAACCTCCAGGCTTCTTTCTCTCAGCCTTCACTTGTTGGCAATTCAAGCACTTAGACACAAATTCGGCAATGTCTGACTTCATCTGTTTCCACCAGAACTGTGTCTTCAAGTCATTATACATCTTCCTGCCACCAGGATGAATGCTGAACCGACTACAATGTGCCTCTGATAGAATTTGCTGTCTCAAATCTGCAACATTTGGCACGACAAGACGGTTATTCACGTACAACACATGATCACGTACCTGATATTCTGATATATGTCCTGATTTGACCATCTGAATAGATTTCTGCACATTCTGATCTCTTCTCTGTGCTTCTTTGATTCTCCTAATCAAATCGGGCTCAACTTGGATTGTAGCAAGTCGTAGTGGCTTACTATCTGCATCAAATTCTAATCCAGACATACAACAATTATCAACTAACTTAGTAACACCTATTGTCGACAAGGACAAAGAACATACCTTTCGACTTAAGGCATCTGCTGCTGCGTTTGACTTTCCTGGATAGTATTTGATTTCACAATCAAAATCTTTTAATAGATCAAGCCATCTACGCTGCCTCATGTTCAGTTCTGATTGAGAAAATAGGTACTTCAGGCTTTTGTGATCGGAGAAGATCTCAAATTTTTCGCCGTAGAGATAGTGACGCCAGATCTTTAATGCAAATACGATAGCCGCCAATTCCAGATCATGAATGGGGTATCGAACCTCATGTGGTTTCAATTGTCTTGAGGCGTATGCGACCACATGACCTCTCTGCATAAGAACACATCCCAACCCTCGGTGAGAGGCATCACAATATACAATGAAATCACCCGTACCTGAAGGTATCGTCAACACTGGAGCACTAGTCAGCTTTTTCTTCAGTTCTAGGAAGCTAGACTCGCACTCCTCTGACCAAACGAATGGCATATTCTTCTGTGTCAATTGTGTGATCGGCTTTGCAATACTGGAGAAATCTTGAATAAATCTTCGGTAGTATCCTGCCAGACCCATGAAACTGCGTATTTCTGGTGCCGAAGTCGGTCTTGGCCAATTGATCACAGCTTCCAATTTACTCGGATCAACAGAAATACCATCTCCAGAAATGTTATGCCCCAAGAATACAACTCGATTCAGCCAAAACTCACACTTTGACAATTTTTCATACAGTTGCTCGTTTCTCAATGTCTGCAAGACAATTCTGAGATGCTCTGCATGCTCATTCCTGTTCTTGGAATATACCAAAATATCATCAATGAAGACAATCACAAATTCATCCAAATACCTCTGAAACACTTGGTTCATCAAGCCCATAAATACCGCAGGAGCATTTGTTAAACCAAAAGGCATGACAATAAATTCGTAATGTCCATACCTGGTTCGAAATGCTGTCTTCGGTATGTCTACATCTCGAACTCTGAGCTGATGATATCCCGATCTCAAATCAATCTTAGAATAAACCGATGATCCCTGCGATCAAATAAATCATCGATCCTAGGCAATGGATATTTATTCTTGATTGTTGCCTTATTCAGTTGCCGGTAGTCTATACACAATCGCATCGAACCGTCTTTCTTTCGCACGAACAGCACCGGAGCGCCCCAAGGAGATACACTAGGTCTGATATATCCCTTGGCCAGAAGATCTTCCAACTGTGCTTTCAATTCTTTCAGTTCGATGGGTGCCATCCTATACGGAGCTCTCGAAATAGGGACGGTACCTAGTACAAGATCAATATTAAATCTACCTCTCGCACTGGAGGTAATCCTGGGATTTCATCTGGAAAAATATCTGGAAATTCCCGTACTACTGGCAAATCCGCCAATGCCGGGCTCGACTTCTGCATATCTACAGCATAAATAAAGAAACCATCTGCTCCTTTTTGTAACAATCTGTTCATAGTAAGAGCCGATATCAAGGGAATCCGATATCTGGAACCCTTCCCGTAGAATTTCCACTCGTCTGTCATCTCGGGTCTGAATCTGACAATCTTATGGAAACAATCTACAGTGGCTCTGTACTTCGTTAGCATGTCAATCCCAACAATGCAATCAAAATCATCTAACCCAAGTACTATACAATCTAGATCAATTTCATGACCTTCAAATTGTAAGATACAATGTCTAACCGTGGTCACAGCTATCAAACCACTTCCCAACGGAGAAGTAATAGACACTACACCCGACAAATACTCAACAGGCAGAGAATGCAACAATGCAAATCGTTCTGAGATGAATGTATGCGATGCACCCGTATCTATCAATATATAAGCAGGATAACCGCAAAGAGAACAGTTACCTACTATGACATCATCTGGTGCATCTTGTGCTTGCTCTTCTGTCAATGCAAACACTTGAGCCTGTTGCCTCGGAGGTTGACTCACTGTCTGACTACCTCGAGCTCTAGGTTGAGTCGGTGCTGGTGGAGGCTGAAAAGAGTGAACCGATGATGCCTGTCGCTCAAACTGAGGTACTGAACCGGATGCTCGTCCACTCTGGGCTGGCTGTACACTCCTCTGTGGACAGACTTTGGCAAAATGCCTCGGTTGCCTACAAATGTTGCATCGGCCTGTAACTCCCTGGCACTGTTCCGTCGCATGTTTTCCTCCACAGGAACTGCAATAAACACCTGAATACCTGGTACTCTGATCAAAACCCGTCTGTCTTGATCCGCTGGAGCTCGACGAACTGCTCCCTGGTCTTTTAAAATGTTTCCCCTTCGCCTTCAGCTGTTCCTTTCTGCCACTGCTACTACCGCCGCTTTCAAATCTATGAGGAGGAGATTGCACTGAAGGTTGTGGTGGTCTTGGCGCAGGAGCAACATATGGAGCACTCCGCTGTCTTATCAATCCTGCTTCTGCTCCTTTGGCCCGATTTAACGCATCTGCGAAATTATTCGGTCTCCCCGTGTTTACCAACGTAAAGATATCTGGATTTAGGCCATTTATAAATTGATCCGCCATGGCCTCATCATTACATGAAACGTGACGTGCAAAGCGAAGCAAAGAAGAAAATTTAGCAACATACTCTTCAATATTCAGTTGCCATTGCCTCAAGTTTGCAAACTCAGCGCCTTTAACTTTACGGTAGGATATAGGAAAGAAACGCAGATAAAATTCCGTCTTGAACACTTTCCAAGTAATCTCTGTACCACGTTGCTCTAGTGCTCTTCTCATGTTCAACCACCAGTTCTTGGCTATGTCTTGAAGTTGATGGCCAATGAGCTTCACCCTCTTCTCATCACTGTATTCCAAGGACTCGAATAACATCTCAATATCCTCAAGCCAGCTTTCACAGTCAACTGCAAGTTCTTTACCTTTTAAGGTCGGTGGTCTAAACGACTGAAATCGTTTCAACAGAGTTTCCATAGGAGTCGCAGTAACATCCATGTGCTCTCCGGATGTACTCCCCTGTTCTGGCACTGGTGGTCGTAGAGGTACGGCTGCTCTTCTAGGAGGCATATCTAATAACCCAACAGATTAGTAAACAAGATATACAACTGTCTCAGCCCTTCTCTGATCAGTTACCTCTGATCTAGAATCGGTTCTGATTCAGTCAATTACATGCTGTAATCAATCAAATAACACACAACATGTAATACGAAAAGCAATAAATCATGCTAGCAGATCATAAAGCAAGGAAGAAGACTCAATCTACCCCGCTCATTCTATCTTATCTCAGTCTAAAGGAACTCTCGCTCTGATACCACCTGTTGTGGGGACCCGGGCTCTAATTCTTTTTCTTGGGATTAAATGGATCGTTATTCTAAAATATGGGTCAATTGTTTTCCGCTTTTTACATTAAATCAAATGTAACTAAACAAGCATAAGTTCTTTATTAAATTTACAACATACAAACACCAAATACATGTCTTGCTCTGTATGTCCTCAACTAACCAGTATTAAAATACAGTACTTAATAAAAGACAACTACTGGTTCATCTGCTACGCCCGTGATCTCCACGCTAACCCGATCATCTCTGTCTCGACCCAGATCCTGCCCCACCTGTTGTTATGCACACATACAGACATAACAGCAGCCGGAAAACCGGTGAGAACAAATCCCAGTATAAACATGTATACATGCATTCAAACAATCTAAAACATGAAACATGCTAATATGAATGTCATTCATATAAAATCATGCAATGCGAATCTAATCATGTCTAGACTCGACTCAACTAGAACTCTACGGATCCCGTTGTGAATAAGACGGCACTGTCTGTCACCTACCCTCCCAATCGAGGTGCTGTCCGTCTTATTCCTAGACTTCGGCCTGATCTGTATCCGCGTCTACAATAGTGGCGGTGATCTTCCCCTAAGCTGTGATATCGCCGAACATCTAGAAGTCTGCCTGATCTCCAGACTGTCCTATCTTAATGCATGAATACACAATCTGTAAACAAGCATAATCATTCTAATGCAATGCCACATGATCTGTAAACAAAGCATAGCAAGATTTGTATACAAGTTCTATAAACAAATCTATAAACAATCATAATCATATGTCGGTCACCTACCCTCCCAATCGAGGTGCTGCCCGTCTTATTCCTAGACTTCAGCTTGATCTGTATCCGCATCTACAATAGGGGCGGTGATCTTCCCCTAAGCTGTGATATCGCCGAACGTCTAGAAGTCTGCCTGATCTCCAGACTGTCCTATCTTAATGCATGAATACACAATCTGTAAACAAGCTTAATCATTCTAATGCAATGCCACATGATCTGTAAACAAAGCATAGAAAGATTTGTATACAAGTTCTATAAACAAATCTATAAACAATCATAATCATATCTAGATATAAACAATAAAACAAGTATGTGATTTTGTTGGGAAACTCAAATGTGATCTCATTTGAGTCGTGATTCCCCAAACAAAACATGTACTATACCTTTCGTCACACAGTTGCTGTCACGGTTGACAATACGAATCTGAAATGGAAATGTTGATACAAAATCTATCAATCTCTTATCTAATCAACACATATCCAAGTCACTACGTGATCTCGATACAATTTGACGGCATAACGACGTATATTCTTAACACCGGTCAATCCAAATCTCAACAGATATCAACCCTATATCATCCTCAACTCATACTCAAATCCTATGCACAAAACCATATTCAAAATCGATATAATGTACTTCTAACTATGCTGAATTTCATAATAATTGCATATGATATCTGTTCTTCGATCTGTTTACAAATATATCATGCTCAATACGTCAAGAACATAATATAACTATCATATTCCAATTCCTCTAACATCTAAATCGTGAAACTTGATAGAATTAAACAATACTTACATCACTTTGTAGCTTTCAAAGCAAGGAACACAATTCTTAACTCGGAATATGATTTGGATGGCTGAATCGTGAGATATCTAACTTTAAAGCTTGAAAACCTTGAGAAGTTATGGAGGAAATCTCGGTTCTGAGAGCTGGAACTGAAGAATAGCTGAATCAGCGCACTTATATATATATACTAGGCCACATGTCAAGTTGAGAATTAGAGTGGATTTCTCGGAGGCATGACCGCGGGTGCGGTGTTAACATGAGCGCGGGTGCGCTCATGTCTCGGCAGGACCACTATTTTCCCATAACTGTCGACCGCGGGTGCGGTATAGTTAAGGCCGCGGGTGCGGTCTCAGCACCGCGGGTGCGGTCTTAATGACACCACGGGTGCGGTCCTGAAAATGAAATTTGGGCACCCTACTGTCCTTGCACCGCGGGTGCGCCCCTAACCAGACCGCGGGTGCGGTATGGCTTTGGCAGCACATTCAATATTCCATGATTTATGACCGCGGGTGCACTCTTGTTCTGAGCGCGGGTGCGGTCTCTCACACATGAAATATTTCGTACTTTCATCTTATGACATGCATTCTCATATCCTCCGAGTCGTACGACAATGAAACTAATAATCTCGAGCCTTACAAAATCCCAGTATAAAACATGGTAAACATGCATATACATAAAGTAAATCATGAAATATTCTATCATGAATATAATTCAAATCAATAGATTTCATAATCTATTAAATTTAATCAAGAGAAGCATGCAACTCGAATCAGATAAACATGCTACTCAGATCAAATCATAAAAACATGCTATCATGACTGAAAGCAATAACAATGGGTTTCATAGTCTATGAAACCACATCCATAAACGCATGCAGTTCTAGTCAAATCATGTCTAGACTCGACTCAACTATAACTCTAGGGATCCCGGTGTGAATAAGACGTCAATGGCTGTCACCTACCCTCCCACTCGGGGTGACTGTACGTCTTATTCCTACACTTCGGTCTGAGCTGTATCAACGACTTCAATAGGAGTCAGGGTTGCTCCTAAGCTGAGATACACCGAACAACTAGATAGCTGACAATGGCTGTCAACGACTCTCATATCTAAATGCAATGCATAACAATCTGTAAACCATGCATAATCATCTCAACATATAATTAAATCATATTCAAATTAGAATATAAAAGTAATCTAGTATGTGATTTTATTGGGAAACTCAAATAAGATCTTATTTGAGTTATATCTTCCCGCATATCACATGAATTATACCTTTGTCGTCCCTGTCTGACGAAGACGATGACCTGTATTCAACTCTGTCCATATCCAATCTGAAAAGACAATATCGAATACATAGTATCAATGAATAACTCAATTCACAATCTGTTCTGATCAATACTCAACTCAGTACATAATCTGATCAATATCTGAACAAGATACAATTCAATTCATGTCATCGATATCACAATAAAATCTGAATCATATCTGAATCTGATTAATCTAAATCAACTGATGTTTCGACGACATAACAATACAATCTGAATAACCCCGTCAATCTGAACATCACAAATATAATACTGGACTTCATAATCTGTGTCAATATAATTCATACTCTGAATACTAACACAATTCTGATATATAATCTCAGTCAATATCTTTCAAAAATCATAACAATTACAAAAACGGTCTGTTCTTTAATCTGACTTCAATTCTATAATATCTACAGTAGCAGAAACACCATATCTGAATCATATTCAATTCTGACAATATCATAATTTCAAATCTTGTCTAAACGTAACAAAACTTACGTCCAGTTGTAGCCTGCGTTGATAGGAACACAATACTGTAGTCGGATTCAAATTCTGATAGACGGATCTTGCCGAATCGAAATTTTAAAGAAAATAAAAGCTTGAGAGAACTTTTCTATGAAAGTCTCGATTCTTTCTTCATGTAGATGCCAAGGGAGATGAGAATATATATCTCAAGCAAGCATGATATGCCAAGTGTCCCACTCAAGCCAATATTGCACTTTAGTCCCTCAACTTTTCACTGTTTGCAAATCGGCCCTCCAATAATTACGAAATTTCCATCAAATTTAAATCAAGTATTTTTCCACTTAAGTATGAAATTGCCATCAAATTTAAATCAAGTATTTTTCCACTTAATTACAAAAATGCCATCAATAATATTTTCTTTTCGGGGTCTCATAAAATTGATAACATCTCGGGCCTTATAATACAAATCTTGTGTTATCTACAAGAATTCAACTAGGTTCAACTACATATCAGTGCTGAATCCTATGTTGCTTCGAAGCCCGGATCTCCACGCTATCTAATCTTCTCTCATCCTCTTCTTGACCCTGATCCAGCCCCACCTGTTGTCATGCACACATACAAAACAAGACAACAGCCGGATAACTCCGGTGAGATATAAATATCCCAGTATAAACAATGTATACATGCAATCATATAAAAGCATATACAAAAGCATATATAAGAAATATTATTAACCTGTATCAAATGAGAATACATAAATCAATATCAAGCATTCAATAATCATGAATGATAAAAACAATGTAAATCAACATGTCATATCAGACTCAACTCAACCGACGCGTCGTCTCAGACTCGACTCCACTGACGCGTCGTCTCAGACTCGACTCAACTCTAACCTAGGGATCCCGATGTCTGGATATAGGTAATTATATCGAATCTCAGTCGATAGGAATGAATCCATCCCTAAACGGCATCGATATAATTCATATATCAGTGTCTGGGCGAATCAGCCGCAGAATTGACGACTCAGTCAATAACCCGACGACTCAGTCGGTAATTAGGCGAATCAGCCAATAATCAGACAACTCAGCGTGTAATTAAGCAAATCAGCTTAAGTTTAGACGAATCAGTCAATAACCAGACGAATCAGCCGGTGACTAGGCGAATCAGCCTATAATAAGACGAATCAGTCAATAACCAGACGAATCAGCCCGTGACTAGGCGAATCAGCCTATGACTCAACGACTCAGTAATCAATACATGCAGTCAGTATCTAAGCAAATCAATCAATGACTAGCGAATCAGCAGTCATTACATGCAGTGGCTATAAATATGTTCTGGTGATTTTATGCTTGTTATATCTATGAGATTTTGATATAATTGCAGCATTTGATTGATTGAATTGAATATCTGAAGATTGTGTTAGATATTCTGAGAACTATAATGATTGTATACAGAAATTATTCAGATAAGAATCCTGCTTGACACAGATTGTATTCAGAATGTGCGTTATCTGAAGTTAGTATACAGATTGATTCTGATACAGTTGAGATTGCGATCAGTGACTGATAATGTAATAGCCGAGCCCGGTGTACGGTACGGTTTAAGTTTTCGTATGTTATAGATTTATTGATTAAGTTTAAGTCTAGTTGTGATGTTAAGAGTTGTGTTTATGGGCCATAGTATATTGGTTGTTTTTGTCTTGAGGTGTTAGTTGTTGTTGGTTCGATTTTAGTTGCCTTAGATTTTGTCTTGGCCGTGACCAGACCGCACCCGCACTCAGTGTAAGGACCGCACCCGCGGTTGTAATTGTTGGATTTTGGTGTTTTTCCCCGTAGTGACACCGCACCCGTGGTGATGTTAGTACCGCACCCGCAGTGTAGACCGCACCCGCGGTGTAGACCGCACCCGCGGTCGTATTTTTCAGGGAACTGTTTGAATTGCCGAGAGCTTAGCGCACCCGCGGTAATGATAGAGCGCACCCGCAGTCATGCATTATTGAGGTATGGGCGAGATTTTTAGTACTTTATTGGAGTGGTTAGCTTTACTCTTCCTCATTCTTTCCTCTCCAATCTCGATTTTCTCTCTAGAACCAAGGGTTTTCCTCCATTTCTTTTATTTCCTATCTTCGATCCAAGCTTTTAGTTGGAGTTTCGAGTAGAGATCGAAGTTCTCCTTGGTGCTAGGAAGCTAAGGTAAGCTTTTGGTGTTGTTATTTCTTGGTTTTGGAGAAGAGATGTTATGGATTTGTTGTATGAGTTGGTTTAATGGGTTATTTGACTTGAGTTCTTGGATATTGAATTGTTGATGGTGTTATTTATGGATTATTGTTGTAGGTGGTGTATCAAGAGCTTAGATTGAGGTGTTCTTGTGGTTTGTAAGTGGAATTTCATCCCTTGTGCTCACATGATTATATATGTATTGTGTCCCAAAGGTTTTAATGTGTTATTCCCTTCATTGGCTTCATAATTATGTATTGATTCACTTGTATATCTATTGGAGGCATTGTATGTCTCAATTGTATCGAAAAAGGGATACAAAGAGTATAGTTTCCAAAGTGTTTGATAAATGTCAAAGAGAGATATTCAAATGTTTTATGGATTGATAGATACATAGTCAGAGATTGCATGCAATTAGTTGATCAACGAACATAGGATTATATCCCTCAGAGTTGTCGATTTATATCGATGGGATACGAGCACCACAGACAGAGTTACTATTGATATCAATCCATACCAGATAAAAGAGGAATACCATCTCATTGTTATTGTTATTGCTATGTTATTTATGATCCATAGATTGATGGTATTCAATGTTTTAAATTCATGTTTTACAGAGTATGTTATGTTCATTGCTATGTAAGAGTTCCACTTGCTGAGTTTTGTACTCATTTCAGTTATTTTCATGTGATGCAGATAAGAGCGACGGGCCAGGACGTTGACTGTGGATGAGAGTCATATGCATACGATGTTGGAAGGATGGCATTTTTGGACATGATCATAGAAATGATATTTTGTATTTTTGTTATGTCATTTGAATGATCATGTATTTATTTTGATTGCAAATATTTTGTAAATAATTTTATGTTTTGAAATTGTAATCCTTCCATCCTTCAATTGAAAATTTTAAATTCCGCTGTATTTTAAATGTAACGGGTCAAGGTGTCACAGATAAGATATCGATATCAGAAAGACCAGGAAGTTCAGAAATGTCAAAAACAAAAAATGTCAAAAATGTATGTAGTCGGATTTGGCAGATTATTTTATTCGACTGTTGCTTTATATCTGCTGAGTATTGTTATTGTTCTAAATCAATAATTGAGATATCTTATATTATTTTGGGGAGCATATTTTAATTGCAGATGGGATATAACAGTTGATCAGAAGGATATGAAGATGTTTATCAGAATTCTTTGTTTTATGAGTTCACTGAACTCACTAGATCTGTATAGGATATTGATATTTTGTCTCTGATTTGATATTACTGTTGTTTTGAATCCGTATATGCTACATATTATTATGAACCAATGAGAGTGTATACAGTTTCCACTAAATCAGAGTTGAATTCAAGAGTTACAGTAATTCAAGAATGTGATCAGAATGTTCAGAACTTGATTATAATAATCAGAACAGAGTAGCAGATATGTGATTTTGTGTTGCGTATGAGATTGATTATCAGGTGATATCAGAATTTTTCAGAATGGTCAACAAAGCTTGATATCGATAGTCAGAGCCGAATACCAGGTAGGTATTTCTTCTATAAGTTATGTTATTAACTGATTAGTTTATATCAAATAGTTCGAATCTGAAATCACAGATAGGGTCAAAAATGCACCGTAGTGGATTTAGTTTTCATTCTGATGATTGAGTGTAATGCCCGAGATTTAATTACGGTAATCAGATATTGATTAATTGACATAATTGAGGTTATAGGAACTCAAATGACGAAGCCGGGCGTGGTGTATTTTACACCGAGATGTTCGACCTAACATCTCAACATGTTAGTTTGAGATTATTGATTTTGAGTGGACATGATTATAACCAGGTTATTTTAAGATCAAATTGAGATAATAATAGTGTTGGGCGAAAGTGACTCGCCCGGGCGGACGTTTTTGACCGCCCGAGCGAGAGTGCCTAGGAGAAGAGGGCCGAGAGTCACTCGCCAGGGCGGATGTTTTTGACCGCCCGAGCGAGGCTGCTGGAATGGGTGAGGGCCGAGAGTTACTCGCTGGAGCGGAAACTTTTGACCGCCCTAGCGAGTAACGTGTAGCTTGAAAGGCGAGCCACTTGGCCTATTGCATGTTCGTGTGTATATATATATATATATATACATGCAAGATTTCAGCCGAGGGAAACTAGGAAAGCTTAGGGAGAAAGCTTCAAGTTCCTTCGAAGACTATTATTGTGATTTTGTGCAATCCGTCCGTCTGATTTTAAATTCGACTACAGTACTGTGTTCCTATCAACGCAGACTACAATTGGACGTAAGTTTTGTTACGTTTAGACAAGATTTGAATTTATGATATTGTCAGAATTGAATATGATTCAGATATGGTGTTTCTGCTACCGTAGACATTGTAGAATTGAAGTCAGATTAAAGAACAGATCGTTTCTGTAATTGTTATGATTTTTGAAAGATAGTAACTGAGATTCTATATCAGAATTGTGTTAGTATTCAGATTATGAGTTATATTGACACCGATTATGAGTTCCAGTATTATATTTGTAATGTTCAGATTTACGGGGTTACAAGACTGTGTTAGTATGCCGTTGAAACATCAGTTGATTTAGATTGATCAGATTCAGATATGATTTCGATTTGATTGTGATATTATTGATAAGACTCAGATTGTATCTTGTTCAGATATTGATCAGATTTTATATTGAATTGGGTATTGATCAGAACAGATTGTGTATTGAGTTATTCACTGACACAGCGTATTCGATATTGTCTTTTCAGATTGGATATGGACAGAGTTGAATACCAGACTTCGTCTTCGTCAGATAGGGACGACAAAGGTATAATTCATGTGATATTCGGGAAGCCCCAACTCAAATGAGATATCATTTTGAGTTGCCCAACAAAATCACATACTAGACTGTTGTCAATATTTTATTATGTTTATGCTTTGATTATAGAATTGTATTCAAATGTATGAGATTATTGTCATATTCAGCTATGAATATGATTATGCTTTGTTTACAGATTGTTATTCATTGCATTTAAGATAGGAAAGTCTTGACAGTCATTGTCAGACTTCTAGACGTTCGGTGTATCTCAACTTAGGAGCAGGTATTACTCCTATTGCCAGCCGTTGATACAGCTCGAACCGAAGTCTAGGAATAAGACGTACGGTTACCACGATCGGTTGAGTAGGTAACAGGCTGTGACGTCTTATTCACCCCGGGATCCCTAGAGTTATAGATTGAGTCGAGTCTAGATATGATTTGATTAGGACTGCATGCCTACATGGATGTGGCTCCTAGATCATGGGACCCATCGTTATTGCTTTCAGTTGTGCTAGCATGTTTTTATGATTTAGATTGTTTATATGCATGTTTATCTGATTTGAGTTGCATGCTTAAATTCATAGATTATGAGATATATTGTGTTTCTACATGACGGCATGTTTTATGAATTAGTTTAATTATATACATGCTTACCATGTTTTATACTGGGATTTATTCTCACCGGAGTTATCCGGCTGTTGTCTTGTTTTGTATGTGTGCATGACAACAGGTGGGGAAGGATCGGGGTCAAGATGAGAAAGAGGCTGGACTAGATAGCGTGGTGATTCCGGACTTGGATAGACTTGGTTTATTACTTGAATTTAGTAATTGAACCTTAGACTTAGGTTGTACAGTATTGTACTTTTCTACAGAATTGTAGTTTTATACAGATATGTATATTATTTAGATGCCATTACCTTCCGCACTTGTACTTTAAAAAGAAAAATTTTTAGACCCTGTTTTATCTTAATTGATAATTAAATCCCAACGATGATTAAGAAGATGATTAGCGTCCGGGTCCCCACAACAGGTGGTATCAGAGCATTAGGTTCCAGAACAGTAGGTTCTAGAGCTGTAGATTCTGTAGACTGAGATAGAAGAGAATGAGCGGGGTAGATGAATTTTCTTCCTTGCATGTGTGTGCTAGCATGAGATTGATTTAATGTTGATTGACATTGTGTGCTAGCATGAGACTATGTGTTACTGCTTTAAGATACATGTTTACCTGATTATGTGATTGGAATGGGTATTATGTATTCTTGAATATAAATCACATCTGATTCCTGATCAGCAGTAAGATGATCAGAGAAAGATTAGAACAGATTGGTTGTACTGGATTACTAATGTTTTGGTAATCAGATATAGCTCCCCGAAGGATTCCTGAAAAAGGCAGTACTTCGTATGATCAGATAGATAGATCAGAATCTCAGATAGATGTGTCAGAAACTCCAATGGAAACGAAGTTGAGGGAATTTCAGTTACTTCAGCCGCCGATTCTCAGCGGTATTGAGACATCGGAAGATTGTCAGCACTGGTTGGATGACATAGAAATACTGGTTGATTTACTTGATTGTACCGATGAACAGAAAGTTAAATTGGTAGTTTATCAGTTACGGGAGACTGCCACAAATTGGTGGATTATGATCGAAGGCATATTAGAACTACGTGGTATTATGATCACATGGGAAGTCTTCAAAGCTGAATTCTATCAAAGATTTTTCTCAGTTTCATACCGGGAGGACAAAAGAGCAGAATTTGAGAATTTGAGACAAGGCCAACAGAATGTTGAGGAATATGTTGCGAAATTCTCTTCGCTACTGCATTTTGCTCCCCATTTGGCTGGAAATGACGAAGCTGTAGTGAATCGGTTCGTCAGAGGATTGAATTCAGAAATAGTTGCATTGATGAACATGCAGCAACCTTATCATTTTGCTGATGCTTTGAGTAAAGCAAGGAGGGCGGAGGCGAGTCTGATTAGACAATTGGGAAGATTGAGCGTGAAGCAATCCCAGACACAGCAATCCCCTCTCCGATTTGAACGTGGCAGTACGATTGGAAAGCAAGAGTTGCTTAAAGCTCGAAAGAAACCGTTCAAGAAATTAGGAGGTGGTTCCTCTATTTCCAGTGGTTCTAGTCCGAGCTATACTGGAGTCTATTGCAGTACTTGCGGAGGGAGGCATTCCTCAGAGCGATGCCGAGGAGTACTTGGCAGATGCAATAATTGTGGACAGCCGGGACACTTTGCGAAAGTTTGTCCCCAGAAGCGTTCCTGAAGATTTTAAGGAACAGAGTTGAAAATAGGGACCGACCCAGATTTCATAACAGGTACTATTCTTTATGATTATATCGCATATGTAGTGATACATACTAATGCATTCTTTACAAGTATCTGTGATGGAGCTGCATGGAGATATGCTGTATTTGTTGGATCTGTTTATACTGTAGTATAGATTCCTTGGTTGTTGAGGAATATGTTGATATCAGAGATTTCTGTGACATGTTATATACTACAGTAGAATGAACCGGGATTGGGCTAGATCATGATGTACTTGTGTTATATGATTTCGATCTCATTATTGACGTGTAATGCTACACAAGTACAGAGATATTGTAGAGATTGTCCCAGAAATGGTAAGATTCAGACCAGATCTGGCTGATAAACGGAGATTTTCCGATAAGGATTCTAGATTCAGAATTCCTTTAATAACTGTATTGTATAGGACTCGATTAGTACAGAAAGGAGCAGATTGCATCCTTATGTATTCAGTAGACCCACTGAAATCGAGCCTAGCATTGGCAGATTCGCCAATGATATATGTGGTGACTGATATTTGCCTAGATAAGATTTCAGATGTGTTGATATCAGAAAGGTAGATTTCAGAATTGAATCGATACCAGGTAATGGTTATATATTAGAATTCAGTACAGAATGATATTGAAGAGTAATAGAAGGGTACAGATTGCTAACTCTTATGTTCAGAGATATTCTGATGATTTTATGCTTGTTATAGCTATGATATTTGATATGTTAGCAATATCTGATTGGTTGAAATGAATATTTGAAGACTTTATTGAATATTCAGAGAATGGTGATTATTGTATACAGAAATGGGTCAGGTATGAATCATAATTGAAACAGATTGTATTCAGCATATGTAATATCTGCAGTATGTATACCGATTATTTACACAGTTGAGACAGAAATCAGCGACTGTAAGCGACACAGATATCAGATATATCAGAATTAACAGAAGTGTCAGAAAGTCAGAATTGCGGAGTTTTGCAGATTTTCTTATTCTCTTATTATGTTATATCTACTTGCGTATTGTTATGGTTGTAAATCAGTATTTGAGACATCTTATATTGTTTGGAAGCATATTCTATTTGCAGATGAGGTATGACAGTTGATCTGGGCGCTGTGAAGATTGATCAGTAGTCAGAATTATCAGTATTGCCAGAACTTGCTGTTTTATGAGTTTTCTTAAACTCACTAGATTGTATAGGTTGTTTTTGTTATTTCGAATCTGATTTGATATTACTGCTGTTTGGGTCAGTGTTTGATACAGATTCGTGTAAACAGTTCAGAATGTGATCAGACTATTCAGACTTGTATTTTGACAAGATAATCAGAACAGAGTAACGCCTACAGTAACAGATATGTGATTTGGTGGTTGTATCAGATTAATTCTATTGTGGTATCAGAATGTTTCAGAATTTTGTAACAGAATTGATATCTATAGTCAGAGCCGAATACCAGGTAGGTATTTCTTCTTTATTTTATGTTATTAACTGAATTGTTTATACAGGATAGTTCGAATATGAACTCATAGATAGTGTCAGAACTGCACAGTAGTGGGTTCAGTTTTCATTCAGATGTTTGTGAATGTATTATATTCGAACCGATAGTTGTGATATAAACAGGGTAGATCAGTTATGGCAGAAATTGTACAGAAAGGTTGGCAGAAATTGTACTGATAAGTCTAAATTGCTAACAGAAAAGACAGAAAGATAGCAATCAGCAGACTAATTACAGATTTTGTATATTTCTGAATAGAAATGGGAGTACATTTCTATGGCTTTCGTAATAAAATTACTGCCATTTTCTACATATTGTGATATGATATGATTAAGATTGACAGATTGTTCAATCTATATCTATCAGTTTGTACCAGATTACGTACAAACAGAACTAGATGACATAGATCGATGTCAAAGAAAGGTTCAGATGGAACATAAAATTTAAGTAGATTATATCAGATTGTGATTTTGCTTGAAATTGTATTCGTGACAGAGTATATCATGAATTCTCTCTTAGATTGTTTCACAGATTGACAGGCAGTCAGAATGTGTTATCCAGAGATTGGAAGATTTTTGTACAGCTTTAGTGCTGGATGTTAGCACTAATTGATATAATTCAGTATTACTGTGTGACAATAGCTATCAGCTTATCAGAAGAGTAATGAGATAGTATAGACAAGACAGTATACGAAGAGTACTACAGATTTCTTTTGAAGATAATTCGAAGAAAGATGCAGATAGTTCATGTAAGGCCCGAGATAATAAAGATGATATTATTTTAATCCGAGAGTATGTAATTGGAAACTTTTGGAGTGTTGAATTATATTCCAAGATGTTTGCAATTATTTAGGATTGAAATGGAATTATTTAGGATTGAATTGAATTAAAAAGATTGAGCGGGGGCCAATTTGCAATTAGTGAAAAGTTGAGGGACTAAAGTGCAAATATGAAAATTTAAGTGGGACACTTGTCTTGGTCACCTCTTGAACGTGGCATTTCCTTCCAAATTTCATTTTGCATGGACTCCTAGCTTGGAAGGGTAAAGACGTGAGCTTCCATGGTTTCCTTCAAGGATTTTGATCTTCAAAATTTCATATCTCATGATCCAACCATAATTTCTTGAAATTGAATGTAGATTCTTGCTCCTCAACTCAAGGGCTTCAAGGTGAGGTAAAGTTCATCAATTTTCAGCATGTTTCGAAAATAATATGTTGGGGAATTATGGATTTTATTGGTGCAATGTGTTCTTGAGTATATAGCGATTATAGAAACGTAATCGGATCGAAGAACGGACATCATATGAATTGGTTTGAAAAATCCAGCATGTGGCCGAAATTTGATGGTGCAAGATTATTATGTTTTGGCTTGGTATTGTTGGGAATTATGAGTTGTTGATATTAATTGATTGATATTTGATTTATCGGGATACCGAAATTGCACCGTTACGCCGCCGAATTTGATATAGAATGAATTTTATTCAATGTCATGACTTGAATGGAATTTGATATTGATATTGTGGAGTTCAAAATTGTGCATTCCAGATTGGGTATACAGATATTGAGATTATGAATTGTACTGCTATTGAATGATGAATTCTGAGATGATAATTGTGATATTGAGATTGATGGGGTTACAAGACTGTATTGATATTTCCGTTGAAACATCAGTTGATTCAGAGTGATCAGATTCAGTATTGATTTAGATTATATCGTGATATTGTTGATATGATCAGATTATATATTGCTCAGAACAGACTGAGAATTGAGTTATACATTGATACAGTGTATTTGATATTGTCATTTCAGATTGGATATGGACAGACGGGACTTCGAGACTTCGTCTTCCTCAGACGGGGACGATAAAGGTATAATTCATGTGATATTTGGGAAGATATAACTCAAATCAGATCTCATTTGAGTTTCCCAATAAAATCACATACTAGACTATTATTTATGTTTTGATATGATTGTTTATAGATTTGGTTATAGAACTTGTATACAAATCTTGCTATGCTTTGTTTACAGATCTTGTGGCATTGCATTAGAATGATTATGTTTGTTTACAGATTGTGTATTCATGCATTAAGATAGGACAGTCTGGAGATCAGGCAGACTTCTAGATGTTCGGCGATATCTCAGCTTAGGGGAAGATCACCGCCCCTTTGTAGATGCGGATACAGATCAGGCCGAAGTCTAGGAATAAGACGTACATCACCTCGATTGGTAGGGTAGGTGACAGACAGTGACGTCTTATTCACACCGGGATCCCTAGAGTTATAGATCGAGTCAAGTCTAGACATGATTTGATTAGAATTGCATGCTTATATGGATGTGGCTCCTAGATCGTGGGACCCATCATTACTGCTTTCAGTTGGGTTACCATGTTTATGATTAAGATTGTTTATATGCATGTGTATCTGATTTGAGTTGCATGCTTATTTGATTAATTTCATAGATTATGAAATAGATTGTTTTTATACATGATAGCATGCTTTATAAATTAGTTTGTTTATATACATGCTTACCATGTTTTATACTGGGATTTATTCTCACCGGAGTTATCCGGCTGTTGTCTTGTTTTGTTTGTGTGCATGACAACAGGTGGGGCTGGATCGGGGTCAAGAAGATGATAAGAGAAGACGAGTTAGCGTGGTGATTCCGGACTTACTGTAGATTTGGTTTATTACTTGAATTTAGTAATCGAACCTTAGACTTAGATTGTACAGTATTGTACTTTTATACTGAAATGTATTTTATACAGATATGTATAATATTTAGATTCCATTACCTTCCGTACTTGTATTTTAAAAGAAAAATTTTTAGACCCTGTTTATCAGAACTGATAATTAAATCCCAACGATGATTAAGAAGATGATTAGCGTCCGGGTCCCCACAGTTCAGACTGGACAGATTTAAGAAACCAACGTCGGATGATGACGATTGGTAGTTGAAGCTAATGAGTGTTTATGTCTTTGTTTGAGGTAAACAAATTTGTTAACAGCTGATGATACTGATATGTGATGAGCTGTAGATTGGTTTATACGGATGTTGTATAGCCAGTATGATGAAATTGATTTTGTCAGAACTAGTTTAAGGGGTATTATGACATTATACTTCGTGAATTTTTATTCCAGACTGGAATCAGATATTTGAGTTTTGGTTTAAACTCTGTACACATTTCTTCTGATATATCTGAATTGATTGTTATGAGTTCGAGGACGAACTCAGATCTAAGAGGGGGAGAAATGTAATGCCCGAGATTTAATTACGGTAATCAGATGTTGATTAATTGACATAATTGAGGTTATAGGAACTCAAATGACGAAGCCGGGCGTGGTGTATTTTACACCGAGATGTTCGACCTAACATCTCAACATGTTAGTTTGAGATTATTGATTTTGAGTGGACATGATTATAACCAGGTTATTTTAAGATCAAATTGAGATAATAATAGTGTTGGGCGAAAGTGACTCGCCCGGGCGGACGTTTTTGACCGCCCGAGCGAGAGTGCCTAGGAGAAGAGGGCCGAGAGTCACTCGCCAGGGCGGATGTTTTTGACCGCCCGAGCGAGGCTGCTGGAATGGGTGAGGGCCGAGAGTTACTCGCCCGAGCGGAAACTTTTGACCGCCCTAGCGAGTAACGTGTAGCTTGAAAGGCGAGCCACTTGGCCTATTGCATGTTCGTGTGTATATATATATATATATATATATATATATATATATACATGCAAGATTTCAGCCGAGGGAAACGAGGAAAGCTTAGGGAGAAAGCTTCAAGTTCCTTCGAAGACTATTATTGTGATTTTGTGCAATCCGTCCATCTGATTTTAAATTCGACTACAGTACTGTGTTCCTATCAACGCAGACTACAATTGGACGTAAGTTTTGTTACGTTTAGACAAGATTTGAATTTATGATATTGTCAGAATTGAATATGATTCAGATATGGTGTTTCTGCTACCGTAGACATTGTAGAATTGAAGTCAGATTAAAGAACAGATTGTTTCTGTAATTGTTATGATTTTTGAAAGATAGTAACTGAGATTCTATATCAGAATTGTGTTAGTATTCAGATTATGAGTTATATTGACACCGATTATGAGTTCCAGTATTATATTTGTGATGTTCAGATTTACGGGGTTACAAGACTGTGTTAGTATGCCGTTGAAACATCAGTTGATTTAGATTGATCAGATTCAGATATGATTTCGATTTGATTGTGATATTATTGATAAGACTCAGATTGTATCTTGTTCAGATATTGATCAGATTGTATATTGAATTGGGTATTGATCAGAACAGATTGTGTATTGAGTTATTCACTGACACAGCGTATTCGATATTGTCTTTTCAGATTGGATATGGACAGAGTTGAATACCAGACTTCGTCTTCGTCAGACAGGGACGACAAAGGTATAATTCATGTGATATTCGGGAAGCCCCAACTCAAATGAGATATCATTTTGAGTTGCCCAACAAAATCACATACTAGACTGTTGTCTATATTTTATTATGTTTATGCTTTGATTATAGAATTGTATTCAAATGTATGAGATTATTGTCATATTCAGCTATGAATATGATTATGCTTTGTTTACAGATTGTTATTCATTGCATTTAAGATAGGAAAGTCTTGACAGTCATTGTCAGACTTCTAGACGTTCGGTGTATCTCAACTTAGGAGCAGGTATTACTCCTATTGCCAGCCGTTGATACAGCTCGAACCGAAGTCTAGGAATAAGACGTACGGTTACCACGATCGGTTGAGTAGGTAACAGGCAGTGACGTCTTATTCACCCCGGGATCCCTAGAGTTATAGATTGAGTCGAGTCTAGATATGATTTGATTAGGACTGCATGCCTACATGGATGTGGCTCCTAGATCATGGGACCCATCGTTATTGCTTTCAGTTGTGCTAGCATGTTTTTATGATTTAGATTGTTTATATGCATGTTTATCTTATTTGAGTTGCATGCTTAAATTCATAGATTATGAGATATATTGTGTTTCTACATGACGGCATGTTTTATGAATTAGTTTAATTATATACATGCTTATCATGTTTTATACTGGGATTTATTCTCACCGGAGTTATCCGGCTGTTGTCTTGTTTTGTAAGTGTGCATGACAACAGGTGGGGAAGGATCGGGGTCAAGATGAGAAAGAGGCTGGACTAGATAGCGTGGTGATTCCGGACTTGGATAGACTTGGTTTATTACTTGAATTTAGTAATTGAACCTTAGACTTAGGTTGTACAGTATTGTACTTTTCTACTGAATTGTAGTTTTATACAGATATGTATATTATTTAGATGCCATTACCTTCCGCACTTGTACTTTAAAAAGAAAAATTTTTAGACCCTGTTTTATCTTAATTGATAATTAAATCCCAACGATGATTAAGAAGATGATTAGCGTCCGGGTCCCCACATTGAGAATGTATTATATTCGAACAGATAGTTGTGATATAGACAGATGAGATCAGTTATGACAGAATTTGTACCGAAATGTTGGCAGAAATTGTACTGATATGTATGAATCGCTAACAGAAAAGATAGAAAGATAGAAATCAGAAGATGTATTACAGAATTTGTATATGTCTGATGAGAAATGGGGAGTATAATTCGATGAATTTCGTAATGAAATTACTACAATACTTTCCAGATTATGATATGATATGATTGTAATTGAAAGATTGATCAATATATATCTATCAGTTTGTACCAGATAATGTACAAACGTGTCCAAATGACACAGATTGATGTCCGAAAAGTGGTCAGAAAGATCAGAATGCCACCATAGAATGTATCAGATTGTGATTTTTTTTATTGATTGTGTACTTGTGATAGAGTATGTCATGAACTCTCTCTTAGATTGTTTTACAGATTGACAGACAGTCAGAATGTATTACCCAGATATTAGAAGATTTTGGTACAGCTTTAGTGCTGGATGTTAGCACTAATGATTATGACTTATTGTCACTGTATGAATTACTGTATGACAATAGCTACTAAGACAGTTCAGAATGGACAGATTTAAGAAACCAACGTCAGATGATGACAATTGGTATTTGAAATTGAAGACTGTATATGTCCTTGATTGGGATAAACAGATTGTGATGCAAACACGGATGGTCAAGCTCCAAGGAAAGCATGGGACCCTTTAGAGTTTCCGGAGGGACCAATCACGAGGGGACGATCGAAGAGATTCAAGGAAGCATTGCAGGTGCTTATGAGCAAGGAGGAAGGACTTACAAGCGAGGTGCAAAGTGCTGGAGGGTTTTCGATGCATGGGAGTGAGTTTGGAAGTCACAAGAACATTATTCAAGTGATAAATGAAGAAGAGGCCAGAAGCATCGGCGCCCGAGCGGCCAAAGATTACCGCCCGAGCGCATGTACTGCCCGTGGAAAAAACTTACAGAAAGCCTCGCGCCCGAGCGGTAATAATCTACCGCCCGAGCGCGAATTGTCCAGAGCCCTCGGCGCTCGAACGGTAATTTCCTACCGCCCGAGCGCGCGTCTTTTTTAAGAATATTTTAATTTCCAACTTTAGAGTTTTATTTTGTGAGGTAACTAGATTCTAGCAATCTTTTTTATATGTAAACCATATTGGACGAAATTTTACACACAATTCGGATTTCATTATTTTGATTTTTATCAAATTTTAGAGTTTTACTCTCAAACGTCCAAAGCTTCGCTTTGTTTTTTGGAAATCAAACTTATCAAAGTTTTTAACTTTGTGGCGTTTGTCGATCGTGCTTGTGCGGATTGTCGTCGACTAGTTCTTCGAAGGTTCGTTATAATTTCGATTGTTTATCTCATGATTATTTGTTGCTAGACTTTTCATAGTCTTTTAGATTTGTGATTTTGAAATATCCGTCTATCAGAATTCAAATCCGACTTCAGTTCTGTGTTCCTCCCGACACGAGCTACACAAGGACGTAAGTTTCATTACGTTTTGCAGTATTTTGAAATTTGGATGTTGCCAGAATTGAATATTTGGGGACCCAGACGCTAATCATCTTCTTAATCATCTTTGTGATTTAATTATCAATTAATATAAAACAGGGTCTAAATTTTTTTCTTTTTAATTTATAACTGCGGAAGGTAAGGGACTCTAAACACTATACATGTCTGTATATAAAATACAATTCAGTATTAAAAATACAATAATGTACAACATTCTAATCTAAGGTTCACTACAAAAATTCTAGTAGTAAAATCCAATCTACTGTAAGTCCGGAATCACCACGCTAACTCGTCTTCTCTCATCATCTTCGTGACCCCGATCCTGCCTCCCCTGATGTCATGCACACATACAAACAAGACACCAGCCGGATAACTCCGGTGAGAATAAATCCCTGTATAAAACATGGTAAGCATGTATATAAACAAACTAATTCATAAACATGCGATCATGTATAAACACAATATATTTCATAATCTATGAAATTAAGCATGCAACTCAAATCAGTTAAACATGCATATCAACAGTCTAAATCATAAAACATGCTAGCACAACTGAAAGCAATAACGATGGGTCCCATGATCTAGGAGCCACATCCATATAAACATGAAGTCCTAATCAAATCATGTCTAGACTTGACTCGATCTATAACTCTAGGGATCCCGTTGTGAATAAGACGGCACTGTCTGTCACCTACCCTCCCAATCGAGGTGCTGACCGTCTTATTCCTAGACTTCGGCCTGATCTGTATCCACGTCTACAAAGGGGCGGTGATCTTCCCCTAAGCTGAGATATCGCCGAACATCTAGTAGTCTGCCTGATCTCCAGACTGCCCTATCTTAATGCATGAATACACAATCTGTAAACAAGCATAATCATTCCAATGCAATGCAACATGATCTGTACACAAAGCATAGCAAGATTTGCATACAAGTTCCATAAACAAATCTATAAACAAGAATATAGTATGTGATTTATTGGGCAACTCAAATGGTGATCTCAATTGAGTTGTTTCTTCCCGAATATCACATGAATTATACCTTTGTCGTCCCCCTCTGAGGAAGACGAAGTCTTGAAGTCCAGTCTGTCCATATCCGATGTGAAATGACAAATATAAATACACTGTATCAATGTGTAACTCAATTCACAATCTGTTCTGATCAATACTCAACTCTGTATATAATCTGATCAATATCGAAACAGATACAATCTATTCCATATCAACGATATCACAATACAATCGAATTCATTTCTGAATCTAAACAATCTGAATCAACTGATGTTTCAACGGTACACAGTACAGTCTTGATAACCCCGTCAGTTTAAACATCACAGATATAATACCAGAATTCATAGAACAAATCATCTTTCTATTCTTAAATCAAGAACAATACAATTCTAGTGTTTAATCTCAGTCAATATCTTCTGAAATTCATAACAATTGTATAAACAGTCTGTTTCTCAGTCTGACTTCGATTATACAATGTCTACGGTAGTAGAAACACCATATCTGAATCATATTCAGTTCTGACAACATCATATTTCCAAAACATCGCAAAACGTAACGAAACTTACGTCCTTGTGTAGCTCGTGTCGAGAGGAACACGCTGCTGCGTTCGGATCAGAATTCTGATACACGGATTTCTCACAAAAGGCGTAAGGATATTTCTCTCCAAAGCTTCGCCCTTTTTCCTGAATTTTTGTGAGGGAATTACGTGCAAGTCTTATATATATACTGCATGCAACCATATAAAACGTGGCCTATTTCTTGGCGCTGCACGTCAGACCGCGGGTGCGGTCACACCAGCACCGCGGGTGCGCTCAAGCGGTGATCCATATCCAAAATGTTCGAAGCAACGACCGCGGGTGCGGTGTTATCCTTACCGCGGGTGCGGTGTCTGCACTGCGGGTGCGCTCTTGCTAGCACCGCGGGTGCGGTCGTGCCAACTTCTAACTTCTAGTTTTTCGATCATGCAACACCTAGTTTCTCAAGTCTTTTCTTCCCTCATTGCATGTCATGCATTCTCATATCTCCTGAGTCTCACGTTAACGAAGATTAATAATCTTGGTTTATCAATTCTATAATTCTCGGGCATTACATTTCTCCCCCTCTTAGATCTGAGTTCGTCCCCGAACTCATAAACAATCAATTCAGAGCTATCGGAAGAAATGTATCACAGAGTTTAACATCCAAACTCGTTTTACTGACATCATTCGGAGGTATTTTTCTTGATCAAACTCTGATTCTGGTCTGGAATCAGAAGTCAAGAATTATAATATCATAATCCTTCTTCAACTCGTTCTAGCCGAATCAATCTCGCCTTACTGGCTATACAACATCCGTATATGCCAATTTGCAATCTATAACAAAACAATACCATCTGTAGTTGTTATCCTATCTGTTTATCCCAATCCAGGACATAATCAATCTTCATTTTCCAATACCAATTGTCATCATCCGACATTGGTTTCTTAAATCTATCCATTCTGAACTATCTTGATAGCTACAGTCATACAGTTAGTCACACCATGACAATAATCTATATCAACTAGTACTAACATCCATTACTAAAGCTCTACCAATATTTGTCAATATCTGGTAAGATACTCTGACTACCTGTCAATCTGTAGTAAATCTGCACAAAAGAGCTTAGGATATAATCTATCACAAGTACAACTCCGTCAAAATCACAATCTGATATCATTTAATTCTTGCATTCTCGTCAATCTGACTATTTCTTTGACATTGATCTATGTCCTCTGGTTCTGTTTGTACATAATCTGGTACAAACTGATAGATATAGATTGACTAATCTGTCAATCATAATCATATCATATCATAATTTAAAATGGCGGTAATTCCATTACGAAAGCCATAGAAATGTACTCCCATTTCTATTCAGAAATATACAAAATCTGTAATAATCTTCTGATTTCTATCTTTTTGTCTTCTTCTGTTAGCAATTCAGACTTATCAGTACACTTTCTGCCAGCATTTCTGTACACATTCTGTTATAACTGATCTAATCTGTTTATATCACTACTGTCTGTTCGAATATCATACATTCTCAACTATCTGAATGAAAACTGAATCCACTACGGTACATTTCTGACCCTATCTGTGGTTTCCGATCCGAACTACTGACATAAACAGTCAGTTAATAACATAAATTAAAGAAGAAATACCTACCTGGTATTCGGCTCTGACTATCAATATCAAAATCTGTAAACAATTCTGAAATATCTGACATCATAAAATAATCAATCTGATACAACACAAAATCACATATCTGTTAATCTGACTGATGTTCTGTTCTGATTATTACCAACAAGTTCTGAACATTCTGATCACATGTCTGACTGTTTACACAGATTCCGAACAGAAAGAACCTACACAGATCTAGTGAGTTTAAGACAACTCATAAAATAACAAAATCAGGCAACTGTAAATTCTGGCTATCTGACCAATCCTCATACTGCCCAGATCAACTGCTATATCTTATCTGCAAATAACATATGCTCCCACCAATATAAGATATTGCACAAATACGGATGTAGAACAATAACAATACTCAGCAGATATATATAACAATAAGAGAATAAATAATCAGAATACAATAATCTGCAGATAATAAATTTCTGACATTTCTGGAATTCTTAATCTTTCTGTCTTAACTGTCTAAATCAATCGATCTTCAGATACTGCATATTCTGAATAAACACTGTATCAATAACTGCATACCGGATTCATACCTGACCCATTTCTGTATACACTGATCATAGTTCTCTGAATATTTAACTCAATCTTCAAATATTCAATATAATCAATCAAATGCTACAATATATCAATAAATCATAGATATACCAAGCATAATTTTCAGAATACCTCTGAACATAAAATCTATCAATTTAGAAACAGAACTGAACTATCTTCCAGAGAAATACTCAATCAACTGGATTTCTCTGCTAATGTTCTTTTATCTGTCAATTATATCAATTCTGTCACTCATTCTGTACTATGTTCTAATATATCAGCAATACTTGGTATTGATTCAATTCTGAAATCTACCTTTCTGATATCAAACACATCTGACATCTTATCTAGGCAAACACCAGTCAACTATTATATTACTAGCAATTCTGTCACTGCTAGACTCGATTTCAATGAATCTTTTAAATACATAAGGATACCATCTGTTTCTTTTTGTAATAATCGAGTCATAAACAGTTCAATAATTTAAGGAATTCTGGATCTAGAATCCTTATCGGAAAATCTCCGTTTATCAACCAGATCTGGTCTGAATCTTACCGTTTCTGGCACACATTCTACGATATTTCTGTACTTGTTTAGCATAACATGTTAATACTGCAATCAGAATCATATAACACAAGTACATCACAATCTAGTTCAATCTCATTCTTATCTAACCGTAGTATATCATATGTCACAGACATTTCTGATATCAACATATTCCTCAACAACCAAGGAATCAATACTACAGTATACACAGAACCAACAGATATAGCATATCTCCATGCTACTCAATCACAGATACTCATAAATAATGCAGTAGTACATATCAATACCTATGCATATAATCATAAAAGGAATAGTACCTGTTGCGAATTCTGGGTCTGTTCTTTAGTCATTACCACCAATGATTCTGTGCTTTAAGATCTTCGAAAATGCCTCTGAGGACAAACTTTAGCAAAGTGTCCCGTCTGCTTACAGATATTGCACTTACCAAGCACTCCTTGGCATTGTTCTGTAGAATGTCGCCCTCCACACGTCCTGCAATACACTCCGGTATAGCTCGGACTAGGACTGCTAGAACTAGAGGAATCACTTCCTAACTTCTTGAATGGCTTCTTTCGAGCTTTCAGCAAATATTGCTTCCCACTCGTACTGCCGTGATCAAATCGGAGAGGGGATTGCTGTGTCTGGGGTTGCTTCACACACAACCTCCCTAGCTGTCTAATCAGACTCGCCTCAGCTCTCTTCGCTCTACTCAAGATATCAGCAAAATGGTAAGGTCGTTGCAGATTCATAAATGCAACTACCTCTGAATTCAACCCTCTGATGAACTGATTCGCTACAAATTCATCATTCCCAGCTATCTGAGGAGCAAAATGCAGTAGAGTAGAGAATTTAGCGGTATACTCATCAATATTCAACTGACCTTGGCTCAAATTCTCAAACTCTGCTTTCTTTTCCTCTCTGTACGAGACTGAGAAAAATCTTTGATAGAATTCAGTCTTAAAGACTTTCCACGTGATCACAGTACCACGTTGTGCTAATACTCCTTTGATTGTAATCCACCAACTCCTGGCAGCCTCTCGTAACTGGAGGAATACCAATTTAACTCTCTGTTCATCTGTGCAATCGAGTAAATCAAATAGTATTTCTATATCATCAACCCAGTTCTGACAATCTTCAGATGTCTCGCTACCACTCAGAATCGGCGGCTGGAATAACTGCAATTCTGCCAACTTTACTTCCATCGGAGTTTCTGATGCATCTATCTGTTCAGACGAAGTACTATCCCTCTCTGGAATTCTCCGAGGCGGTATATCTGAATATCAAACAAATGAGTGCACAATCCATATAATCTGTCTCAGCCCTCCTCTGATCATATACCTCTGATTCAGACTCGGTTCTGATTCAGTCTTGATAATTACGTGTTGTAGTCAACTCAGATAACAAACAACATGTAATAGGGAAAATAGTAAATCATGCAAGCACCCATAATGTAATTCAACCTTATAATAAATCTCATGCTAGCAATCACATGCAAGGAAAGAAAGTTCAATCTACCCCACTCATTCTTTACTATCTTAGTCTAAAAGATCTATCAATTCTAACTATCTCAATCTAAAGGATCTATGGCTCTGATACCACCTGTTGTGGGGACCCGGACGCTAATCATCTTCTTAATCATCTTTGGGAATTAATTATCAATTAAGATAAAACAGGGTCTAAAATTTTTTTCTTTTTAATTTATAACTGCGGAAGGTAAGGGACTCTAAACACGATACATGTCTGTATATAAAATACAATTCAGTATTAAAAATACAATAATGTACAACATTCTAATCTAAGGTTCACTACAAAAATTCTAGTAGTAAAATCCAATCTACTGTAAGTCCGGAATCACCACGCTAACTCGTCTTCTCTCATCATCTTCGTGACCCCGATCCTGCCTCCCCTGATGTCATGCACACATACAAACAAGACACCAGCCGGATAACTCCGGTGAGAATAAATCCCAGTATAAAACATGGTAAGCATGTATATAAACAAACTAATTCTTAAACATGCGATCATGTATAAACACAATGTATTTCATAATCTATGAAATTATGCATGCAACTCAAATCAGATAAACATGCATATCAACAGTCTAAATCATAAAACATGCTAGCACAACTGAAAGCAATAACGATGGGTCCCATGATCTAGGAGCCACATCCATATAAGCATGAAGTCCTAATCAAATCATGTCTAGACTTGACTCGATCTATAACTCTAGGGATCCCGTTGTGAATAAGACGGCACTGTCTGTCACCTACCCTCCCAATCGAGGTGCTGACCGTCTTATTCCTAGACTTCGGCCTGATCTGTATCCACGTCTACAAAGGGGCGGTGATCTTCCCCTAAGCTGAGATATCGCCGAACATCTAGTAGTCTGCCTGATCTCCAGACGGCCCTATCTTAATGCATGAATACACAATCTGTAAACAAGCATAATCATTCCAATGCAATGCAACATGATCTGTACACAAATCATAGCAAGATTTGCATACAAGTTCTATAAACAAATCTATAAACAAGAATATAGTATGTGATTTATTGGGCAACTCAAATGGTGATCTCAATTGAGTTGTTTCTTCCCGAATATCACATGAATTATACCTTTGTCGTCCCCCTCTGAGGAAGACGAAGTCTTGAAGTCCAGTCTGTCCATATCCGATCTGAAATGACAAATATAAATACACTGTATCAATGTGTAACTCAATTCACAATCTGTTCTGATCAATACTCAACTCTGTATATAATCTGATCAATATCGAAACAGATACAATCTATTCCATATCGACGATATCACAATACAATCGAATTCATTTCTGAATCTAAACAATCTGAATCAACTGATGTTTCAACGGAACACAGTACAGTCTTGTTAACCCCGTCAGTTTAAACATCAAAGATATAATACCAGAATTCATAGAACAAATCATCTTTCTATTCTTAAATCAAGAACAATACAATTCTAGTGTTTAATCTCAGTCAATATCTTCTGAAATTCATAACAATTGTATAAACAGTCTGTTTCTCAGTCTGACTTCGATTATACAATGTCTACGGTAGTAGAAACACCATATCTGAATCATATTCAGTTCTGACAACATCATATTTCCAAAACATCGCAAAACGTAACGAAACTTACGTCCTTGTGTAGCTCGTGTCGAGAGGAACACGCTGCTGCGTTCGGATCAGAATTCTGATACACGGATTTCTCACAAAAGGCGTAAGGATATTTCTCTCCAAAGCTTCGCCCTTTTTCCTGAATTTTTGTGAGGGAATTACGTGCAAGTCTTATATATATACTGCATGCAACCATATAAAACGTGGCTTACTTCTTGGCGCTGCACGTCAGACCGCGGGTGCGGTCACGCCAGCACCGCGGGTGCGCTCAAGCGGTGATCCATATCCAAAATGTTCGAAGCAACGACCGCTGGTGCGGTGTTATCCTTACCGCGGGTGCGGTGTCTGCACCGCGGGTGCGCTCTTGCTAGCACCGCGGGTGCGGTCGTGCAAACTTCTAACTTCTAGTTTTTCGATCATGCAACACCTGGTTTCTCAAGTCTTTTCTTCCCTCATTGCATGTCATGCATTCTCATATCTTCTGAGTCTCACGTTAACGAAGATTAATAATCTTGGTTTATCAATTCTATAATTCTCGGGCATTACAGAATATGCTTCAGATATGTGGTTTCTGCTACCGTAGACATTGTATAATTGAATTCAGATTGACGAATAGATTGTTTATACAATTGTTATGATTTTTGAAAGATATTGACTGAGATTCTATATCAGAATTGTGTTAATATTCAGAGTATGAATTATATTGACACGGATTATGAGTTCCAGTATTTTATTTGTGATGTTCAAAGTGACGGGGTTATTCAGAATGTATTGTTATGCTGTCGAAACATCAGTTGATTTAGATGATCAGATTCAGTATTGATCTAGATTGATCAGATATGATATTGATTGAGATTCATGGTTATACTGTTGATTTTTATCAGATTGAATACCGATTTGAGTATTGATCAGAACAGATTCTGAACTGAGATATATACTGATATTGTATTTATGTGATTTGTCATTATCAGATTGATATGGACAGACTCGACTTCGAGACTTCGTCTTCGTCAGACCGGGTCAACAAAGGTATAATTCATGTGATATTTGGGAAGACATAACTCAAATCAGATTTCATTTGATTTTCCCAACTAAATCACATACTAGACTTAGTGTTTATCTTCTGATATGATTATGATTTGTTCATAAACTTTATATTCAAATCTTTTGAAATGAACATGCTTTGTTTATAGATGGTATTCATTGCATTTGAGATAGGAAAGTTTGACAGATAGTCAGACTTCTAGATGTTCGGTGTATCTTAGCTTAGGAGCAGCTCTGTCTCCTATTGCAGCCGTTGATACAGCTCAGACCGAAGTCTAGGAATAAGACGTACAGTCACCCCGAGTGGGAGGGTAGGTGACAGCCATTGACGTCTTATTCACACCGAGATCCCTAGAGTTATAGTTGAGTCGAGTCTAGACATGATTTGACTAGAACTGCATGCGTTTATGGAAGTGGTTTCATAGACTATGAAACCCATTGCTATTGCTTTCAGTTATGATAGCATGTGTTATGATTTGATTTGAGTAGCATGTTTAACTGATTTGTGTTGCATGCTTATTTGATTTGATTTCATAGATTATGATATCTATTATCTTTGAATATGTTTATGATAGCATGTTTTACGATTTAGATTGTTTCTATACATGCTTACCATGTTTTATACTGGGATTTATTCTCACCGGAGTTATCCGACTGTTGTCTTGTTTTGTATGTGTGCACGACAACAGGTGGGGCTGGATCAGGGTCAAGAGAATGAGGAGAGAAGAAGAGTTAGAGTGGTGATTCCGGACTTATTGCAGATTTGGTTTATTACTTGAACTTAGTAACCGAACCTTAGACTTAGATTGTACAGTATTGTACTTTTATACTGAAATGTATTTTATACTGAGATGTATATTATTTAGATTCCATTACCTTCCGCATTTACATTTTAAAAAGAAAAATTTTTAGACCCTGTTTATCATAACTGATAATTAAATCCCAACGATGATTAAGAAGATTATTAGCGTCCGGGTCCCCACACCCATGGAGACTCTGTTAAAACGATTCCAGTCTTTCCAACCACCGACCTTAAAGGGTACGGAAAACGCAATCGAATGTGAAAGCTGGTTAGAGGATATTGAGATGTTATTTGAGTCTCTGGAATACAGTGATGAGAAACGAGTGAAACTCATTGGCCATCAACTGCAAGACGTGGCTAAGAATTGGTGGTTGAATATCAAAAGATCATTTGAGCAGCGTGGCACAGAGATTACATGGAAAGTTTTCAAGACAGAATTTTATCAGCGTTTCTTTCCCGTATCCTACCGAAAGGATAAAGGTGCTGAGTTTGCAAACCTGAGGCAAGGGCAATTAAACATCGAAGAGTATGTCGCTAAATTTTCATCCTTGCTTCGCTTTGCACCTCATGTTTCAAGTGGTGATGAGGCTGTAGCAGATCAGTTTATAAACAGCTTAAATCCTGATATCTTTACATTGGTGAATACTGGAAGACCCAACAACTTCGCTGATGCATTGAATCGTGCCAAATGAGCAGAAGCAGGATTGCTTAGACAACGGAGTGTTCCGTATGTTGCCCCGAGTCCGAGACCGCCATTACCTGCAGTACAACCTCCTCTCAGGTTCGTTAGCGGCAGTAGTAGTAGCGGGCGGAAAGATCAGTTGAAAGCGAAAGGGAAGCAGTTTAAAAGAGCAGGGAGCAGTTCGTCGAGCTCCAGTGGATCAAAACAGATTGGTTTTGATCAGAGTACAAGGTATACAGGTGTCTACTATAATTCTTGTGGAGGTAGACATGCGACTGAACAATGCCAGGGAGTTACGGGCCGATGTAATATTTGTAGGCAACCAGGTCACTTTGCCAAAGTCTGTCCCCAGAAAGGTGTACAGCAAATTCAAAGTGGAAGAGCATCTGGTTCAGTACCTCAGTTTGAAAGACAAGCATCATCGGTCCATTCCTTCCAGCCACCACCGGCACAGACGCAGCCCAGAGCCAGAGGTAGCCAGAATGTGAGCCAAACTCCTCGACAACAGGCTCAAGTATTTGCATTGACGGAAGAACAAGCCCAAGATGCACCAGACGATGTCATCGCAGGTAACTGTTCTCTTTGCGGTTATCCTGCTTATATATTTATAGATACAGGTGCATCGCATACATTCATCTCAGAACGATTCGCGTTATTGCATTCCTTTCCTGTTGAGTCTTTGTTGGATGTAGTGTCTATTACTTCTCCGTTGGGAAGTGGTTTGATATCTGTAACCACGGTTAGACATTGCATTTTACAGTTTGAGGGTCATGAAATTGATCTAGATTGCATATTACTTGGGCTAGCCAATTTTGATTGCATTGTTGGGATTGACATGTTAACTAAGTACAGGGCCACCGTGGACTGTTTCCACAAAATTGTCAGATTCAGACCAGAAATGGCAGAAGAGTGGAAATTCTACGGTAAGGGTTCCAGATCCCGGATTCCCATGATTTCGGCTTTGACTATGAATAGGTTGTTGCAGAAAGGAGCAGATGGGTTCCTTGTGTATGCTGTAGATGTACAGAAATCGAGCCCGGCATTGGTAGACTTGCCAATAGTACGGGAGTTTGCAGATGTATTTCCAGATGAAATACCAGGGTTACCTCCAGCTCGAGAGGTAAATTTTAGCATAGATCTTATGCCAGGTACTGTTCCTATATCTCGAGCTCCATATAGGATGGCGCCTGTTGAACTGAAAGAACTGAAAGCACAATTGGAAGATCTTCTAGCCAAGGGATATATCCGACCTAGTGTATCTCCTTGGGGCGCACCAGTGCTCTTTGTGCGAAAGAAAGATGGATCGATGCGATTGTGTATAGACTATCGGCAATTCAACAAAGCGACAGTGAAGAATAAATATCCATTGCCGCGCATCGACGATTTATTTGATCAATTACAGGGATCATCGATTTATTCTAAGATTGATTTGCGATCCGGATATCATCAGCTCAGAGTTCGAGATGTAGACGTACCGAAGACAGCATTTCGAACCAGGTATGGACATTATGAATTTATTATCATGCCTTTTGGTTTAACAAATGCTCCAGCAGTGTTTATGAGCTTGATGAACCGAATCTTTCAGAGGTATTTGGATGATTTTGTGATTGTCTTTATCGATGACATTCTGGTGTAGATGTGGATACAGATCAGGCCGAAGTCTAGGAATAAGACGTACAGTCACCCCGATTGGGAGGGTAGGTGATAGATCGTCTTATTCACACCGGGATCCCTAGAGTTATAGTCGAGTCGAGTCTAGACATGGTTCGATTCGCATTGCATGTTTATATGAATGTCATTCATAATAGCATGTTTCATGTTTTAGATTGATTATATGCATGTATACATGTTTATACTGGGATTTGTTCTCACCGAAGTTTCCGGCTGTTGTTATGTCTGTATGTGTGCATAACAATAGGTGGGGCAGGATCGGGGTCGAGACAGAGATAGATCGTGATAGCGTGGTGACTTCGGGCGCAGCAGAGGACTAGTGGTTGCTACTAGCTTTGTACTACTTGTAAATAGTAGTTTGTTTTAAACACTAGTTTGTACGAATGTATAATAACAAGACTTGTATTTACATTTGATGAAATAAAGTAGAAGTATATGTTGTGTTTAGTTTTATTAACATTTGATGTAATGTAAAAAGCAAAAATTTGACCCACTTTTTATAATAAATTTCCATTTAATCCCAAAGAAATTAGTTAGAGCCCGGGTCCCCACACTTGTCATCCTCAAACGGATGGACAAACTGAAGTTGTCAATAGAACTTTGGGAACACTTTTGCGTGCTATTCTTAAAAATAACTTGGATTGACATTTCTATGGACTTTATTTTGGGGTTGCCTAGGACTAAGAAGGGAAGGGATTCTATTTTTGTTGTTGTGGATAGATTCTCTAAGATGGCACATTTTATAGCTTATCATAAAACCGATTATGCTTCAAACATTGCGGATTTGTTCTTTAGAGAAGTCGTTATATTGCATGGCATGCCTAGGACAATTGTTTCTGGTCGCGATGTTAAATTCTTGAGTTACTTTTGGAAGACTTTATGGGCTAAAGTTGGCACAAAATTGTTGTTTTCTACTACTTGTCATCCTCAACAGGATGGACAAACTGAAGTTGTAAATAGAACTTTGGGAACATTTTTGCGTGCTACTCTTAAAAAGAACTTGGATTGACATTTCTATGGACTTTATTTTGGGGTTGCCTAGGACTAAGAAGGGGAGGGATTCTATTTTCGTTGTTGTGGATAGATTCTCTTAGATGTCACATTTTATAGCTTGTCATAAAACCGATGATGCTTCAAACATTGCGGATTTGTTCTTTGAAGAAGTCGTTAGGTTGCATGGCATGACTAGGACTATTGCTTCTGATTGCGAAGTTAAATTCTTGAGTTACTTTTGGAATACTTTATGGGCTAAACTTGTCACAATATTGTTGTTTTCTACTACTTGTCATCCTCAAACGGATGGACAAACTGAAGTTGTCAATAGAACTTTGGGAACACTTTTGCGTGCTATTCTTAAAAAGAACTTGGATTGACATTTCTATGGACTTTATTTTGGGGTTGCCTAGGACAAAGAAGAGGAGGGATTCTATTTTTGTTTTTGTTGTAACGCTCAAGATTTATTAGTCTTCATTAATGCGATATTTGAGGATGTGAGAGTGCATGACGTTGCATGAGAAACACTAAGTAAAATGGGAGTAGGAAAGACATGAGAAAAGAGGAGAAAGGTTAAGAATAAATGTAAAGGGCCGAAGCTATGGCGCATATGCGCGAAGAAATGCGTGCATATGCATGAGCTTTACAGTAGCATCGGCGCATATGCACGAATAAAGTGGCGCACATGCGCGATACTTCCAGCAGCTGTGGCGCACATGCGCGAGTTTAGTCGCGCATATGCGCGGTCGGTCCAGCAGCTTGGGCGCATATGCGCGAAAGGAACGGCGCATATGCGCGAGTGTTGTATTTTCGAGACCGTAGGTCTCGCGCACATGCGCGAGTAATGCCGCGCATCTGCGCGAGACGTGTAGTGAAAAGAATGAGCCATGTGTTATAAGACATGCAAGATATATATACTATAATTTCATTTCCTTCCCTCACTTAGCTGATAACCGAGAAGAATTCAGAGAGAGGCTTCAAGTTTCTCCATCACTTGGAATTGTGAGTTTGTGAGATTCATACATCCAAATTTAAATACGATTGCGGTTTTGAGCTCCTCTCACTCCAAGCTACAAGGTGATGTAAGTATTGTGCACTTTCAACATGATTTGAAATACTGGTGTTAAGAAAACTTGAATATGCTTGTAAATATATGTTCTTATGATCATAAGCATCATATATTCGGAACGGGAGCGAGAAACGGAGATGTTACATGATGATTATGATTTTGCAGCATGTGTAATATTGAATTATGCAGATTGTTGAGAGTATGATGTTCTATGGAGTTGATTATGTATCGTGAAAGGTAGATATTAATGTATGATGAGAGTTGAATTAATCGGTATCGAGAAAATACGTTGTCATGCCGTCGAATTGTATCTAGATTTGGTTATTGATTGAAATAGGAGTTGTTGGAGTTGTGTATTGATAGAATGCACATTGATGGTGCCATTTCAGATTTATATTGGCAACGTGATATCGAGACTTCGACTACATCACAGACTTTGCGACACGAAAGGTATAAGTCATGTTTTGTTTGGGGAGATGTAACTCAAATAAGATATTATTTGAGTTTCCCAACCAAAATCACATACTAGTATTATTAGATATATTGTAACATGTTTATGAATTGTGTATAGCATTATATTCAATCTTTTAACATGTTTATGCTTTGATTTCAGAATTGTATTCAAGCACGTATGATCAGTGTGATATTCAGATATGAATATGATTATACTTTGTTTACATATTGATATTCATTGCATCTAAGATAGGAGAGTCTTTGACAGGCATTGTCAAATAGCTAGACGTTTCGGTGTATCTCAGCATAAAAGTAGGTATTACTCTTATTGCCGCCGTTGATACAGCTCAGACCGAAGTCTAGGAATGAGACGTTCATTACCCCGATTGGAGGGTAGGTAGTGACGTCTTATTCACACCGGGATCCCTAGAGTTATAGTCGAGTCGAGTCCAGACATGATTTGATTCGCATTACATGTGCATATGTACATTATTCATAATAGCATGTTTTATATGTTATGATTGGTTATATGCATGTATACATGTTTATACTGGGATTTGTTCTCACCGGTTTTCCGGCTGTTGTTATGTCTGTATGTGTGCATAACAACAGGTGGGGCAGGATCTGGGTCACGCAGAGGATGAGAGATGGACATAGCGTGGTGATCTCGGGCATAGCAGAAGAACTAGTAGTTGTACTTTTGGCATGTACTGTATTTAATTACTAGTTGTCGAATATGGTTTGGAACCAGACATATTTGTATCTTATGTTTGTATGTTATGTTGTTGAATAACATAGAGACTTCTTATATTAGCTTTCATTTGAGTTAATGTAAAAGCAAAAAATTTGACCCACTTTTTATATTAATGATCCGTTTTAATCCCAAAGAAAAGAATTAGAGCCCGGGTCCCCACAACAGGTGGTATCAGAGCCATAGGTTCTATAGATGGAGATAGAATAGAATGAGCGGGGTAGATCGAGTCTTCTTCCTTGCTCTATGATGTGCTAGCATGTTTATTTCTTTCCTTGTTACATGTTGTTCGTTATTTGATTGATTTCAGCATGTATTGATTAAGACTGAATCAGAACCGATTCTAGATCAGAGGTAACTGACTAGAGGAGGGCTGAGACAGTTGTATATCTTGTATTCTAATCAGTTGGATTATTAGATACATGCCTCCTAGAAGAGCAGCCGTTCCTTTACGACCACCAGCGCCAGAGCAGGGTAGCACATCCGGAGATACGATGGACGTCACTACTACGCCCATGGAGACTCTATTAAAACGATTCCAGTCATTCCAACCCCAGACTTTAAAGGGTACAGAAAATGCAATTGAATGTGAAAGCTGGTTGGAGGATATCGAGATGTTATTCGAGTCTCTGGAATATAGTGACGAGAAACGAGTGAAACTCATTGGCCATCAACTGCAAGATGTGGCTAAGTATTGGTGGGTGAATATAAGGAGAGCACTAGAACAGCGTGGCACCGAGGTTACATGGAAAGCATTCAAGACGGAGTTCTATCAGCGATTCTTTCCTGTATCCTACCGTAAAGATAAAGGCGTTGAATTTGCAAACCTAAGGCAAGGGCAATTGAACATTGAGGAGTACGTTGCTAAATTTTCTTCCTTGCTTCGCTTTGCACCTCACGTTTCAGGTAGTGATGAGGCCATGGCAGATCAGTTTATAAATGGCCTGAATCCAGATATCTTTACGTTGGTAAATACGGGGAGACCCAACAACTTCTCGGATGCATTGAATCGGGCCAAAGGAGCTGAAGCAGGGTTGCTGAGACAACGGAGTGTTCCGTATGTGGCTCCGAGTCCAAGACCGCCATTACCTCCAGTACAACCTCCTCCTCGATTCGAAAGTGGTGGTAGCAGCAGCGGACGCAAAGATCAGTTGAAAGCAAAGGGTAAACAGTTTAAGAGGGCAGGGAGCAGTTCTTCGAGCTCCAGTGGGTCAAGACAGAGAGGCTTTGGCCAGAGTCTAGAGGTGGCAAGTGGATATTGCAGTACTTGTGGAGGTAAGCATGCCACAGAACAGTGTCAAGGTGTAGTGGGCAGGTGTAACGTATGCAAGCAACTGGGGCATTATGCCAAGGTCTGTCCTCAGAGAAGTGGTGCGTCGAGATTCCAGGCTGCAGGATCGTCTGCCTCCGTGACTCAGCCTGAGAGGCAAGCTTCATCTGTTCACTCATTTCAGCCGCCACCAGCACAGACCCAGCCTCGAGCCAGAGGTGGCCAGCCAGGGAGTCAGCCTCAGAGACAACAGGCTCAGGTGTTTGCCTTGACTGAAGAGCAAGCACAGGATGCCCCAGATGATGTCATTGCAGGTTACTATTCCCTTTGCGGTTATCCTGCTTATATATTAATAGATACGGGTGCATCGCATACATTCATATCAGAACGATTTGCATTATTGCATTCTCTGCCTGTTGAGTCGTTACTAGAGGTCGTGACTATTACTTCTCCGTTAGGAAGTGGATTGATATCGGTGACTACGGTTAGACATTGTATCTTACGGTTTGAGGGTCATGAAATTGATCTAGATTGCATAGTACTCGGGTTAGATGATTTTGATTGTATTGTTGGAATTGACATGTTAACAAAGTACAGAGCCACCGTGGATTGTTTCCACAAGATTGTCAGGTTCAACCCAGAAATGGCAGAAGAGTGGAAATTCTACGGAAAGGGTTCCAGATCTCGGATTCCCTTGATTTCGGCTCTTACTATGAACAAATTGTTACAAAAAGGAGCAGATGGTTTCTTTATTTATGCTGTAGATATGCAGAAGTCGAGCCCGGCGTTGGCAGATTTGCCAGTAGTACGGGAATTTCCAGATATTTTTCCAGATGAAATCCCAGGATTACCTCCGGTTCGAGAGGTAGATTTTAGCATTGAACTTGTACCAGGTACCGTTCCTATTTCGAGAGCTCCGTATAGGATGTCACCTATTGAACTAAAAGAATTGAAAGCACAATTAGAAGATCTTCTAGCCAAGGGATATATCAGACCTAGTGTATCTCCTTGGGGCGCTCCGGTGCTATTTGTGCGAAAGAAAGATGGTTCGATGCGTTTATGTATTGATTACAGGCAACTGAACAAGGCAACGATCAAGAATAAATATCCTTTGCCTAGGATTGATGATTTATTTGATCAGTTGCAGGGATCCTCCGTGTATTCGAAGATTGATTTGCGGTCTGGGTATCATCAGCTCAGAGTTCCAAGTATAGACATACCAAAGACAGCATTTCGAACCAGGTATGGACATTACGAATTTATTGTCATGCCTTTTGGTTTAACCAATGCTCCTGCGGTATTTATGGGCTTGATGAACCAAGTGTTTCAGAAATATTTGGATGAATTTGTCATTGTTTTCATCGATGATATTTTGGTATATTCGAAGAACAGCAATGAGCATGCAGAGCATCTCGGAATTGTTTTGCAGACGTTGAGAAACGAGCGACTGTATGTTAAATTGTCAAAGTGTGAGTTTTGGTTGAATCGAGTTGTATTCTTGGGCATATCATTTCTGGAGATGGTATTTCTGTAGATCCAAGTAAGGTGGAAGCTGTGATCAGTTGGTCAAGACCGACTTCTGTTCTAGAAATACGCAGTTTCATGGGCTTAGCCGGATACTACAGAAGATTTATTATAGATTTGTCCAGTATTGCAAAGCCAATAACTCAATTGACGCAAAAGAATGCACCATTTGTTTGGTCAAAGGAGTGCGAGTCTAGCTTTCTAGAGTTGAAGAAAAGGCTGACCAGTGCTCCAGTACTAACGATACCTTCAGGTACGGATAATTTTGTTGTGTATTGTGATGCTTCTCATAGAGGTTTGGGATGTGTTCTTATGCAGCGAGGCCATGTGATCGCATACGCCTCGAGACAATTGAAGCCACATGAAGTTCGATACCCCATTCATGATCTGGAATTGGCGGCTATCGTATTTGCATTAAAAATTTGGCGTCATTATCTCTATGACGAGAAATTTGAGATCTTTTCCGATCACAAGAGTCTAAAGTTCCTATTCTCTCAATCAGAATTGAACATGAGGCAGCGTAGATGGCTTGATTACTTAAAGATTTTGACTTTGAAATCAAATACTATCCAGGAAAGTCGAACGCAGCAGCAGATGCCTTGAGTCGAAAGGTATGTTCTTTATCCTTGTCGACGATAGGTGTTACGAATATGATTGAAGACTGTTGTTTGGCCGGGTTAACATTTGATACAGATAGTAAGCCACTACGACTGGCTGCTATTCAAGTTGAGCCAGACTTGATCATGAGGATCAAAGAAGCACAACGAACAGATCAGAATGTGCAAAGATCGATTCAAATGGTCAGATCAGGGCATTTGTCAGAATATCAGGTACGCGATCATGTGCTGTATGTAAATAACCGCCTTGTAGTGCCAGATGTTTCAGATTTGAGACATCAGATTATGTTCCAAGCGCACTGCAGTCGGTTCAGCATCCATCATGGTGGCAGGAAGATGTATAATGATTTGAAGACACAGTTCTGGTGGAAGCAGATGAAGTCAGACATCGCCTAATATGTGTCTAAATGCTTAAATTGCCAACAGGTGAAAGCCGAGAGGAAGAAGCCCGGAGGGTTACTTCAGAATTTGTCTATTCCTGAATGGAAATGGGATCACATTTCCATGGATTTCGTGACGAAGTTACCCCGATCTTCCCGAGGCTGTGATGCGATTTGGGTCGTTAGTGACAGATTGACCAAATCAGCTTGCTTCATTCCGTACCGAAAGACTTACAGACACGATCAGATGGCGGAGATATATGTTCGAGAGGTAGTCAGATTACATGGAGTGCCGAAGTCTATCGTATCAGATCGTGATCCACGATTCACTTCACACTTCTGGCATAGTTTACAGCAGGCCTTAGGTACGACATTACACCTGAGTACTGCGTATCATCCTCAGACAGACGGACAGTCAGAGCGGACTATCCAGACTTTAGAGGATATGTTGAGAGCTGTAGTGCTAGATTTTGGCACTAGTTGGCAAGATTCTCTATCTCTTTGTGAATTCTCTTACAATAATAGCTACCAGACGAGCATTGAGATGGCACCGTTTGAAGCTTTATATGGTAAGAAGTGCAGATCTCCGCTATACTGGGATGACGTTGCAGAGGTACCAGAACTTGGGCCAGATATGATTCGTGACATGACAGAGAAAGTGAAAGTCATTCAGAAGAGGATGAAAACGGCGCAAGACAGGCAAGCGAAATACGCCAACATCAGACGTAGACCGTTAGTATTTGAGCAAGGAGACAGGGTGTTTCTAAAGATTTCCCCATTCAGAGGCGTTGTCAGATTTGGCAAGCGTGGAAAGTTATCTCCTAGATACATTGGTCCTTACGAGATTCTTGAAAAGATTGGCGATCGAGCTTATCGACCTGCTCTTCCTCCTTCTCTATCTGGGATACATGACGTTTTTCATGTATCGATGTTGCGTAAATACATGCCTGATGTTTCTCATGTCATTCATCCTGAAGAAGCTGAGCTTGATCAAACGTTGAGCTACGTTGAACAACCGATACAAATTCTTGATCGGAAAGAAAAGAAGCTCAGAACGAAGACTATTCCGCTAGTGAAAGTCCAATGGAGTCGTCATGGCATCGAAGAAGCGACTTGGGAAACAGAAGCAGATATGCGACAGAAACATCCCGAGTAGTTTACATGATGTAAGTAATTTTCAGTCTTTATTACATTACTTGTCATGTATGTTTAATAATTGCCTACAATTTCGAGGGCGAAATCATTTCTTAGAGGGGGAGAAATGTAAGGCTCAAGATTTATTAGTCTTCATTAATGCGATATTTGAGGATGTGAGAGTGCATGACGTTGCATGAGAAACACTAAGTAAAATGGGAGTAGGAAAGACATGAGAAAAGAGGAGAAAGGTTAAGAATAAATGTAAAGGGCCGAAGCTATGGCGCATATGCGCGAAGAAATGCGCACATATGCATGAGCATTACAGTAGCATCGGCGCATATGCGCGAAGAAAGTGGCGCACATGCGCGATACTTCCAGCAGCTGTGGCGCACATGCGCGAGTTTAGTCGCGCATATGCGCGGTCGGTCCAGCAGCTTGGGCGCATATGCGCGAAAGGAACGGCGCATATGCGCGAGTGTTGTATTTTTGTGGGGACCCGGACGCTAATCAAGTTCGTAATCATAAATGGGACTAATTAATCAATTAAAAACAGGGTCTAATTTTTTTTTTTTTTTTTTTTTTTAAATGCGGAACGTAGTGAAATCAAACCATATATTTATATCAGTATATATATAAAATACAAGTCCTGTATTTCACACATTTATTCAAACTAGGGTTTAAAAAACTACTATCAAGTGTTCAACCCTATCTCTAGTCCAAGTCCGGAGCCTCCACGCTAATCACGATCTCTCTCATCTCCTGGACCCTGATCCTGTCCCACCTGTTGTCAAGTACACATACAGACAAGACAACAGCCGGATAAACCGGTGAGAATATACTCCCAGTATAAATCAATGAAACATGCAATCATATAAACAAATATAAAGCATGTAATCAGGTAACATGAATATGTATCTTAATCCGAAACATAAACAATACTCGTAGCTACATCATTTAAGACTAGACTCAATCCTAGTCTAGGGATCCCGGCTTCCAGATGTGGTATTCCTATATCGAATTCCGTAAAGGAGGGAACCATAATCTCTATTACTCGATATAACCAGTGCCCCGGTATTCCTATATCGAATTCCGTAATAGAAGAATTCCAACTCCTTTACTCGATATAACCAAATATGGTGTTCCTATATCGAATTCCGTAATGGATTCCATTACTCGATATAACCATACATCCAGTGTCCTGACCTATCCGTCATGGACTGTAGCTCTATCGCTAGCATCCTATCTTGTGACATCGTGCAATGTGCCGTGGCGATACCACCACTATCCGGCACGGTGTGTCACAAGACAGTTCGACTAATACCTGTCATCTAAATATCAAGAGCACAAGTATATTAATCAAATAAATGCAAATATCAATGCAATAAATAAAGTATGTGATTTAGGGAAACCCAAGTCCAAGCCGACTCAAGTCCATCTCCCAATACCACATTGACTTATACCTTTCTTTGCAGTCTCGGTTTCCCGCTCAGTCAAAGTCCAGACCCCCCTGTCT